>NC_056523.1:190873841-190991615 GCF_019175285.1 Sceloporus undulatus
TACCTGGTGTGCAAGCATTTATGTCTATGGCATCTTTCAAGGAGAAAGGAATCCCCCCATTTCTTCTCTCTTTTCTGATATATTCCACTTCTTGATGGTCTATACAGATGTATAGTTTTTGCTTTGTAAAGGCAAAGAAGAATTAACTGGTGACTAAGCGCAGTGGTTTGAGTGTTGGACTATGGCTCTGGTGACCAGGGTTCGAGTCCTGGTTTGGCTATGGAACCCCACTGGGTGAGCTTGGGCAAATTACACTCCCCCACCCTCAGAGGATGGCAATGGCAACCCCACTCTGAAGAAATCCTGCCAAGAAAACTCTATGATTGGTTTGTTTTAGGGTCACCGTAAGCCAGAAACAACTTGAAGGCACACGACAACAAAGCTATAGATGTAAGGAAATGGCTGTAGCTCAGTGGTAGAAGACCTGCTTTACACAAAGAAGGTTGCAGGTTCAATCTCACACCTCCATGGAACAATTGTGAAAAACTGCCCAAATCCCTGGAGGACCATGGTCAGTCATAGCAGTTCTGGGGTGGGCACATTTCCAGGGTCAAGGGGGCTGCATTGTGACTCCTCTAAATCACTAGGAGATGCTGCTCTCTTCCCCATTGCCATTGGAACTTAGCAGCATGTTGTTGTTCTGTGCCTTCAAGTTGCTTCTGACTTATGGCAACCTTACGGAGAATCTATCACAGGGTTTTCTTGGCAAGATTTGTGCAGAGGAGGTTTGCCATTGCCTTCAGCTGAGGCAATGAGTGTCACTTGTCCAGTGGCACCCAGCGGTTTCTATGGTGGAGCAGGGATTCAAACTCTGGTCTCCAGAGTCATCTAATGTCCAAGCAATTACACCACACTCTCAGAAGCAGCATGAGAGTAACAAGACAAAACAAAGCAAGTTAAAACAGCATTTTGGCTTTAAAACATGGAAGCACTAATTAAAACGAGGAAGCACTAACTGGCTTCAAAACAGAGTGCATACTCTCAGACTCTTAACTACCCTGAAGGCACCAGATCCTGTCTGATCTTGGAAGAGAAGCAGGGTCTGCCCTGGTTAGGAATTGGAGATTGCCAATGAATATTAAGTGCTGTAGGCTATTTCAGAGGAGGAACTGGCCAAACTACCTTTTGTTTAAGAAACCACTATGAAATTGATGGGGTCACCATACATTGTTAGGCAACTTAATATATACAAGCACTCTCAACCTACCTAGTTTTAAACTAGTAGTGCTCATTTTGTGGTGTTTTTTTTTTTTTTTTTTTTTTGGGGGGGTGGGATTGCCACATTTGCCACTGGAGCAGTAAAGCCCTCCTGTGGTGTGGTTACACACCAGGAAATCTGTGAGTATGGAAACCTGCTTAGACCATGGATCAGTCATCCCCCCTAGTGTCTTCTGTGTAAGAATCAATAAAATGTTGTGCATATTGACCTAACACAACTTAAAAAAAAAAAATCCTAAAATGGTTAGTGGTTGCTCCTGAAGACTTCTAGGGTGAGAGACAATACATCTTTTTCCCTATTGGCCTACAAAAAGAGTGAGAACTATTGTGGTGTAGTGGTTTGCCTCATGGACTAGGATTCCCATAGATGAAGGTTTAAATCACTTGCTCAGCCATGAAAACCTACTGGATGCCCTCAGGCAAGTGATACTTTCTCAGCCTCAGAGAAAAGCAAAGGCAAACCTCTTCTGAACAAATCTTGCAAAGAAAGTCCTAGCAGAGGGCTGCCATATGTCAGAGACAATTTGAAGAGAGGTAATAACAAAGAGCCAGCATAACAGCTTGAGTAGGAATCGCAATAGCAAGTACATTTCTATACCACTTCTCGGTGAACTAGCACTCCCTAAGCAGTTTACGATTTGTAAGCCAATTGCCCCCCACAAGCTGGGTACTCATTTTACTGACCTTTGGAAGGCTGAGTGGACCTTGGAGCTCTGTAGGATCGAACTCACAACCTTGTGGCTGCAGTACAGGCATTTTAACCACTGCACCACCAGGGCTCCTTACTGAATTACGACTCCTGGACCTCAAAATTTGAGTCCCTTCTCACCCAAGAAAACCCATTGGGTGACCTCAGGTGAATCACACTCTCTCAGCCCCAGAGGAAGGCAATGACAAACCTTCTCTGAGTTACTCTTGCTGAGGAAACCCCATGGTAGGGTCACCTTAGGGTTGCCATAAGTTGGAGATGACTTGAAGGCACACAACAACAACAAGGGTGGAGAAGTCAAGAGTGAGAGAGGATTTATGGTCCCAGGGCCACCTTTTCCCCACCCCTTTAGTAGCTTTTGTCATTCTTAATTTCCTTTGTTTTCTTTCCTCCCAGTTCGAGAGAGTTACCGGAGCTTTGCTGCGCAAGGTTGGTTCGTGGGCTTTGTCAGCGCCATCGTCCTCCTCATCCTGGTTCTGGTGCTCCTCTGCTTCATCAAGCGCAGCAAGGGCGGCAAGTACTCGGGTGAGGTGCCCCCAGCCCCACCCTAGCACCTCGCAGCAGACCCCACGTGGGCCTCCCCCCAGGCTATTATCACTTAGCAGTTATATAGCGCTTTTAGTGTGTGCCTGGTGCCGTGCGTCCTCACACCAGTCCTGTGAGGTAGGTTGTTATCGTTCCCATTTTACCGGAGGAGAAAGCTGAACCTGAGAGATGGGGAGGGGAGCTGGTGAAGTTCACCTAGCAGAGACCCACATGCCCCAAGCTCAGGTCCAACACTGGACCAGCTGGGTCGGGATGAATGACTCTAAATGCTGGGGAGACCGGCTTGGCTGAGGTTAGGACATGACTGTGCCACCAGCTTAAATGGGTTTGGCCATCATCACTTCCTTCAAGGATGACTGGCCAGTGCCAGTAGTAAGAGCTACTCTGTTGGATTCTCAGTGAGCTCCAAAAACTACAGCTCTCAGGGATCCTTGCAGAGAAGCCAAGACAGCTAAAACCTGGCTTGCTTTTTTCGTGTTGGTGAAATGCTCTTATTTTCCGCTTGGAAGTAATATGTTAAAGTGATGTCATTCCTCCTTACGTTTTTGTTTGGGTGGGCAGTAAGAATGAACAGCCATTTTACTTTTGAATCATTGCAGAACTGGGTAAATATTAAGGTTTGGGGCATAATGAGTAACAGACCCTTCTTTGAAGACTTAATGTTGGGAGGTCATATAAAGGAATTTTTTTGGCCATTTAAAATGTTAAAAAAAAAATTGAAAGTAAAATGTGAAGGAATGTATTACTACGGTAATATTTGCCAGTGAGTAACAGCTAAAGGCAATGAAATGCTTGTCATTTCTGACACTAATGTATTAGCTTTTTCAATGATGATGCCAAGCTTTGCTCTTAGGACTTGACTTTCTGTCCTGAGAGCACCTAGAGCTCCAGAATGGAGAATTATGTTTTCCCAAGCACCTGAAAATAGCATGATGGAGCCAGTTGGTCCCACCATAGTCTCGAATTAAAGAGAATTTGCAGATTTTAAATAAATAAATAAATATGCCGATAAAAAATTACAAAAACCCAGTTTGTCTAGGGATGGAGCAAAAGAAATGAGTGGAGTGGGGAACTTGTGACCATCCAGGTATTGTTGGGGCTGCAACTCCCATCAGCTCTAGCCAACATAGGATAGGAGAGGGAGCATGGGAGTTATAGTCTAACAGAATTCAAAGGAGGCACAAGGTCCCCATCCCTGCTGTAATCCCTTGGCAATATCTGTCTCTGTCATGCTATCTCTAGCTCTCTGAAAAACTGCTGTCCATTGTGAACACTCTGGTCTTGCCTGACACACAGCCCTTTGTACCCCAGGAATTGTGGGGCCTTCCCTCAAACACCTCTGTCACGTCAGCGAGGCAGAGAAGATGTATAGCCCTTCAAGATGAGAGACTGTACAACTCTTCTCTGTTTTTCCCATAGGCTTTGACCACTCCCAGTTCCAAACCCCTGCTTTGGATGGTCTCTGCCCACCAATGCTTTCATCTCATTTTATGTGTGTTCTCTTCTACTCTAGTAAAAGACAAAGAAGACACCCAGGTTGATTCGGAGGCCAGGCCCATGAAGGATGAGACCTTTGGAGAGTACAGGTACAATAAGACAGAGAAGTGGTGGTGCCTCTCTCATTGGCAGAGAGTAAATAGACCTGGGCTGGGCTGGGTAGGGAAGGATGGAATAGATTCCCTTTCCCAAGAACAGGATGACCCAGACCCCTCTTCTATCAATGTAACTTTTCCAAGTGAGAGGTGCATGCCTGTCTCACCCAGCTGTGAGAACTCCACAGCCCTCCAGATGTTGCTAGACTGCTGCCCCTAGCATTCCTCACAATTGACTATGCTAGCTAAGGGGATGATGGAAGCTATAGTCCAGCAAATGTTTGGAGAGCTGCACATTTCCCACCTATGGGCTAGACCAGGGGTAGGCAATCTTTTTGAGCCGGGGGCCGGGTTGCTGTCCCTCAGACAACTGGGGGGCCGAAGCCAAAAAATAAATAATTAAATAATTTTTAAAAAAATTAAATATATAAATAAACCAGGACAAATGTAGGACAAAATTTTCAAATGGAAGACACTTTTTTTAAAAAAATGGAGGACATGCAAAAAATTTTGCTGATTTTTAAAAAAATGTTAATATAAATGCATGTTTCTGAGGCTTCTATAGACAATTGCCCCCCAAAGGCCCCGGCGGCAATCGGCGGCAGGACTGGGCTGGGGCCGGTCCCAAGGCCTCTCTGGGCCGCATCCGGCCCGCAGGCCGCAGGTTGCCTACCCCTGGGCTAGACAGACAACAGACAGTCAGTCAGTCAGAGAGACAAACACAGACAGACACAGACACAGACAGACAGACAGACACAGACACACACACACACCATAAACCAGGGACTTGAATTCAGGGTCCAGTTCTGAGATGTGAACAAGTGCCAATTCACATGGTTATTTGGATAGGTGCATGACCCATTCTCAACACAATGCTATGCTTATTGTAAATGAACCTACTGAGGGTAGAGGTGATATGATAGCCCTATTTAAAAATTTGAAGGGATGTCATATTGAGGAGGGAGCAAGCTTGTTTTCTGCTGCTCCAGAGACTGGGACCCGGAGCAATGGATGCAAGTTGCAGGAAAAGAGATTCCACCTCAACATTAGGAGGAATTTCCTGACAGTAAGGGCTGTTCGACAGTGGAACACACTTCCTCGGAGTGTAGTGGAGTCTCCCTCCTTGGAGGTCTTCAAACGGAGGCTGGATGGCCATCTGTCGGGGATGCTTTGATCTGGATTTCCTGCATGGCAGGGGGATGGACTGGATGGCCCTTGCAGTCTCTTCCAACTCTATGATTCTATGACATTGAGGGCCTACCTCTGATGGCCCTTCGCATCTGTTGACTACACCATCCAGGATTCCACAGAATGTTTGCTTTTCAAGAGTCTCAACTTGCTTTCTTGGGTTATTTTTTTAATAGAATGAGAATTCCTCCTTTTACTGTTTCTCCCATGACTGGTAAAAAAAAATACTGAGGCTGCATCTGCACTGCAGAAATAATCCAGTTTGACACCACTTTAACTGCCATGGCTCAATGTTATGGATTTCTGGGATTTGTAATTTTGTGAGATATTTAGCCTTCTTCATCAGCAAGCTCTGGTGCAACAGCAAACTATAAATTCTAGGATTACACAGGATGGAGTCACGACAATTAAAACAGTGACAAACTGCATTAATTCTGCAGTGTGGCAGCAGCCTACATTGTAAAAATGAACATTGTTGCAAATTTGCTCAAGTGTTACTGCGTAGGATGTTCAGAGTTTCTTGGCATGGAATTTGGATTAATTCAGTACATGTTTGTTTGGTTCATTGTACACATATTCTTGAGTACTAGCATCTAATACTCAATCCACTGGTAAGGCTGAGTGTGTAAAGTAGCAGAACCAGAGCCAGACAAAACAGCCAGCTTGATAGAGATGAGAAAAGAGTGGAGATCATCCACAAAATTTTCATCTTTATCAGTTCCTCAGATTAACTAACTCATCTGTCAACAGCTAGTTGATGCTGGAAAACAAAGTGTGTTGCATTCCTGAGACTCTAACAGGTGTCGACCTGTTGACAGCACTACAGCCTCAGGGCAGCCTCAGGAGCTTTTGAGCTTGGCTTCACCAAGTACTAGCAATTACACAGCAGCAACAGAGTGCAAGGGCCTGAGTACATTGCCAGCATTACACAGCTATACCTGTGTGTCCCTTCAAGTCGCCTCTTGACTTATAGCAGCTCCTGAATTTCTCTGGAAAGGCACCTCTGATTTTCTCAAAGGTGTTTTGCCAGTTCCTTCCTCTGAAATATAGCTAATAGCACCTGGGATTCATTGGCACTCACTCATCTCAGTACTAGCCAGAGCTAACTCTGCTTAGCTTCCAAGATCAGACAGGATCTGGTGCCTGTAGGATATTTAGACCCTTTATGCAGTTATAGTACTCATAAATGTACAGCCAGCGGGGCATAGTGGTTTTAGTGTACTACGATGCTAGAGACCATGTTCAATTCTCAGCTAATGCCATGAAACCTGTACTCTTGGGCAAATCACATGCTCTCGGCCTCAGGCAAATCTCCTCTGATCAAATTTTGCCACGAAAGCTTGATGATTGGTTCACCTTAGGGTCGCCATACGTCAGAATGACTGGCAGGCACAGACCCCACACAAATCTACAACAGAAGGACAAGAGGAAGGGCTAGAGGAACCCATAAACAAACAAGCCAGTAAAGGAGTAAGCAAAGCAAGGATGGCACATGATAGGATTGGCTGAAGGTTGGTCCCTGGGGTAAAGCAAAGAGGTGACAAGTGAATAGAAATGAGGGGCCCTGTATAGTGGTTCTAATACTTAATTGACTTACTCCTCTTCATGCATACATTTCTGCCCTTTATCCCCTGCTGACTCTCCCCCTAAAAATCTGACACTAGTTCTTTCTTTGTTTCTTCTCTCCCCCACCCCAACATCTTGCTTTGCTACTGCAGGTCCCTGGAGAGGTAAGAGGGAAAGGGGGTTATGCTGGGGCAGCATGTTGCCTGTGGAGGGTAGAGCTGGATGTGTCAAGTATGCTCACACTTCTCTCTCTTACTCACTTTTGTTCACTGTCTCGATTGCAAAGTGAGGACATTTTCACAAGCAAGCCTCAAATATTTTTTAAAAATTGAATGAAAAAGATGTGTTAATGATTCCATCCCAGGGGAATGGTAGGGCATAAATTCAATAAGTGAAATGGATGGATAGATGGATGGACGGACGGACGGACGGACGGACAGAATGAATGAATGAATGAATTTAGGCTAATTTTAAAACTCTTTCCAACATGCCTTAACAATTGTGATGAGTGGTGCCTCCCAGATGACGACAACCACAACAACTACTGCTACTTATTTGAAGCGCTCTTCCCAGCTTGTGAAAATATTTTGTTTTTGTTTTTAATTTGGGGACAGGCATCCCTTGAAATTTATACACACATATGTACTAAGCTAACTTTTAGATAGGACCAAGTCTAAACGCAAAATTCTTATGTTTCATATACACCTGAAGTTAGTGTTATATACAATATTTTTGATGATTTTGCGCATGAAACAAAGTTTGTGCACAGTGAACCATTAGAAAGCAAAGGTGTCACTATCTCAGCCACCCATGAAAGAAGTTTTGGTTTTTGGAGTATTTCAGATTTTCACATTCCAGATAAAGGAGATTCAATCTGTATCTCTACATTCCCTCCTATAAAATTATGTTTTTGAGGCAAGCTGATTACAGGATCAGAACTTGGAAGTAAGATATTCATTATAATTAATTTATTTTTCCAGCTTCTTAATCCAAGTTTAATTGTAACCAGGAAACACCAAGTTTATTGTAATCAATTCATCTTTCCAATAGCCAAGGTATAAATGAACATTATAATTGTCATGTAAGGAAGACTAACTTCATTCCTTTTGTGGTAAAGGTATGACTAGACATTTAGTTACTTTTAAAGTTCAGGTTCTGTGGCCTCACTAAATGGTTGGGGAGAAATATCACATGTTTTAAGTGGTGGCTGATGCTACACTTTGTACTGCAGCCCCATATTCTGTTGTCAGTGTTCTAGATGGTATAACTAAGAATGGGAGGAAGAGTGTGTATTGGACCAGGGGCTAATACAGTCAGTCCTTCATTTCCGTGGATTTTGAAACTATGGATTCAAGCATTCACAGAATGAAAATATTTTAAAAATATATAAATTCCAAAAAGCAAACCTTTTATATAAGGGACACTATTTAACTATGCCACTGTATTCAATGGCACTTGAGCAGCCATGGATTTTGGTATCCCCAGGAGGTCCTGGAACCAAATCCCAGCAGATTTCAAGAGTCCACTGTAGCATGTTGCATTTAAATTTTTAAAGTCGAGTACTGTAACTATTTTAGTTGTTCTTCAGGAAAGCAATGTATTGATTGTTTTAAAAGTTTAATTATAATGATAACAAAGTATTTGTTTGGCGGCTTGGAACTAGAACGGTAACTGTTTACTTCTTAAATGTTAACTGCCCAAGCACTGTGCAGGGTGAAGCTCTTCCCGAGAGCAGCCTCTAGTCTAACCCATCACAGAGATGCAGCTTTCCATGTTGTCATTTCCAGAGGATGCAAAGCCCTGTTGTATTGTGGTGATCAGCTCTCTGACTTTAGCACACATTTGCATGCATGATGTTCACATGGACCCACACAGTCATGTGCACAATATGCTCCTTTGCATGCAACACCATAGCATTGACACACTTCTCCTTGAGGATTCTCTTCTTGTGAACTGGACTTGCTTGACAACTTTACTTTACCTCCTTCTCACTATTCTTCTCTCCCCATGTCCTTGCTTCCTGCAGTGACAATGAGGAGAAACCCTTCACAAGCAGCCAGCCTTCCCTGAATGGTGATATCAAGGCCTTGGGAAGCGACGACAGCTTGGCAGACTATGGTGGGAGCGTGGATGTCCAGTTCAATGAGGACGGCTCCTTCATTGGCCAGTACAGCGGGCAAAAGGGCAAAGAAGGAGGTGGCAATGACAGCTCGGGGGCAACCAGCCCCACCAATGTGGTCACTGCCCTGGAGTAAAAAAGGGGCTTTTCCCCAAGAAATGAACCCCTGGGGGGAGAGGATTTCCCTGTGGATTATTGGGGGGAGGACATAGGGACAATCCCCCTCCTCATCAAGGGAAGGAAACAAAGAAATAATTTTCTCTCGAATGGAAAATGGTGATTGGGGAAATTCACCCCCTTCGTTTACTTGCTGACCCTCCTCGACAGATCAAGGAGGGTTACAAAATCAGGGGATTCCCAAAATTATTCACCCAACCCTGAGCAAAGTCAGCCTCTCATTTCCATACCCTCCCCTCCCCCCCAAAAAAAAAAAACACAGTTGTCCCTCAGCCAAATTATGTGTGTATATTTGTGTGGCAGGGAATGAAGGGTGATGACAAGATCCAAGGGGTGGGCGCCTCACCGAGAAGCAAACAGAGCTTCTTAACAGGTGGGGGATCAGGGTTCAAAATTGCCAAAAGATCTGTGTAACCACTCCCTGCCCAGAAATATTTCTTATTTGTATGTGTGTCTAGGGGAGGGTGATGTTAGTTGGTGCTGCTACCAAGTCCGGTCCTCATCCTAGGAAGGGGAAAGAGACGGAAGCATTGGTGGGAGAGAAAGGGCTGGAAAGCGTGGGGGTCTTTTCCTGGCCATTGAAAGAGGAAGGGTGGCTAGCGGGGGAAGTGAGAAGCCTAGGGGGATTCCAATCTGGTGTGCTGAGAAAAGATTGCACATCAGTGGACTACAGAGTCAAAAAGAACTGAGTCTTTTGATTCATTCTACCACCATCCGGTTCCAACTGACAGCATCCTCACATTTTTATGACTGCAGTGTGCTCCACTGGAACTCCTGGACTCCATTCCATTGTTCTGTCCAGCCTTCTTCCCCATTTTTTGGCCCCCATTTGCCAAACCATGCCCTGCCCAGGTAGAAATTCCTTTAGAACAGCAGCCTTGCAACTTTTTACCTTGAGAAACCTTTCTGGCTTATTATTATTATTATTAACCTTTATTTATAAAGTGCTGTAAGTTTACACAGCGCTGTACATCAATTTTTTTAGTCAGACGGTTCCCTGCCCTCAGGCTTCAACCTGTCTGCTGAAGCGCTCCTCTTGCATGCCTGCCACGGGACCCTTTGCGTTGCAGAGGACGCTGGGATGTATTCCAGGGCCACCTCAGTTCCTCATAGAGCACAAGCCAGTTCTGTTGGGCTTTGTTTTTGTTGCCCTATATGAATGCCATCTGTACACTAGGAACAATCCCCTGTAGCGAAAAGCTACAGAGGGAAACCAGTAGTGGTACGCAAATGGATACGTAAGAAAAGCTTGTCCCCACCATCACTGATTGAAGATGACCTGATAAGCTTCTGAGATAGGCTAGGGAGCCCTGAAATACTGTCTGAAAACCACTGTCAGAGCTCTGATGCTTTCTGGTGCTGAATACCCCCTTCGCTTTCTCTGTCTTGGGTGCCACGTCAATTCATATCCCTCATTTTTCTGATGACCAAAATCCATAGTTTCTTCTGCTAGGTCAGATCTACACCATTTCACACACACACACACACACACACACACACACACACACACACACACACACCTCTCTTTCCCTGTCCCCTCTTAGCCTTCCCCAAACAACAGAGACAAAAACACCCCAAGATCCCCCTGCTTCTTGAATGCATCTCACGCAGCTGCCTTGCGACACGTTCTGTCTTTCAAAAGTGGCCTCTCTTTCACCGAATCAACCCGTGCCCCCATCTCCACTTCCATCCGATGTAACCTCTTTTTTCCCCTTCCTTTTGCTTGTCGGGGATGAAATCAATCCTCGCTTTTTTTGCATAAAAAGGTTTTTAAAAATAATAAGAAAAATAACAATGATAATGATCAAAGTACTCCAATGTTTTGAGCAATCCTACATGAAAGAAACCCTGTCTTTTCCCTGGTCTGTAAATATTTCAAACCCTTGTGCTCGAGTTTGTTTTAGGTGTCTTAGGACTGGTGTTTTGAAGTCTTCTAGTTGGTCTATTTAGGTGGCTTGGAATTAAAAACAAAAACAGGAAAAAAAATAAGGAAAAAAAACACACACACTTTAAAAAGGTCTTTTTTCTCCTGACATGTAATGCCATCTCCCTTCCCCAAGCCTTCCTGCCCTGTGTATTCTTCTCTTTTGTCAGGTCTGTTACTATCTACCTTTCTCTCTTGATGGCTTTTTTATATATATATATGTATATATAAACAGAATTATAAAATGGTAAATAAATGCTGAAATTGGAGCTTGCATGGTGTAATGATGGGGCGAAATAGGTCTGGTGAGAATATTTATCATAGCCATCATCTATGGGAAGTTGACAGCCAGCGTGGTACAGTGGTTTAAGCATTGAACTACGACTCTGGAGACCATGGTTTGAATCCCGACTCAGCCATGAAAATGCACTGGGTGACCTTGGACAAGTCACATGCTCTCAGCCTCAGAGAAAAGCAAAGGCAAACCACCTCTTAACAAAACTTGCCAAGTAAACCCACGACAGGGTTGACCTAGAGTCGACATAGTTGTGAAATAACTGGAAGACACACAACAACATGGGAAGTTACCAACTGCTGTCAAAACAAAATCAATTTTCTTCTGGGCAGTTCCTCTGGACTCATTTACAGAGGCTGCTTGGTAACGGAGCACATACTTTGCATGCAGAAGGCTCCATTTTTGTTAAGGATCAGGTAGTTGACATAATGGGGACATTGGTATTATTTTATAAAAACACTCTTCATGAGACCCTGGAATGCTGCTGCTTCCAATCATATTAGACAATAGTGGGATACATAAGCAAACAGTTTGAGTTTATATAAGACAGTTTTCCAGGATGGCTGTTTTTAGTCAGCCTGCCATATCCATGGATTTTTTTATGCACAGATTCAAGCATCCACAGCTTCAAAACATTTTAAAAGTATATAAATTCCAAAAAGCAACCCTTGATTTCACCATTTTACTATGCCATTCTATTTAATGAGACTTGAGTATCCATGGATTCTGGTATCCACAGAGGGTCCTTGAACCACACCCCAGCATATACTAAGGGCCCACTGTAATTTCCTGGAACCTCTTGCTCCTTTGCATGTGACTCTGGAATGATGTCATTGCTCAAAAACTTCCAGGCATTCTTGGGGCAATGTTCAAAGGGACATGAAAGGAATATCCATCGTGTGGGCCTCATCTGGATTACAAATTACTTCAGTTCAGCCTATAAAGGGGTCCATAGGAGGGACATCCTCCTCCTGGACTGGGAGATGAGCAAGGTAGATGGAGAGGGATACTCATATTTGGTAATGCACTCTCTGCAACCCAGTTAAATGACAAGGTGCACATTAAAGGAACTTCTCTTTGTAGAGGGGAAGCATGGAACTCCCTGTCTCTTTGGATAGAAAAACTTGAAATGGGCCTGGGGAAGGGCCAGATAGTGTGGGGGAGGAGATTTGAGCCCCTATCCCTAATGCATCCAAACTGTCTAGAGGAGAGAACCAGAGCCAGCATGGTGTGGTGGTTTGAGCATTGGACTATAACTCTGGATACCAGGGTTTGAATCTCAGCTTCGCCATGAAACTGGCTGAGTGACCTTAGGCAAGACACACCCTATCAACCTCAGAGGATGGCAATGCCAACCCCCTTCTGAACAAATCTTGCCAATCAAACCCCATGACAGGTTATTCTTAGGGTTGGCATAAGCTGGAAATAACTTTAAAACACACACAACAACAACAGCAACAACAACCTGCTCCTCCAAAGAGGAACATAATTCCATGCATCTGGGGAAGTCTACAAAAGCTTATGCTACAACATACTGTATTTTGTTCAGGAGCTATGCAGACCAGCTATTAAGGCCGGCGTGTGGCCAGAGTCAGGATATGGCATCCATACAATGCACACCCTGACTCTGCACCATGGCAGTGTGACTCTGCACACCACTCCACATGGTGCGCAGCATCATGTGCTCCTCTGGCGCTGCGTTTACATAACGCAGCCTCAAAAGAGCACCTTAAAGCCATGGCTTTTGCGTCCTGGAAAGGCCAGATTGAGGCTGTAGCATGTGGTTGCCATGGCCCCGACCTGGCCTCATTTAGTTTCAAAGGTGCTACATGATCCCTTTGCATACCGATATTCCTACCCCTGCTGTTCAAGGGGTTTCCACTGTTCCCATGGCATAGTGATGGACTGCCTTGCTGAGCACTTTCTAGGAACAGTCTCAGTGGCATCCTGAAATCTCCCACCTTATTTACCAGTTACACTTATATCAGACCTCTTTGAGCTGACCAATGTGGAGATAACAACTAAGATCCAGTTCACTAGTTGCAGAAAACTACACAAGTGTAATGAGACTGCAGTACTGGATTGTACTCTTGTGGAACCAGTCACAAAACAGGCAGTACAGCCGTGTACTCTTCCATTATGCAGAAATCAATCCAACTCCCTACCCACTGCTAGCCATATTTAGGGAAGCTCCAAAACAGTGCACCTGGGACTGCAGTTGATGTCAGGGTCAGAGGGCTACATATTATATCACCTCTGTACAACTACAACCACCCAGAAAATGCAGAAGCTTGTGCTGTGGATTGTGTATTCCTGAATAGCAGGGGATTGAACTTGATGGCCCTTGAGGTCTCTTCCAACTCTATGATTCTATTAAAATGGCATTTAGGCGAATGTAAATCTCCTGCCTGCTTGGTAGAGACTGCACTATAGGTGGACTGACACAATCAAGGAAGCCACAACCCCGAGTTTGCATGACCTGGGCTATTAATAACTAGCTGTCTGGGAGGTGGTGTCTCATTTACAGGATCGTCATAAGTCAAAGCCAACTCAACAGCAAATAACAACAACAACTCACTGCCACATAGAGTTTAGAATGATACTAAGCTTTTCCTCTAAGCCAGTCCTGGATCCACAGTATCTCAGGACCAGGTCCCTTAGAGATCACCAATCTATTTCAGGGCTCTCCCCTTCAGACTGCAGGCAGCTTGTCTGTAGTCCATTCATTGCTGGAGCACTTTTTTCATTTAAAGGCAAAACCTGACAAGGCCTCTCAATCATGCTACTTTCCCATTCTTCCAGGTGCAATATGTTCCTCCTGATTCCTGAAGCAGTTCCAATATGTGGTCATATTGTAGAACCACGGCAATTTGGAAGAGCTGTTCAATAATGACTGTCCCCAACCTGGTATATTTGCATTTCCTAGGTCTAATCTGCACTGCAGAATTAATGCAGTTTCATGTTGCTTTAACTGTCATGGCTCCATTTTATGGAATCCTAGAATTTGGAGTTTGTTGTGGCACCAGAGCTCTCTGACCAAAAAGGCTAAATATAGTCAGCCCTACATATCCATGGATTTTTTTATCCACTGATTCAAGCATCCACTGCTTTAAAATAATATATATAAATTCCACAAAGCAAACCTTGATTTTGCCCTTTTATATAAGGGACACCATTTTACTATGCCATTGTATTTAATGAGATTTGAACATTCACGGATTTTGGTATCCTTGGGGGATCCTGGAACCAAACCCCAGTAGCTAACAAGGGCCCACTGTATCTCACAAAACTACAAAGCCCAGAATTCGATAGCATTGAACCATGGCAGTTAAAGCAGTGTCAAACTGCATTATTTCTGCAGTGCAAATTAGACCTGCGAGTAGTTCCCAAACTTTGGCCCTCCAGATGTTTTGGATTTCAGCTCCCAGAATTCCTGGCTGTTGGCCATGCTGGCCGGGGCATCTGGAGGTTAAAGTCCAAAGCACTTGCAGGACCAAAGTTTGGGAATCACTGGTGGGACTGTGATGTTTTACAAGCCTAGTGTGATAATGGTTACATCCACACTGCAGAAATAATCCAATCTGACACCACTTTAAGTGCCATGGCTCAATGCTATGGAATTCTAGGAGCTGTCATTTTGTGAAACATTTAGCCTTTGCTGTCAGAGAGCTCTGGCGCCACAGCAAACTACAATTTCTACAATTCATAGCATTGAGCCATGGCAATTAAAGTGGTATCAAACTGGATTATTTCTGCAGTGCGGATGCAGCCTTAAATCTCTAGTCAATGCCCTCCTGGGAAACTGGCCAGGGCTGAGCATGCTGTCAATCTGCCATCTCGGTCCAATCAAGAGGAACACGCAAAATGAGTGGGAGGTGCTTTTTCCCTCTCCTAGCAACCTTTAGTATCTCCTTGGGAAGGCCAGCCTCCCACTTTGATCACTGCTTCTGCACATTAAGGGAAAGGGGACAAGAGGGGCAATCTTTATTCAATGTAATTGGCAGAGTAATCAAGTGAAGCGTTAATCACAGATTAATGTTTGCCCTTGATTAAGTGGCAGGACTGAATCTGAAGGGCACTCTCCTCTGAATGGAGGCTGTACAAAGGCAACCGTCTGCCTCCCCCTTGTGCCAGATTCGATGGAAACAGTACTTAAAAGGTGGCTTTTGATTCCAGTTTGCACCCAACACCAGCAGATACATTTGCCTTTCAGGATGACATTATTACAGCACAAGGAACCAATGAGGTATTGAGACTCAGCTGAAGAAAGAAAAGAAATTGGTTGCAGCTGCACTGCAGAAATAATCCAGTTTGGCCCCACGTTAATTGCCATGGCTCAATGCTACAGAATTCTAGGATTGGTAGTTTGTTGTGGCAACAGAGCTCTCTGACAGAGAAGGCTAAATGTCTCACAAAACTACAAACCCCAGAATTTTGTAGTGTTGAACCACGGCAATTAAAGTGGTGTTGAACTGGATTATTTCTGTAGTGCAGATGCAGCCATTGTCAGTACATTTGGCCACATTCAGATCTCCCACTGTGCTCATGAGATTTGGACCTCTCTGTGTCAGAGAACAGAAATACCTTCAAAATATAGGCTTGTGACTAGCATCATCAGATTTTTTTTTCTTTTCCTTTTTTCCTCTTGTATGATTTTTAACATCTTTTCTTGATGAAGAAGCCAGTGGTGTTTCGAATGCTTGCAACATGTATTTTGTGCATTTTGGCTGGCCAATAAAGGCATCCCTGTTTTGTGGATTTTGGATGTTATTGTATGTTTCCAAAGGGGTAACTGTGTTAATCTGTGGCAGCAAAATCAAAAACACTGAACAACCAACAATAGGAGCAAGTGTGGCATAGAAGTGTGAGAGCTGGACTAGGACTTTGAAGACCAGGGTTTGAATCCTGGCTTGGCCATGTAAACCCAATGGGTGACCCTGTGATAGCTTCACCTTAGAGTCTCCATAAGTCAGGAACAACTTGAAGGCACACAACAACAACAACAACAACAACAGCTAAGCAATTTATTCAAGCACTAGCTTTTGTGGATTGTTGTTGTATTCCTTCAAGTTGTTTCCGATTTATGGCAACCCTAATGCGAACCTATCAAGGGATTTTCTTCACAAGTTTTGTTCAGAGGGGTTTTTGCCAGTGCCATCCTCTGAGGCTAAAAGAGCATGACATGCCTAGGGTCACCCAGTGGGTTTACATGGCCAAGCCTGGATTCGAACCCTGGTCTCTAGTCATAGTCCAAGACTCAAACCACTACACCACACTGTCTCTCTTTTGAGGATTACAGACCATACAGGAACCATTATCTATTTATTCATCTGCCCATAACTGACATAATGTTAAGACGCCACATGATGATGATTATTTTCCCCCTTTCTTGTTTACTACAATGAGAAGACATGGGTGCCCAGGTTCCCATTCAGAAATTGTTAACATTGACCATTCACCCAACTGTTCCCAGTAAGGCAAAAAACGAGATAAGCCAATTAACACATAACGTGATAAGAAACCATGATTCTGATTCAAATCTCTGGTGATATAGTGATGCTTCCAGCTGAATTGTAAGTCAGGCAGCAATCTCTTTGCTATAATCTCTCTTTGAAGTTTCTTTGTATCTCAACTACTCCTTTAAACTCAGTCGTAGGAGTGTCCTGGGAGGATGAAATATTCTCCCACTGGCTTTTTAATACTGCCATTCCTGATTTTAGATCTGTGTGCATTTTTAATTTGGTGTTACCATTTGTCTGCTTGGTCTGTGTGGAGGTACACATTGTTGACAGATTAAGGGTGTATATAACATTGGGAGAAGAGTATATTTATATTATTTAAAAATTTAAAATATTTACACTCAGTATCTGACGACAAGTAATTGCTTTTATCTGCTATCTGTGTCTACAATATTTAATGCTCTTCCTTTGGTATTAAGGAAAAGGCCCCTGGAGGGAAGTCTGGGAAGAGGCAAATTGATTTAAATGTAACTCCTAATTCTTTTTTTCTTTAAATGACAGTTTAGTGAACAAAAATAATTGTTGACAGCCAGAGCTGTATGCAAAACATTGTCCCCTCAAGGGACTCCCAAGTAGTGTTTGTGGCCTGTTTAATGCAAAATTTTCCAGCTTTTCCATCTATGGAGAAACCCTGCCACGTTGAATTAACCACCCTGGAGTTTTAGTATTACAGCCAGTGTGGTTTAGTGGTTTGAGGGTTGGACCATGACTCTGGACACCAGGGTTCGAATCCCAGCACAGCCATGAAACTCACTGGGTAACCTTGGGCCTCTTAGCCTCAGGGGAAGGCAATGGCAAACCTCTTCTGAATAAATCTTGCCAAGAAAACCTCATTATAGGTTTGCCTTAGGTTCCCATAATTTGGAAATAATTTGAAGGCATGGAACACACAACCACACACACACAGCTTCTGTATGTCATTCCGTATTGTGATTAGATATTAGATAGTATTGTTGGACTGAAAACCCACATGCGGCTCTTCCTTTAATGGCTGTGCCAAAGAAGGAATTTCAACTGGCATTGCTTGTCATGCCACCAGGGCTTCTGCTACACTGCAGAATGAATGCAGTTTGACACAGCTTTAATTGCCATGACTCCATTCTCTGGAATCTTGGGATTTGGAGTTTGATATGGCACCAGAGCTCTCTGACAGAGAAGGCTAAATAGCTCACAAAACTACCAAACCCATAATTGCATTGTACTGAGCCATGGCAGTTAAAGCAGTGTTATACTGCATTAATTCTGCGGTGTAGATGTAGCCCAAGTAACAAGTAACACCTCCCAAAATTGCTTATTTTACACAACCATTAAAAGGACAGGTGCCCTCTCTAGTCTTCACTCTGGCCATCCTAGGATACACATCCACTTGGTGCAGGCCAGGGATGCGTGTGTTGTGTGCCTTTGAGTTATTATGGCAATCCTATAATGTTTTTCTTGGCAAGATTTGTTCAGAAGAGATGTGTCACTGCCTTCCTCTGAGGCTGAGAGCATGTGAGATGCCCAGTGGGTTTCATGGCCAAGCTGGGAATTGAACCCTGGTCTCCAGAGTCATAGTCCAATACTCACACCACTACACAACACTGTATATATAAAATTATGTAATGTGCAACATGAGAGAAGATTTTGGGTGACATTATTATTATATTTATTTATATCCTGCGTCCTTCCCATTTCAGAGACAAGGATAGCAAGGAGAGTGAGTCTAGCCTCTCTAGGAATGGAGTTCCAGAGCCTAAGAGCAACCACCAAGAAGGCCCTCTCTCATGTTCCCACCAAATGTACCTGTGAGTGTGGTGGGACAGAGGCTGCTGCCACATGGCAGAATTAATGCAATTTGACACTGATTTAACTGCCATGGCTCCATACTATGGAATCCTGGAACTTATAGTTTGTCGTGGCACCAGAGCTCTCTGACACAGCAGGCTAAATATCTCATAAAACTACAAATCCCGGAATTCCATAACATCAAAGTATGTCAAACTGTATTAATTCTTCAGTGCTGATGCCACCATGGAGAACAATATAGAAATTGTGTCATCTAATACACCAAGAGATCTATTATAGCATAAGCTTTTTGTACAGAACCTCACTGCAGTAGTCTGTAGATAACTTACCTGTGGTAGTTGTCACACCTAACACAAGCAGGGAAGATGGCTCAGCCAGGGTTCCCACCACTCCAGCTTTGCACCTTCCAGTTCCAACTCTTAAATAAGCCCAAGAGCATATATGGACCAGATCTGTAAGGTTCTGGTTGAGTGACATCCATAAACAAATCTGGGAGGGAAAAGGAGATTCAAAGAGTAAAATTAAAGTACATAATGCTGGTGAAGACAGCAAAATGTCATAGGAATCAGAGGACACATCTAAATATGTAGCCTACTATCACAAATATGCCCAATACCTTCACAAAGCACAACTGAAAATTCACAAAGCAATGGGTTAGATTTACAGACTTTAAAAAACAGGGAGAGAAGAGAACAACTTAACTTGGTGATTTTAGAAGCTTTTCATAGTTCAACAGCCTTCGCCAACATGAAACACTCTGTACCTTATTTGAACAAAACTCTTATCATCCTGACCATTAGCCATGCTAGGCTGATGGGATAGTAGGTCAGAATAACCAGAGGAGTTTATGTAGGCGAAGACCATATGTAGCAAGTAGATTACCCAGGGAACAGTAACATCAAGGGTTGTAGACAGAACCTTGGCATCACCTGATCCAGGGGAAGGTTCTCCTAAATAAGGTTTCATGCTATTTGTTTAAATTCCTCTTCAGCATAAGTACGGCCTGAACAAACAGGCCAAAATAAAGCTGCTTCTTTTGCCTGCGTTGTCTGTTCATGATCTGAATATTTTTAAACCTGAGATCTTTAGTATAAATCTGTCAAGACTCCAGCTGGGTCAGAAGGGATACAATAACTTACAGCTGCAACACAAGGCCAGGAACCAAAAATATTAGTGCAGTTTTGAATTACTGTACACCAATCCAATGAGAGAGTTTTAATGTATAATCATCACAGTTACAGGTGAGCAGCCTGACCGTCTTTAAACTAGCACTTTCAGATGTGTTGGACTACAGTTCCCATCATCTCCATTTGTCACACTGTAGTCCAGCACATCTGGATGGCAACCAGTGGAAGAAGACTAAAGAACCTTACCAACTTGCTTAGAGTTTTCCTTTCCCTATCTAGCACTTCTAAAAAAGTTTCTAGACTTTCCTGATATATTTGCTTTGCCATACTGCAAACTCTGCAATTTGCAACTGCAATTTTGAGCTCCTTTCTATCAGAAAATGTCATGTTTTTGGTGAACCCCTATTCAAAAATGATGAATCCATGACCTATGAAATAATGGGAAACTTTGACAGCTCCTCCATCAGAGTTGGTTATGAAAACCCTGCAGGGAAATCACATTTTCACTACAGCTGTCGTGGCTTCCTTCCTTTCTATAATTGTGTTGCACCCGAGGGAGATTTAAGGAAAAGACCTTTCCTTCTTGGATACCCCAATTTGAAACAAGGGCACCCTAAATGCACAAGCAACTTAGATAGTTGCTTGGACTAGTGAGGATGCCATTGTAACAGTTGAATGATCTGACAGGTTCTATCTCTCACACACTATCCCCCCTATCTCCAGATCTCTTGCAATGCACTCTTACAATGCACTGCTATCATATGTGACTACCTGTGATCCAAATGCTGCACCCAGAAATCCCCTTAATGCCTTGGGACTCGAGAGACCCTGCACCATACTGGTTGAATTGTCTGCTACATTTATCATCTATTTACCTCCAGGTGTCTTTGACTACAACTGTCATCAGCCTCAGCCAGTACACTGATGAACAAGGATGATGGCATAGTCAAAAACATGAGGAAAGTGCCGAGTTCAGTAGCATACTTAGTATATTTAATACCCGGTGCAGATCACTTTTTAATATCCCTCCTCCTCTCATTACTAGGTGATTCACTTTCCTGCCAAGCCAGCAGACCCACTGGACAAGGAAGACAGCCCCTTCCCACCAGTAGCCACTAGGAAAAGGATGGGGCTGCAAAGGGGAGGGAGCGTACGCCACCCCGGAAATCCTGCCCCTCACATCTGGTGACACCTGGTGTGTGGATGCCACTGCCTGGAAGGAGCTGCCAAGACACATCAGCACCCTACTCCCACCAATGCCCATAGCCAATGGATGACAAAGACACCTTGGCTGGCAGAGGGGGATGGTCAAGTATGTCTTTGGATGGATGGAAAGGACCAATCACCCCACCGAGTGTTAACCACCCCCTCTCACCCAGTGCAGTCTGCACCCCCTGCACCATCCTAGTGATGCCCTTGGCTGGATTGGCAAGGGCTGGGTGCATATTCTTGTGTGAACTGAATATCCTGGGCCTATCTGAGATATATAGTAAATCATTAAATCCATGTGTGTGTCTGTGTTAAAAAAAAGAAAAGAAAAAGAGAGGGGGGGGGGGAGAAGGAGAGAAAGAGAGATGACATATTATTTTGGTGTCTCCAGACACAGTAGTGCTCTTTGCACCAGCAGATTCACTGGCAGGGCCATGCACTGGTCATGACATTTGATGCTGAAATGGCTGACCCTTAGTAGCATTTCCTCCCTAGAGCTCTGGCCTTTGAAACAGAGACAATAGACGTTGAAGGGAGAGTTGAAAGAGTTAAGTAGTTCTATGGATGGCCTGCAGGGGGCAGTTGGGTACTGCGCTGTTACTCCAGCCTTCTGCCTGGTACCAAAGCCTCTTGCTGAGATGCTGCAGACTTGAGATCAGTCAAGTCTACCATGTGAAATTACCTGGTCCAGTTCTAGAAGCTACTGTGGTAATTCATTTTATAGCCTACCTATGTTTTGCTTGGATATCCAAAGCAGATGGCAGTGTTCATCTGTCCAAATTGAGGAACCAGTTGTTTCTTAGAGATATGCAATTGGTTGTGTGGGTGTGTGTGTGAGAGAGAGGACTGTTTTAGCCAGCCTGGTTTGGGATAGGACTAAGCAGATGCTTGCCCCTTATCCATGGGAGATAGTGGGGGGAAGGGGGGGGAGAAAGGAGGAGTATGGTGATCACCAATGGCACTCTTCTGGTGAAGGATAAGCACCTGGAACTGTCCATGCAGGTCAGGCACCCAGGGAAGTGAATAAGGGTGCTGTCCTTGGGGCTGGCCATAGGATCTTGCCCACCACAGAAGTTGTGTGACTTGGAGGCTGGATCCACTGGCAGGTTTTCCAGCAGTTGGTCAGCTAGGGAGCAAGCCAGCTTTTGGATTCTGATCAGGACTCAGATGTTTTGCCCATGGGAAGCTGTGGAGGAGGTCTAGGAGAGACCAACTTCCTCAGGTGGTCTTGCATTAGGTTGCTCCCCCACTTCAGTTGCATTTTTCAAGAAACAGGTTTAAATAGGTAACAGTTTAAATAAAGTTGCCCATATTTCATCCCAAGTTCTCTGTGTGAATCTTCTAGTTAGCACTGGCTTGGGATTCTGGGAGCTGTAGTCACACACTCTCAGCTTCAGAGGATGGCAATGGCAACCTCCCTCTGAAGAAACATGCCAAAAAAACCCTGTGATATGTTCTCCTTACAGCACACACAAACAACAACGTCCAAAACATAATCTTTTGAAGGGGTT
This sequence comes from Sceloporus undulatus, assembly GCF_019175285.1. Classification (NCBI taxonomy): domain Eukaryota; kingdom Metazoa; phylum Chordata; class Lepidosauria; order Squamata; family Phrynosomatidae; genus Sceloporus; species Sceloporus undulatus. The sequence continues at coordinate 190,896,327 of NC_056523.1, forward strand.
ATTCACACTATGAAATAACCTGGTGTGGAAACTGTAACAAAAAAGTGAGTGTGAATGACCCCGAAGATTTTGGTAGGTTGCAGTTACTCACTGATGGGGGAAAGATGGCCTGTAGGTGCTCAGAGCCAGTGTGATGCAGCGGTTTGAGAGTTGGACTACAACTCTGGAGACTAGGGCTCAGAGACACAGCCGTGTTACTCTGAAATGTCAGTATGCAATGGGATCTTCTAGCACCTTTGAGACTAACTGAGCAAAAGATGTTGTAGCATAGGCATGCAAGACCAGGGTTAAAATCCCTGCTCAATCATGGAAACCTACTGGGTGACCTTGGGCAAGTCAGACTCTTTCAGTGGCAGGGAATGTAATGGGCAACCTCTTCTGAACAAATCTTGCCAATAACCCCCCCCCCCGCCATCCCCAGAGGAATGGCACAAGTTAAAAATGACCTAAAAGCATACCAGAACAATGTATGCACAGAGCTATTGCTTTGTATATACAAAAGTATTAGAGTGATTACTTCTTAGGTCTTTATTTAACTTGGGTTATCAGGAATTGGTTCCCCATTGAAAAAGGGGTCAGGCAAGACTGCATACAATCACCCTGTTTATTCAATCACAATGCAGAAAATATCAGATGGAGAGCAGGCTTAAACGCAGAGGCAGGAAGCCCGAAGATTAGAGGAACATCAACAACCTAAGATACACAGATGACACAAAAATACTAGCAGAAACCAACAAAGACCTGGAGCTGCCACTGAAGAAGATAAAGGAGGAAAGTTCCATGGTAGGCTTACCATTGAGTATGAAGAAAACTATAGATGATTTACAAGAACTCATCCTGGATAACGAGAAAAATGAAATATTCAAAGAATTCCTATATCCAAGATAAAATATTGACCAGGATAATGACTGTAGTCAATAAATTATAAGACTAGGATTGGGAAGGGCAACTATGAAAGAACTGGACAAGATCCTACCTAGGTCATTGTATTTCCCCATCACGTGATAGGTGGACAGTGAAGAAAGCTAATAGAAAGAAAATCAACTCATCTGAAATGTAGCACTAGAGAAGAGGGCTGAGGATACCATAGACGGCCAAATAGACAAATTATTGGGTTCTAGAGCAGATCAAGCCTGAACTTTCCCTGGAAGACAGGATGACTAAACTGAGGCTGTTGTACCTTGGTCACATCATGAGAAGGCATGAATCATTATAAAAAACAATGATGCCAATAGAATGAGTAGAAGACCACATACCAAATGGTTAGACTCAGTCAAAGAGGCCACAAGCCTGAGCCTGGAAGACCTGAGGGAGGTCTTGGAGATGTCTCATCCACAGGGCTGCCATGTGTCAAGGTTGACTCAAGGGCAGTTAACCACTGCAAAGCAAGAGATGGGGACATATGCCAATAAAATCAGGCCACACTCCTAAAAGATTGTTACATTAGGCCTCTCCTTCAATAGCCATGAGATGTGAGAGACAAAGATAGTAATACAAAGGCAATAAAGCTTTGCTCCTCCATTTGAAAATACAAAGCACCCCCTTGAAAACAAAGGCCTGCTTTTATCTAGTGTGGCGGTCCATCATCCATCCTGCACACAACTCAGCCTGAGCAAAACAACCAAGCATGTGAAAGGGCTAACTTTCCAGAATGTCTGCAGCTTCCTTCAGGTTCATTCATTCTCTCAGAAGGGCTAACCCATAACATTTTGCTGCTTGAAGTAAAGGACAAGATGGAGTCCCTTCCACATTCAGAAGTGAGCTGGACTGGCAGTTCAATCTTGGTTCCACATTGGCACTACTACAGTGTGCTTTCAATAAGGCCAAAGACCTTTTATCTCACCTTACGTACGTTCAATATAATGATGTTTGTTATTTCTAAATTGTGCTAAGACACTAATTGTCAACAACCACTTAAAGTAGGGAATGCTATTTGTACTTTTGGCATTTTAATTCTCTCCAACTCAATTATTACATTCTCCACCCATTAACCCCCCCCCCCAAAAAAAAAAACCCACAATCATGAATACACTCATCTGCCAGCTAGTATTCAATGTGTTTGACAAAGGGACTATTAAAGTCCATTAAAGCTTATGCCAAACAAAATGTGCTAATTTTTACAGGGCCACAAAACTCTTTGTTCTTTCAGGCAGAGGCATGGCATGTGTTTGCCAGCAGAGGGAAATAGACATAATGTCCAAGGCAATCAGCCAGGGGATCACTTTTGCTCTGCCTTCTCCTGCCCCACTTCTCCTAAAGGTCTCTGCCCAACAGTAGAGCCAGTCCTGGTCTCTACTGCACAAAAGACCTCGTGGTTCATTCCTCAGGTACAAATGGCACTACCCCTGGAGATTATCACACAGGGACAGAACGCTCCCATCCTTACCTTGTCCTATTGGCACGATCGCATGAAGATTATCAGATGACGTCTGTCCTTATCCCCATCTTTCAGTCGTTCTTATCACGTGATAAGATTATCAAGTGACATCACGCTTATCCCGTCACTGAAGTGGCATGGCCCTATGACTTTGTATTAATGGAAACTCCTGTTAATACAATAACATATGCCACTGACAGGAGAAGGATAGGATGAGCGCATACACAATAAGGACTGGGTAAGGATGGGAGTGATCCCTTCTTACCCGGTGTGATAATCTCAACTGTGGCCCATCATAAGGTGAAACAACAGATGGGTCTGATATCCTCATGGACAAAGGATGCTGGCTTAGTGCATACACCCCCTGGCACCCAACGTGCTCTGTCTCCTGTTGATATCACACTGTCCTTGGTCTATGTGATTTGCCTGGGACTGGCAAGAGCCTAGTGTTAGCTGGCCAATCCATCTGTCTGGCTTTGCACAGTGAACATGCTATGTGTTATGGGGTGCAGTCTAGGGCATGGAGAAAGCACCTCTCATTTTCCAGAATGCTTCCCAATACAGCAAGCCATGGCAGTCCTTTTAAAAGCATTGGAATGCACCCAAATGCAGTCCAAGAAGTGAACACCACTGTCTTTTGCAGTATCAGGAAGAGAAAGGTTGTCAGCAAAGGCTGGAAAAGCTTGTCTTGTCTTGTCTTGTTTTTGGTTGTTATGTGCCTTCAAGTTGACTCAACTTACAGCAGCCCTATCATAGGGTTCTCTTGTCACAACTTCTTCAGAGGAGGTTTTCCATTGCCTTCCTCTGAGGCCAAGAGAATCTGACTCAACCAGTGGGCTTCCATGGTAGAGCAGGGATCTAAACCCTGATCTCCCAGAGTCCTTGGCTGAACTGCATCACAGAAACAATGCAGTTTGGCACCGCTTTATCTGCCATGGCCCCATGCTATGGAATTCTGGGATTTGTAGTTTGTTGTGGCATCATAGCTCTCTGACAGACAAGGTTACATATCTCACAAAACTACAAATCCTAGAATTCCATAGCATTGAGCCAGGGCAGTTAAAGTGGTGCCAAATGGCATTATTTCTGCAGTGCAGACTCAGCATTAGGCCAACTACGCTGGCATAGAGAACCACTCAGTGCCCATATTGTTTGGTGAACTGTTTCAAAACAGTTCATAATTTTTCCATTCTCTGGATTTCTGTAAGCTGGTTAGCCAGCATCCTTAGCCAGCAGGTGCCTAAAAGACATGCCTGTAAGCTATTTCACTCCCAAGCATTCAACATAGAGCCATTATTCCCACACCCCTTATATCAAGACAGGGGAAAGAGTGGCTCTCCTTGTGCTCTTGGACTCCAGTTCCCATCTGCCCCAGCCAGCTAGGAACAGCAGTTCGTCAGCAACAGACACCATTTAAAATGGGGTTAAATTGCTTTTATTGTGCACTGTCTGAGATGCCATGATTAAAAAAACAGGAAATTATTAATACCTCTGAGTGGCCACTGACTGCCTACTACTGAATTAGACATTGAAGTTTGTAGAGACTACCCTTCTGCCCTTTGTTGCTGCTCTCTGTATGATTATCTTTCCTTTAACTAAGGCTGCTGCCACACTGCAAAAATAAAGCCATGAAGTCTCTGGCAGGGAAGGCTAAATACAGTGAGCCCTTGCTATCTGCTGGGGTTTGCTTCCAAGACACCCCCCCCCCCCCACGTGGATAGCAAAATTTGTGGATGCTCAAGTCCCCTTAAAAAACAAGGCCTAGGCCAAAGTTGTCCCTTATATAAAACGGCAAAATCAAAGTTTGCTTATTGGAATTTAAAAAAAAAAATCCAAGCTGTGGCTGTTTGAATCTTTGGTTAAAAATTCAGTGGATATGTAGGGCCAACTGTATCCCACAAAACTACAGATCTCAGAATTCCATAGCACTGAATCATGGTAGCTAAAGTGGTGTCAAAACTGCTTTATTTCTGCAGGGTGGCAGCAGCCATAGTGGCCAAAAATGCAAAACAAAGAAACAGGAATTGCCCATCTTCTTCTTGTATTCTGAGGCTCACCGGAAAAGGGAATGGGCATTTTCAGCTCACGAGGGAATGAGAATTACTATAACAACCCCTTACCTTACAGAGCTTAATAACAGAGCACAGCGAAGGACTCCAAGAACAAAAAAATCACCAGTCAGAGACTAAACTGGCCTCTTTTTGATCTACCTAAGCACATCTGCTTTGTTTTGTAGAGATGAAGGCAATCCTGCTACTTACCCAGAGTGTGGTGGTAGGGATGGCACTCTATTCATTTATTTGCAGATTTCTAAACCACCTTCAAAGACTTAAAACTCACACAAGGGGAAGAGCAAACAGAAAACACGTATCCACAAAGACCTCCACAAGGAATATTACTAGCAAGACTTCAGAAAAGCAAATCATAAAATGAAAATCAACATTTTGGAAGTCCCCTAAGTATTTTTAATGGCTCGTTATATCTCTGTATGAACTCCATATGTGTGTGTTTGTGTGAATCCCACAAATAAGGATTCTACTGCTAAGAATGTTCTCCTGATACTCACCAATCTGACATGTCTTAATCAAGATGCTTCACTTCTGGTTCTGATGTATATTTTCTAGATGTTCAGATGTTTTAGCTATTTTATTGAATTAATGATAATGTCAGTGTTTTATTGATTGTATTTTATATTTGTACTGTGTTAATTTGTTGATGTAATCCCGCCTCGATCTGCAGGGAGACTCTGCAGGGGGCGGGACAATCCCGGTTTGGGCGGTGCCGTCCCGGTCCCGGTCCGGTTTGGCGCCCAAACCGGGATGGCCCCGCCCACCGCGGCCCCCGCGGGCCCCGCGGCGGCTCCGGCCGAGGCTTCTCCTCAGGCCGGGAGGAGGAGGAGGCCGCTTCCCACCGCGGCGATCGTCGCGATGAGGAACAGCCTCCGCCTCTTTCCCGGCCTGGGAGCCGGCCTAGCCTCCCTCTCAGGCCGGGAGGAGGGGGAGGAAGCCCGGCACCGCGGCGATCGCCGCGATGCCAAGCTTCCCCGCGCCCTTCCCGGCCTGAGAGCCGGCCTAGGCTCCCTCTCAGGCCGGGAGGAGGGGGAGGAAGCCCGGCACCGTGGCGATCGCCGCGATGCCAAGCTTCCCCGTGCCCTTCCCGGCCTGAAAGCCGGCCTAGGCTTCCTCCCAGGCCGGGAGGAGGGGGAGGCTGCTTGGCACCGCGGCAAACGCCGCGATTCCAAGCGGCCCCCGTTCCTCCTCCCGGCTTGGGAGCCGGCCTAGGCGTCCTCCGAAGCCGGGAGGAGGAGGAGGAGGACAGGGTTTGAAAATGTAGGACTTTTTTTTTAATTTCCTAGCCAGGAAATTAAAAAAAAGTCCTACATTTTCAAACCTGGTCCTACATTAATACCTCTGAGTGGCCACTGACTGCCTACTACTGAATTAGATCCTCCATTATGGCAACCCTAAGGGAGAGGCAGGAAAATACAAATACAAAGTATTATTATTATTATTATTATTATTATTGACAGCAGGCCTCCCAGGCACCATTTTCTAACAGATAATTGAAAAATTGCATTTTTGGATTGCAACAGAATGTCCCACCATGCTAGATGGGGAATTCTGTGAGGTATATCCATGGAAGCTCTGATCTCAGACAGGCTCATAAATGTGCACTTAGTCTTTTAGGTATTGCAATTCTCCTCTGAACAAATCTTGCCAAGAAAACCCCATGATAGGTTTCATGAAAGCATGCAGCAAAAATCAAACTCTATAGGGAAACTATGGACTGGATTATAGATAAAATACCTCAGGGTCCAGATCTGTACTATGTGAGAATAAGTAAGAGAGGCAGGGGACTGTTAGAGTTAGCAGACATTGCAGGCCTATAGTAATTGCTAGTTTGAATGTTTGGTGACTTCCTGTTTGTTTGTTTTTACATACTCACTCCTTTCCTGAATCATTCTAGCCTGCAGACATTTTCTCTTCTTTCTCTTTCTTGTCCATGTATTTGTACTTGTAACAATTATAAGAAAAGCTACATTATATATTTTAAATAGAAAATTGAGATTTTTCTTTTCTTTTCTGTGTTATACCCTGTATGTGGATGTGTGGGCGTGAGACTGGTTGTTGTTCAGCTTCTATTTTGCCAAATGGTTACTCTAAAATTCTAAATGGAACATCCAGCATTATCTTCCACATTTGCCAACAGTGATATGGGGTACTCCAAAGTTTATTTTGTTGTGCATGTGCATATTCAGTTTCTTACTTACATGGACACTCTATAGGCCTTGCCATTCAAGAACAGAACAATACACGACATGCAAATCACCTCCTCTCAACCAACGGTATATACACCCCACTCTCTTCCATTCCAGCATTCTCTGAAGATGCCAGCCACAGATGCTGGTGAAACGTCAGGAATAAACTCTTCTAGAACACGGACGCATAGCCCGAAAAACCCACAAAAAAACCTTCTGTTTCTTAGGCTACACCTACTCTGCAGAATTAATGCAGTTTTACACCACTTTAACTGCCATGGCTCAATGCTATGGAATTCTGAGAACTGTAGTTTTGTGACATATTCAGCATTTTCTGTCCGAGAGCTTTGGTATCACAACAAACTCCAAATCCTAGGATTCCATAGGGTGGAGCCATGGCTGTTAAAGCAATGTCAAACTGCATTAATTCTGCAGTGTGGCAGCAGCCTTACTCAGTTTACTTACTTGAACTTGAATTCTTTCAATGTCTGTGTAAAATAACTATCAACCAATTTCAGTACGGTGTTTAGGGCAGCAAAGTGTCTAGGACCCATCTAGATATCAGTTGCTATCTGTATGAATCAATACTCTCAATAGTTGCTGGGAAGACTGTGTGTCCATCCACATTACAGGGTTAAAATACTATAGTTGCACTTTAACTACCAGGGTTCCATACTTTGGAATCCTGGGATTTGGAGTTTAGGGAGAGTCCTTTACAATTCTCAGCCAGGAAGCTCCTCTAGTGCTTCTGACCCAACTACAAGTTCCAGGACTCCAGAGGATGAACAGTTAACGTGGAATATGCATTCTATTACCCTACAATTAAAATTGTAAATGCAGAAAACATTGTAAAAATACCAGGTTTAATCTCAGAAGAATGAAGATAGGAGGGAGGAACGTCAACAATAAGATATGCAGATGACACCGTAATACTAGTGGAAAACACCACAGACTTGGAACAACTAATAAGGAATGTCAAAGAAAAAAGTGCACAGGAAGGGTTACTGCTGAATGTAAAGAAAACAAAAATGAAAACCATGGATCTATATAAATTCAACCTAGACAACGAGGAAATTGAAATAGTCAAGGCTTTCCCATATCTTGGATTAAACACTGATCAAAACAGATACTGATGTCAAGAAATCAGAAGAAGACTAGGAATGGGAAAGGCAACCATGGAAGAACTAGAAAAGATGCTAAAGTGCAAAGATATACAACTGAGCACTAAAGTTAGAATCATCCAAGCCATTGTAATTCCCATCACATGTACAGATGTGAGAGCTGCACAATAGAAGGAAAATCAACTTATTTGAGAGGTGATGCTTGAGAAGAGTGCTGAGGATACTGGGGATGGTAAAGAAGACAAACAAATGGGTTCTACAGCAAATCAAACATGAATTCTCCCTGGAAGCCAAGATGACTAAATTGAAGCTGTTGTACATTGACTACATCATGAGGAAAAATGAGTAATTAGAAAAAAAAGAGTAATGCTATGAAATGCAGAGGGTTGTAGAAAAATAGGAAGACCACACATCAGATGGATGGACTCAATCAGGGAGGTCGCAAGCCTAAATTTGCAGGACCTAAGAGAGAGGTGAAGGACAGGGAGGGCTTGGAGATGTCTCACTCACAGGGTCACCATGAGTTGGGGTTGACTCAAGGACAGTTAACAAGATCGAATGATGGGTCATGTTTGTATAGTGTGAAATGACCCTGGGTTGGCATCAGCCTGGTCCTCTTCAACTCCAATTCAGCACATTTGGACAACAAGCAGGTTGGGGAAGGCTGCCCGGAATATTCAGAAGCCATGCATGGAGAGGGATGGAGTCAACCTCTAAGGCTATTGTAGAAGAGATTCAACTAATATGAGAATTAAAGTCTTTAAAACCCAAACAAAAACAAACAACATTCAAGCCAAGTGCAAGCCCCATCTCTTTCCTTACACAGCTCCGGGGCTAAACAGCAGCATAGCAGAAGTTGACAGCCCAGAGATGCTCGAAATCGCTGCTTCAGCGATTTGCTCATCATTATCCGGATCTGCTTCCAACAGCATATTTTTTCAGTTTCAAAACTTGTTTTAAAAAACAACAACACCAACACAAAACAACAGAACACAGATGCTACTAAGCAATTTTTAGGACTCAGATCCACAGCAGGGCATAATTTGAATTTCTTAGGATAACCCTGAGCCTGCTGCACCACATCTCCCAAAGCAATCCAAAGGAAATGTGTTGCTAGTCACCTTGCCCACATGGTCCTTCCTTGCCTCCTCTCAAAATGTGTAAACATTTTCTCTTTTCTGATGGTGCATTTTCTTGGCTATGTTGGTGTGTGTGATGCATAAGTAGCCATAGGTTGAAAATAGCATAAACAAAACAAGCTAACAATTTCTACCAGATTCAATCTCCATGCACCAGGACTTTTAAGCAGACTTTCAAGTTTTAAAACACTGACTTTGGCCTGCAGTCTTTCCTGCTTACTCTCCTAGGTAAATCCTGGAACAAATAATTTAAATGGGTTGGTGATGATCTTTTCAAGCCAAGACTGTATAGCCATCTCTTGGATGATACTCTGGATAAGTGGTTCAGAAACTGTGGGGTATGGCAGTCGCTCAAGGGGGACAGGAGATTTGGAGATCCTTCCCTCCTCCTCTTCCCAAACTTTTTCTGTCCTGGAGAAGACAAAGGCAAAGCAGTTTTCTCATTCTGCCTCAGATACATAAATTCACACACCATCTCGCATACAAATTCTGTCTTTCTCTCTCTCTCTCTCTCTCTCTCTCTCACACACACACACACAACACTTCATCTCTTATTTACATATATAAAAGAGAATGGCTGTTTCTGTGTGACTTTGTGTGTGAGATAAATGAGAATATGTGACAGTGAAAGAAAGAATGAAAAAGCATGACTGTGTACATATTGGTGAGCGTTGGTGTATGGGAGTGTGCCTGCGTATGAGACAATATCTGTAAACTTTACACGTTTATTGAGTTAGTTATAGAATTTATTTAAGTTAAACTGTTCTAATTTGAATGACATTTCCCTATAAAAAGTTAAAATATGAATATACATGAATGTGCAAATAAAAATATGCACACTAAACATCATATTTTTATTCATATACTACATTTGGCAGGGTGCATGTGCAACGTCCACATTAGATGTAAAGGGGGTCACAAGTAAAAATTTGAGAACCACTCTCTAGCTCCATATTTCTCACATCAAGCAAAAGAACTAGAAAGCCCACAGGGCCACCTGCAACCCTATGATGCTATGACACTGGGGCTAATTTCAGCCTTAAAGAGAGATTAAAGTGCATTTAAAGCATCATGCAAATAAAGCGAAAATGGCGAGTAATTGCTCAAATGGCTATCACACGCAATTGTGCAAATAAAGTGATATCAGAAATGCATTGTTGCTGAAATCCCAAAAGTAAAAAGATGTGTGTTAATGCTTCTTTGTCACCACTTTAATGGCGGGTTTTGTGTGAAGTTGTGTGAAATTGTTTTGCATAATTACGTGATTTTTCCAGGATATTCACGGGATAAACTCCCGACCTCCTTTGTGTGATAAATTCCCTATTAAGATTTACACCACACTTACTCAGAAGTAAGTTCCACTGATGCCATCCCCTCCAAGGTCAATGTGTTTAGGATTACAATCTCAGTTCATGGTTTCTTTGCTACGGTCAACACACATATAGCATAGGAAACCCACAAAGATCTTTCTAAGTTTTAAAATTGAAAGACTGCTTAGAAGACCCCAGTGCATGGGGTTTAGGTCTGGTGGAAACTGTTTGTGTGTTTGGTCTGTGCTGTCTCCAGGATTGCAACCTATGCATTAGCCCTGCCCAAGAAAATGGGTCTCCAAGAAAGAATTCTGAGGTGTGTAGCCTAGTGAGCTATTTAGCCTTCTCTGTCAGAGAGCTCTGGTGCCAAAACAAACTACAAATCCCAGAATGTCATAAGATGGAGCTGTGACAGTTAAAGCAGTGTCAAACTGCATTAATTCTGCAATGTGGCAGCAACCTTAGTCCCCAACTAGAGTAGACCTCATGGAATCAATGGAGTTTACTTACATGTTGACTCGCCATTCAACAGTTGATGGGGAGGCAGTAGTCAAGAATAGTTAGCAGAATCCAAGTCTTAGCTGTGTATTTTACAATATCAACATGGAGTATCTAGTATTGGCTTTTCCTCATGTACTATATAAATGGTTGGTTTCCCCGTTACTGTACCTATGATGAAAAGTGCATTTGTACAGCCAAATATTAAAAAATGTTTTCTCTAACAGTGTATTCATCTTCATGCTGTAGAAATGCTGTATGTGTTCAATAAAAATGACAACCAAAGGAACAATTGCGATAGTCAATAAATATTTCTGGTATTAGATACTGTATACTTAAGAGCCTCAGGGATATATACACACATCTTTGAGAAATGGACATGGATATTTTTTTAACACAAGTGAAGATACCAGGAAAAATGGTTCTTGGGTGAACATTTATTAAACTAATGTGTGTGTAGTACCTATCACCAGTAAAATTATCTAACAGGCAGTTTTGTTTTCATGGTATTAGAGAAAAAGTGAAGGCTGGCACTTTTCTACATATATGATGGATATTTCCAGTTCAAGACTGTAAAGAAGGAACCATGAAGTTTATGGAGCAAATCATATCTACAGAGAAACCACTCAGTCATTGACGTCATGGAAATCACTTAAACATAGCCATCTCAACAGAATTATCATGGCGATACAATCTATATGCACTTACCTGTGAGTAAGTACTACTGTATTTAGGGAAACTTACTTCTGAGTGGACAGATATTGAGTTTTATCATTAAATTCTGTTATGGTTGCAAAAACGGCAATAGCCTGATATTGGCAAACTGTCACTGGCCCTTTTGTTAAAATAGGACCATAAAACATTTGTGGGAAGTTTCTAACATAATTAACCTGACATAATACATCTGCACAAGACAAGGGAATCAATTGATAGATAATTTTAATTGGAAATTCATTGGCTGCTACTTGTTTATCACTGGGGATAATATAATAGAGAGATGGCAAGAGACATCCTCTCAATAATTCAAGGCAAACGTGGGATGAAAATTTAAACAAAATTAGTGCATTTCAATTAACCAACAATTTATAGTTATTTGTAATTCACTCACCAAATAAATGCAGCACAACAGCATTTTTTTTTCTTGTGGGAGTGCAAGAGGTGATGTTTTTCTTGACACATTAATGCTATCTTGTTACACTTTTGTTTCTGGGAGGAAAATAATTCCACCCATTTTATCGTACGTTTATTGAATTTCTAGGAAGGAACAAGAAACTGATTATGTGCAACCAGCTTCTTATAAGGTTGGGCCTGATCTGTAGCAGAATCTGAGAGAGGAAGAAGTACATTGGGCCCTTGGTATCTGCTGTGATTTGGCTCGAGGATCCTCTGAGGATACCAAAATCCATGGATGCTCAAGTCCCGTTATATACAGTAGGAACAAACATTGATCAGAATGGTGACTGCAGTCAAGAGATCAAAAGAAGACTAGGAATGGGAAGGGGAGCAATGAAAGAACTAAATAAGATCCTAAAGAGTAAAGACATACAACTGAGCACCAAAGTCAGAATTGCAGAAGCCATTATATTCATCATGTATGGATAAGAGACCGGGACAGTAAACCCTCCCCCCCCACACACAAAACACAAAAAATCAGATAAGAAAAAAAATCAATTCATTTGAGATGGAGAAGAGTGCTGAGGATACTGTGGACAGCCAAAAAGACAAACAAATGGGTCCTTGAACAAATCAAACCAGAACTGTCCCTGGAAGCCAAGATGAAGAAACTGAGCCTGTCACACTTTGGCCAGATCATAAGAAGGCATGAATCACTGGAAAGACGATAATGTTAAGAAAGGCTGAAAGGAGTAGAAAAAGAGGAAGACCACACACCAGACAGTTAGATTCAATTAGGGAGGTCATGAATATGAATCTACAAGATTTAAGTAGAGCAGCGGAGGACAGGAGACTTGGTGTTGTCTCATCCACAGGGTCATCATGGGTTGGGGCCAACTCAAGGGCTGTTAACAACAACAACAACAACAATAACAACAGCAACAGCAGCAAAGCAAAATGGGGTCTCTTATATAAAATGGCAAAATCAAGCTTTGCTTTTTGGAATTTAAAAAATAATAATGGTTGAATCCATGGATGCAGAATCTGTGGGTATGGAGGGCACACTGTACTTCACTGAACAGACTGCAAGGGGAGTGGGAAATCCCTGGTATATGTATGTATGTATGCACATATAGGGATGCATGAGTTTCACTCACCTATGCATTTCTCACCTATTCAACCACCCTTGATGGTTTAAATGCCAGCTGGTTGTGGCTGGTGGCTCTCATGTCCTTGGGGAGGTGAATCTGCTCAGGGCTTTGATGTGAACTTTAAAGGCCCTGTTTTAGGAGTAGATTTCAGCACCATGGGTACCTTCTTTAAGCTGAGGATGCAGTGACTCAGATGCTGACTCTGCTGATTGAAAGATCGGCAGGTCAGCAGTTTGAAGCCTGGATGCTTCATGATGGGGTGAGTTTCCATCACTAGCCCCAGCTTCTGCCAACCTAGCAGTTCTAAAGCATGCAAATGCAAATAGATAAATAGGTACCACTTCTCAGTGGGAAGGTAACAGCATTCGGTGAAGTCATGCTGACTACATGGCAATCAGAGCAGTCCTTGGACAATGCTGGCTCTTCGGCTTAAAAAGGGAGATGAGCACCACCCTCTGCAGTCGGTTACAACTAGACATTCATGTCAAGGGACTACCTTTACCTTTTAAAGCCAGAGAGGGTACACTGCTACCCCTGATACAGCCACCCACTCTCATCCATGGCCAGCCAAAAACATTTCCTCTGCTTGAAGCACAGGTGAAGAAGGTGGTGCCTCCTGCATCCCATGTGCATAATCTGGCTAGGCTGGATATTACATGAAAGGTGGCCATGAGACTGGAACCTTCACTGAAGGCAGCTGATCTTCCAAGGCACTGGAAGATCACTGGATTCAACAAGAATAATGAGGAAGGTGATATTCTTCTCCTGCCTCCCCTCTAGCACTGCCCTTTGGGACAACTACTTCATGGTCTACTTACAGCCCTACCACCAACACCCATTTTACACAGCACTGATGGGGCAGATCTTCATTAAAAGACACAAGTCTGCTGTCACCAGGTGTTCCATGGATGGGAACATGCAGTTCTCCCAGTGACGTTGGACTACAGCTCCTATCATCAGCACTGGCTAAGACGTCTGGCAATTACAGCCCAACAATACCCAATAGGCCACACGTTCCCCACACCTACTACAAATCAAGTGAGTAAACCTGGTTGCCTTGTCAACAGAGCATAGGACTGTACCCTCCCTTCTCCTCCAGACTACAGCTTCTGAATTCCCCAGGTCACTGGGGGACTCTGGAAAGTGCAGTCTAAAGGAGTAATGCTTCTCTTTTTGAAGCATTGCAAGGATATGGTCATGAGTCTTGCACAGATGGTCAGGACCTGGAGGACATTTATCTCTGGGTTAAAGAGTCTTCCCTGGCTGTCTCTCCAGAAGTTCACAGTGAATAGCTCAGCAGGGAAGGAAGGTAGGTGTGTGTGTGTGTGTGTGTGTGTGAGAGAGAGAGAGAGAGAGAGAGAGATTAGCTTTGTTCTCCTGGCAGGCAAAATGTCTGCAGTAACAGCATGGAGTCTGTTTTTCCATCTCTGATCTCTTGACCTAGGATTGAACATGCTCCGCACACATGCACAAACCAGCATGTTATACCCACCAAGCAGGAGGGGAAAAACTATCCTAGCAATAGCAATCAGAGGAGATTGTTTTGATATGGCTGGAACAAAAACTTTCCTCCTTTCTCTTCTTTTCCTCCCATTCCAACGGGGTAGGAGTTGTGAAGCCACGTAGAAGGAAGAACTTGAATGGATTTAATGAAATCCATCAGAGCTGTAACAAAACAGAGAGATTTTTGGCTGGATCAGTGTCTGTTGGTGTATGTTGTGTAGACTTTAAAGTTACACAGAGCTCTTCTCCAGACAGAATGGAAAGGCTGCCAATCCTCGGGAAGAGAAAGGACAAAGTGATTTATTGACACAAATATTTTCAGCTTTTTGCCAGACTATAGTCCAGCCCCAAACCATTTCACATTTTTAAAGCATGCACGTCAGTTGATTAAAGATCTGTCTGGTCTTTAGCCAATGAATTAAGTGGTTTCAGCCTGTATCATTTACATATTGAGATGTGTCAGCAGAAGAGTCTTTAAAGGATGTGGAAATGTGACATTTCCACTTCGTTATAAACACTTAACATAAAGCAAAGATTCAGGTGTATTCGAAACAGGATTTTGTTAAGGAGAAAGCTGCAACTTTATGTGGGATACTAATGGGTGCTCAGAGTATTCTTATAATGTGCAAAGCAGCCCAGACAGATCAGATCTGACTTCCCAGGTTGTTTTCAAAGCTAACTCCTTTCCCTCCTCTGCAAGAGATTACGGAGCCAAAATTGGGAAAGCATTACATCTTAAAAGCAGTTCAAAACAAACAACCTCCCTAAGCATTACCACTCACTGTTTAGAAAGAGATTTTTAAGACAAAGGAATCATTAAAAAAACAACATGAAGACAACATCTGTATTTCATGTTCAGCTACATCTCTGTCTTGAGGAACAGAAATTCTGCATGCAAGTCTGTGCAAGGAATGCTGTTTTGCATATACACATTAAATCTAACTGATGCATCCTGATGGGAGTCTCGTTAATGCATTTACACCGTAGAAATAATGCAGTTTGACACCAGTTTAAGTGTTGTGGCTCCGACCTATTAAATCCTGGGGTTTATAGTTTTATAAGGTTTTTCATCTTCACTGCAAGAAAAGAGTGCTGGTGTCTCACAAAAATACAAATCCCAGGATTCTGTAGAATGGAGCCATAGAAGTCAAAGTGCATCCAACATTCAAACCATCATACCACGCTGACTTTCTGGACTACATTACAGTATATTAAATGCTCACCAAGGACCAATGACAGGCAACCTGTGCATAGATAACATACACACTGAAGGGCTCAAAGGGTGTGTGTGTTACACTTTTTCTGGGCCCTGTCTTGCACAAGGAGCCCACACATAGAAATGGTTCCCATCCCATTTTGAGAGCAGCAGTGGAGGCTGATGTCAGTAGGGTGGTGAATACACTTTGGGTTTCAGTCCAAACTTAAAGGATCTATCTAAGGTGGGGAACCTTCTCCCACAAATAGACCCAGCACATTGATGGTTCTGCTACATTTCAAACAGAGGAGGCTGAGTCCCCACACAAACACACCTGGAAGCCACAAATTGCTGTCACATTTTCATGACAGCCATCCCCCATAACTGTCTTGCACCCAAGAGCTCTTGTCAACATACCCACAATATGAGGCAGATGCTTGCTGTCATCAACAAGTTCTCCTTCAGAGATATCTGGATTCAGCACTGGGAATGTGTCTAGGGAGACAAAAATATTCACACTGAGGTGAAAGCGCTGGGAAAAGGAATTCCCACACAAACAGCTGCGTGTTTCATAACCCCATTACTTCCCTAGACTGGCTGCTCTTTCTCCTGCTGTTCATCAACCTTGGCCTGTCATAATGAATCAAAGAATCAATTTACCTCCCGACTCTCTCCATGCCTGGAATCATTTATGAGATGTCGTGGGGACCCTGAGGCAAGGACCGCCGTAACAAATGGCCCCCCTTTCTCTTCACTTATACCCTCTAATCCCAGAACTGGGAATGTGGGATGGGTGGAGTGTGTCTCTGGTGGGGTGGGGAGAAGAATCCCAGAGCCTGTCTTTGACCCACTGGAGCACTGGATCACACAAATAGTCTGTCTGAACTCATCCACTGCTCTGCTTTAACAGTGGTCAGTCAGGTGAGAGGCAGCTCAAAAGCAAGATGAGATGATCACTATCACCACCCTTGTTATTTGACCATCTCTTCTTTGCAATAGAAGATGCTTCTACATGTGACGCTTCTATATGGGAAAACTATTTAGTTACTAGGTGTTTTACCTATGAGGTTGCCTGTCCCTAACAGTTGCAAACATGAACACTTATGTGAAGTCAAAGGTTTTCATGGCTGGCATCCTTAGTTTTTTCTGGGTTTTTCAGACTATGTGGTCATGTTGCAGAAGAGTTTATTCCTGATGTTTTGCCAGCATCTGTGGTTGGCATCTTCATTCTCTGAAGATGCCAGCCACAGATGCTGGCAAAACATCAAAAATAAACTCTTCTACAACATGGCTACATAGCCTGAAAAACCCAGAAAAAACTATGAAGACTTGCTTCCATCTCACAAAGGGTGAAGACCTATGAGATCTCAGAAGAAGTACCAATTTTGTATTTGAATGGAATTCAAATTTTATCTCATGGACTTTGGAAGGCTTTGTTCCCAGTGCCACATAGCCAGGAGAAGGTGGTACCGGCTTGCATAAATACATCTCCAAGGAACACCAAAACCACCTAAGAAAATGGAGGCCTATGACTTACATCGTCATTTTATATTTTTTTCTTCTTCTGCATAATTCTTAACATCTTTTCCTGATGAAAAAGCCAGTGGAGCTTAGAAAGTTTGCAACAGGTTTTTTGTGCATTTTAGTTGGTCGATTGAAGGTATCACTCTTTTGTGGATTTTGGATGTTACTGTACATTGCTACATGACCAACACAGCTATCCCTGCATATATGCCCATCTCTACTGTGAAGCAGAATGTAGATTCTGCTTCAGCGGAGGATGCTAGGGGGGATGGCAGAGACCTCCTTTCTTCCACTGCTTCCTAAGTTTGCCAGATGCCCTTGGGTACAGTAAAGGAAATTATTCCATCACTGGCACTGAAGTAAAACTGAAGTACCAGTCAAATTTGCTTTTGTGCATGATGTGTGTGTGTGTGTGTGCGTGCGCGTGCGCGCACACACACCACTCATATCATTTTGTCCTTTCCCTCAGGCAGCAAAATATATTGGGCTGCCCATACTCAAGCTAGTGTTTAATGAATTATGAGGAAGTAATTTAACTTTGTGGCAGGTTCTTTGAAAGGACTGAGTGAAGAAAAATCACTCCTGAATCAAGGGAGAAATGAGTAAATATTGATGGACGAGAGAAGGCAGTGACAGAAGAGGAATAAAGCAAAGAGTGATTGGTAAGCAGTGGACCTCTCTGACTACTTGTTTTCTCCTGCTCTCTTTTCACTGGTTCTTGTTAATCTCTCAGCTTCCTTCCCATATTCCACTACTCACAGAATCATAGAGTTGGAAGAGACCCCAAGGGCCATCCAGTCCAATGCCCTGACATGCAGGAAGACACAATCAAAGCATACCTGACAGATGGCCATCCAGCCTCTGTTTAAAGATATCCAAAGAGGGAGATCCACCACTCTCTGAGGCAGCATGCATCACTGTCGAACAGCTCTTACTGGCAGGAAGTTCTTCCTAACGTAGTTGGAATCCATTGCTCCGTGTCCTAGTCTCTGGAGCAGCAAACAAGCTTGCTCCCTCCTCAATATGACATCCTGTCAAATAGTTAAACATGGCTATTATATTACCTCTTGACCTTCTCTTCCACAGGCTGAACATACCCAGCTCCCCAAGTTACTCCTCATAGGGCATAGTTCCCAGCGCTTTTACCATTTTGATTGCCCTCCACTGGATATGCTCCAGAATATCAACATCCTTCTTGAACTGTGGCGACAAGAACTGGACACAATATTCTAAGTGAGGTCCCACCGAAGTAGAATAAAATGGTAGTATTCCTTCCCTTGATCTAGACCTCTGGATATAAAACATGCCACTTTCGTGCTTTCTACAGCATCTGGAATACTACTGAAGCTGACTGACTCTTTTCCGATAGTAGGCTGGTAGCAGTCAACACCCAGAATCCTCTGGTGTGTTTTACACTGGGAGATCTCAGCACCAGTGGTGGATGGCAGCTCTCAGGGCAATGGGGCAATGAATCAGATTTTAGATGAGCTATCCAAGGTTCTGAATCTATATAGGACTAGGCTCCATGAAAGCCTGGTTGTAAAACCAGAGAATGGATTTGTTGTTGCACTGATGTGGTAACCATCAACTGCCATTGTCCAGTACCTCCTTGTGCAATGGCAGCAGAAGGACACCCAGGCTCAGCTTTGGCCCCCTGAGCAAAATAGCTGTTCAGTGACTTTAGGGGGTGCACCAGGAATTTGTCACCCTCCCAGAGCTCCAGGCTAAGTACCTTGGCAGAGATTTATGCTTCAGTCTACAGCTAGATCTCAGCTGAAGTTATAGCAGTAGTAACAGGGTTAGTACATTACTATTTGTATGTTTGGTTGTTAAGAACTATCAAGTCAACTTGGACTATCGAGAGACCCCCCCCCCCAAGTTATCAACAGCCTTGCTCGGGTCTTGCAAACCCAGGGCCATGGCTTCTTTGTTTGAGTCTATCCATATGTAAGGCAGTTTTGCTCTTTTCCTACTGCCTTCTACCTTGTTATGTGCCTTGAAGTTATTTCCAACTTATGGCGACTCTAAAGCAGGGTTTTCTGGGCAAGTTTCTTCAAAGCAGGTTTTCCATGACCATCCTCTGAGGCTGAGAGAATGCGACTTACCCAATGTTACCCAGTTGGTTTCATTGCTGAGCTGGGGTTCAAACCCTGGTCTCTAGAGTCTTAGTCCAATACTCAAACCCCTACACCACACTGGCTCTCTTACCTTCTACCTTACCAAGACTAATGCTACGGAGAGATAAAACATGTACTTATTACTAGCAGAAGCAGGAGTTGAAAAGGTGTGCTTAGCCACAGCAAATACATATTTCTGTTTTAAAAAGCTACATCAAACTAGTATGGCCTGCTACCCAGGGAGTATCAAGGCATGGGCTGAGTGGATGAAGGGAGGAGACAGAAGATAGAACCCAGGTGACAACGATTGATGCTCAGCCCTAACCTACCTGTCCATGCCTACTTGTTACTCCCCAGTTCTTCATTTCTGTCTGTCTCATGTCCATCTAATGAGAACTAGCATGGTGTAGTGGTTTGAGTGTTGGACTGGCACACTGGGAGACCAGGTTCAAATCCCCACTGAGCCATGATGATTTAATGATGGTGATGATGATGGTGGGTGATTCTCTCAGCTGTAGAGGGAACTGCAAAAAACTCCAGTGAAGAAACTCCTGCCCTAGGGTTGCAGCATGGCACAGTGGTTTGAGGAAGACTCTGGAGACCAGGGTTCAAACCCAAACCCATATGGAAACCTTTGGGCAAATCACATTGTCTCAGCCTCAGGGAAAGGGAATGGCAAACCTCCTTTGAACAAACCTTGTCAACACAATGCCTTAGTACCATCATATGTTGGAAATGACTTGAAGGCACACAGCAACAACAACAACAACAACAACAAGGGTCACCATAAGTCACAAATGACAACAACAATGTTCATTGATTGTGTGAAATAATGAGAGCTATCTTGACATGACTACTGGGTGACCTTGGGCACGTCACACTCTCTCAGCCTCAGCAGATGGCAATGGCCAACCCCATCTGAAGAAACTTGCTAAGAAAACTCCATGATCGGTTCGACTTGGAGCACACAACATCAACAAGATGGGTGGCTTGGAGGAACCACG
The DNA here is from genome assembly GCF_019175285.1 of Sceloporus undulatus. Classification (NCBI taxonomy): domain Eukaryota; kingdom Metazoa; phylum Chordata; class Lepidosauria; order Squamata; family Phrynosomatidae; genus Sceloporus; species Sceloporus undulatus. The sequence continues at coordinate 190,916,637 of NC_056523.1, forward strand.
ATGTCTCTAGCTGAACACAGACAGACTCCCCAGGAAGCCATGTCCTGGAATGTGGGTGGGCACTGGAAGGAAATATGGGTTCAAGGGAGAAGACACACACACACAGATGTCTAAGGTGGTCTAAGGTGGGCCAGTGTCCTTCACCTGGTGGTGGTCAGAAAGAAAACCAGACCCAGGGGCTGATCCCTCCAAGGGAAACCAAGCCAGTCCTAGAATCATGGAAGAGACTCCAGGGGCCATCCATTCCAACCCCATTCTGCCATGCAGGAAGACACAATCAAAGCACTCCTGACAGATGGCCATCCAGCCTCTACTTAAAAACCTCCAAAGAAGGAGACTCCACAAAGGCAGTGTCTACAACTGTCAAACAGCTCCTACTATCAGGAAGTTCCTCCTAAAGTTGAAGTGGAATCTCTTTTCCTGTAGTTTGCATCTATTGCTCTGGGTCCTAATCTCTGGAGCTTCAGAAAACAAGCTTACTTTATCTTTAATATGATGTCCCTTCAAAGATTTAAACAGGGTTATCATATCGCCCCTTGACCTCCTCTTCTCCAAGCTAAACATACCCAGCTCCCTAAGTCTCTCCTCAGAGGGCATGGTTACCACACCCTCCACATTTTGGTCACCCTCCTCTGGATCTGCTGATGGGGTGTGTGTGTGGGGGGGGAAGCATAGATGATGATGATGATGATGATGATGATGATGATGATGATGATGATGATGATGATGATGATGATGATGGGGATGGTGGTGATGTTGATGTTGATGATGGTAGTGGGGATGGTGGTGGTGGTGATGCTGCTGATGGTCGTGGTCATGGTGTTGTTGTTGTTGATGATGATGATAATGATGGTGGTGTTGGTGATGGTGGTGGTGATGTGGATGCTGATGATGGTGGTGATCATGATGATGGTGATGGTGATGCTGATGATGGTGTTGTTGTTGATGATGATGATGGTGGTGGTGGTGGTGCTGGTGGTGGTTTTATTTACTTCTCTCCCGCCTTTCTCCCAATACAGGGACTCATGGCACCCAGAGCCCCCTTCCCGAAGTCATCCATATTGATCAAGCACCAAGCCCCCTCCTCTCCTCTCCTCCTTCCCTCCCTCCTTTTGGCGAGAAGAAGGAGGGAGTGAGCCAGACCAGACGGCAGACGAGTGAGCCTTTCTCCGCAGCCGGCCGCCCTGTCCCTCCTTCCCCCTTGAAAAGAGGGGGACCCCAACCTTGATCCCCCAAAGGCCAGGGGAGACCTCTCTACCCCCTACCATGCCCCCCGGGGGCTGAATGGGGGCCAGCGACCGGAGGGCACCGCCACCCTCCCTGCCCAGCAGGGGCCCTATGCCAGGGGGGTGGGGGGGGCCGGGAGGGCTGGCATCGACCCGCCCCCCCACCTGCCCGATCCCCATGAGTTGAGCCTTCTTCCCCAACAGAGCCCCCCAGACAGACCCCTCGCCATGGGATGTAACATGTGTGTGGTGGAGAAACCCGAAGAGCAATACCGGGTCATGCTGCAGGTAAGGGAGCGAGGGGGGGGATCTATGGGGAGGGGGACCCCGAGAGGAATCTGGGTTGGGGGCTGTTCAGGGAGGTTGTGGGGATGAAAGGGGGTGGGATAGGGTGCAATGGGGTCACTTGGGGACAAGGGAGGGTTTATAGAATCCCAGTCCTTTAATTGGGGTGACTGGGAGTGAACTGGATCTCCCTGGGACCTGCAAAAGGATAGTTGGGGTGCAAAGGCAGGCTAGGAGTTGGGGGGCTGTAGAGGAAGGAAAGGGCAATCGTGACCCCCCTCCAACAATCCCTGATCCCCCCATTCTTCCCCAACAGCCCCCCATCTTCGAGCCTGTTTTGCACCCCAAATATCCTTTTGCAGGTGCCAAGGATCTACTTCATTCCAAGTCACTAAAGAAACACCGTTTGCTTTGTGTCTTCCTGGAGCAGAGAGGTGTCAGGCTGTGTTTTTTTTAAGGGGGGGTCACTTCGGGACAAGGAAGGGGTTAAAAGGTCCCAGTCCCTGAACTGGGATGACTGGGAGTGAAGTGGATCTCTCTGGCACCTGCAAAAGGATATGTGGGGTGCAAGGAAGGCTAGAAGATGGGGGGGGGGGCCATGATACAATGAGGGGGCACACCATTTGCTTTGTGTCTTCCTAGAGCAAAGAGGTGTGTGTGTGTGTGGGGGGGGGGGTGGGCCCTGGGGGGGGGGGAGGCTGCAATGGGGGGGGGGGGCAGGGGGTGGGGGGGGGGAGGTTGCCTAGCAACTGGACTCCCCCCTCTTTTCCCCATAGTAATAGCCTGAAATGAAGGGGAGGGGGCTTATGGAAAAGGGGGGAAATATAGTTTTGGAGAAAGAGGAATGAGCAGCCCAATTGGGGATAAGATGGGATGGAGGCAGAGGTACCTGGTGGGTCTGACCCTCACATTAGACAGGTGAATAGTCTTCCCTTTCCTTCCACACATCCAACCTCATTCAGATGCTTTTCCCCTCATTTCATTCATCTCCCTTCTTCCCTGCCTATTTAGGTGGCCCTTTTTGTCTAGATCTCCATCAATCCATCCATCCAGGGCTCATTCATTCTTGCTTTGCTCTCCCTCCCTCTCTTCTATTTTCTGTTCTAGGTCTCTTTCTACCCTTTTCTCTCAGATCACAGGTACAAAGGCACACCTATCCTTCCTAGCAAAACCAGGCAAAAACAGCCAGGGACTGAAATAAAAGGGAGAAGAGCTCAGGGGTTTGAAATAATGATGCTGGGCAGAGGGCTTAGAGGGGGATCAGGTACAACAATTGGCTTTCCATGGCGCACAGATGTGGAAATGTGCTTCAGATGTGCACAGGGAGTGTGTGTGTGTGTGTGTGTATAGGGCTGACTCTGCAATAGGATATATTTCTGGGAGCTGTCAAAGGTGCTTTATGTGGCTGTGTGATTATATACACACAGAGGCACTAGTCTGGGGGATTTTTTTTGTCTGTGTGTACATTGCGCGGCTTACTCAGCCGCCTGCTTGTGTAGCCTTCCACAGTCTTGTTGGTGCAATAAAGGGGCTGTCCCTTTTTCTTTTGTTTTGCTTTTGAAATCTCTGAATGGCTCTACTTCATATATATGTATAGGTACAGTCTGGATGGCAAAGAAGCCTGCCCCGTAACATCAGAATCGTCCTTCATTTCTGGGGATATGCCTCTGTCAGTATGCTCTAGAGATGATCATAATAGTTCCACACATGAATGCACCCTTCTCCCCAAACATTAAACTCACTCTCTCTCACACACACATGTACACACTCATGCAACTGATGGTATTTGCATACTAATGTCTCCTTTGCTTGAACTCTTGTGACCAGGGATTTAGCACAGAGGAGCTTGTTGCATTGACCATGAATTTGGAAGTGCCTCTTCTTCAGTTGGCCTTCCAACTTTCTCCTTCTTTTGTGCCATGTCAGAGAACTGCCTTCTTTCTCTTCAGCCACTCTTTTTAGATTTAGCTGGGGTATTTACAAGAAGCTGCCTTGAGGGGCGCCTTTTGTAAGCTCCCTTCCAATTGCTATTAGTGGAAACCAGCTTTCCTGCTAATAAAGCCATTATTTTGTTCTGCCAATTGTTTCATTATAAATGGATTATTTTACAGACGAGGCCAAGAGAAGTGTCTAGTAACTGGGTGTGACGAACGTAGCTCTGAAAGGTACTTATTGTCCAACTCAGATACCTCTGGGTCCTTTCCGCCTTTGTTTCTTTCTAACTACAGTGGGCCCTTTGGATCCGCTGGGGTTTGGTTCCAGGACCTCCTATAGATACTAAAATCTTTGAATGCTCAAATCCCATTATATACGATTGGGTAGTACAAGGGTATCCCTTATATAAAATGGCCAAGTCAAGGTTTGCTTTTGGAAATGTATATTTGCTTGAATATTTTCAAGCCGTGGATGGTTCATCCATGGATAATGAACCCATGGATACAGAAGACAAACTGTATCACTAGTGTCTCTGTCTGTCACTATCATAAATTGGAAGGCCTGTAAACAGCCAGGTGAGATGAGCAAAGGGGATTTTGCTTTAATCCATTTTTCCCTCCACAAGCAGAAACCCTACCTGTCAAACAGTTGTCACCTCCTCCCCCACCCACCCACCATGCACTCCCACCATGTGTGGGTTGAGAAGGCATGAAGAACCATGTCTATCCCTGTTGTCTTGCTTTGCCTTGCCCCATCCTATCTCTTGGTTACACTAGAAAGGGACCAAGATCAGGAGGAACTTCTTGACGGTAAGGGCTGTTTGACAGTGGAACATACTTCTTCCTTGGAGTGTAGTGGAGTCTCCTTTCTTGGAGGTCTTTAAGCAGAGGCTGGATGCCCATCTGTCTGGGATGCTTTGATTTGGATTTCCTGCATGGCAGAATGGGGTTGGACTGGATGGGCCTTGTAGTCTCTTCCAACTCTACAATTCTATGATTCTAAGATGACAAGATTTTGATAAATATGAAGTGACCAGGATTGCTAGGCTTGTATAAACATGGTTCTTGTTGGGTGCCTGCAAGTCATTTCCAACATATGGTGACCGTAAGGGTCACATAGCTTGGGCTTTTCTTCACAAGATTGGTTCAGAGGTTTCTGTCATTGCGCTCTTCTGAGGCTGGGTGAGTGTGGCTTGCCCAGGGTCACCCAGTGGGTTTCCATACCCAAACTGGGATTCAAACCTTGTTCCCTGAGACTTATACCACTATACCACACTGGCTCTCAAATATATGTATGCTCTTTTTAAATGGGTTTGGAAATATGTTAATAGTATGGTTGAGTCTCCCTTATCTGAACTGTTTGGGACCTGAGGTGTTTTGGATTTTGGGTTTTTAAAAAAATTGGAATATCTGGTTTGTGTATACATCATAATGAGATATCTTGGAGAAGGGACCCAAGTTTAATAAGTAATTTTTCTTTTGTATGTATATAGTTTATACACATAACCTGAAGGTAATTTTATGCAATAATTTCAGTATTTTTGTGCATGAAACGAAGTTTGCATACATTGAACCATCGGAAAGCAAAGGCGTTGCTAACTCAGCCACTCATGATAAAAAGTTTTGGGTTTTGGAACATTTTGGATTTTGGAATTCCGGATAAGGGAGATCAATCTGTGTACATTTCATTTCTTCCAAGCTAAACATAGTCCTAAATCCATTTACTAGTTCCCACCCAGAGTAGATTGGCTGAGTCAGTAGGATTTACACAAGTTTAGGCTTACTAGTTAGTAAAGTGGTTTAACTGAACCAATTTCAATCTACAATCACAAACATTTATAGGCAGTGTCTGTGGTTTCATTATATCTTTCATATTTAATATGCTTATGTATTGGTCAAAAACAAAAAGATTATCAGAACAACCAAACTCTATGGATGGGTACATGCTTACATGTGCAGACTGAGTAAAACTTTGATTTCCACTTGGCTTCATTTCCTATAGTTTGCCCACGCTTTTGAAAACACAGGAAACCAAGAGACAAATGCAGAAATGTGCTGAGTGGACACATTTCTACTTCATTAAACAAGCACATCATAGAAAGTTGAAGAAGACATCTTTGTTTTCCCTCCTGGCCCCGACAAATGTCCAGAGACAACAAATAACACGTTTAATTAAAATCCAAGTAACAAGTTCTGAGATACAATATTGGTATTAAATTGTGAATTAATAATAGTCTGATCTTAAGGGCTGTTTTCTCTCATTATTATTTTAATGGTTCCATTCTGCCTGTAGTAGCAGATGTCATACTGGATGGCACAGTTTCTCACAGACATATTATTTATCACGCACACATTAAGAACCACTGGATGATCACCAATTAACATAGTCAAGGATAGACCCAAGAACTCAGCTGTGAAACATTTGTGTTATGAGGAAATTATAATTTGAGGTGGCATGGATCAGTTTGCACTACCTTCTCCTCTCAGTGTGTGACTAGGCAATGTTAACAATATATTGTAGTTTATATTGTGTATATAAAACACACAAATGCTTAAGAGTCATTATGTTTGCCTTGTGAGCAAAGTGTCTGTTTTACAGATGAAAGACAGATGGAAAGGTTGTGAGTGACTTATTCAGATGAATCTGAAACAGAGGTCTTTCAGGTTTATACGCAAAATTCATATGCTCTGTTCTAAGGAGAAATTGTGTGTATGTGCTTCAATTTGCCTGTTGATTTATGGCGATCACATGCATTTCGGAGGGTTTTCTTAGGCAAAGAATACTCAGGAGATGGTTTTGCCAGTTCGTTCCTAGTATAGCCTACAGCACCTGGTATTCCTTGGCAGTCTCCTATCCCACTATGGTTGGCCCTTGTTAACTTGTAACATCAGCCACATCTGGTCCCTTTAGGGTATTTAGGCATCTGAGGGGAGGCCTGTTGTTGTTGTTGTTGTTGCAGGCCTTCAATAAGTTGTTTCCAATTTATGGCGACCCTAAGACAAACCTGCTATGGGGTTTTCTTGGCAAAATTTGGCAGTCACCCAGTGGGTGTTGTGGCCAAACTCAGAATTGAACCTTGGTCTCCGGGGTCACAATCCAACACTCAAACCACTACGCTATGCTAGCTCTACCACCTTCTTATTTCCCAGCCTGGGAACTGGGAATGGTTCCTGCAAAGTTTATAGCTTGCTTACTTTTGAAGTGTAAAATAGACATGGGGCTAGTTGCTAAGGGAGGTATTTACGCTTCTTCCTGGATTGACTCACCTTTACGTGTTTCTCACATCACCAAGTGGGGATCTGACAGGTATGGCTGACCAATTATAGACCGAATGCTACAGACTGAGCATTCATGACTTTTTGGATGAAGTCGGTTCATATATTCAGCCAGTGAAATCATCAAGCACTGAGTAAGGAAATGATGAAAAATCAAGGGATGGAAAAATGGCCTCCCCCCCCCCCCTTCTTTTTACAAAAATCATTTTGTGAATGGCCTCTGCTTTTATATTTGCATTAAAGGAGTCAAGGAATAGAATTTTGATCTCTTGTTGCTTCCCAATTGGGACAATATCCTGGTTAGCATAGCCCCACATGTGCAACTGTTCATATGTAATGTGTTTGAATTTGCTGTTGGTTGACTAACTAAATGCCATTGTTGTGGCACGTTTTAGTCCAGTGGTTTCTAACCCTTGGTCTCCACATGTTTTAGACTCCATCTCTCATAATTCCAGACCATTAGTAGGAACCACTGCTTTAGTCCAAAGACTGCCTGATATATACCTTGGGAATCTTTAAACCATACTGAAACAAGACAGTCTTTTCACATCTCCTGCCCCTAGATCTAGGCCTCGTTCACACTATACAGTTTTAGTACTTTGATACCACTTTAATTGCCCCAACTTTGTCCTATGGAATGGAGAGATTGGTAACTCACCAAACTACAAATTCCAGGATTCTGTAGGATGCAACCATAGCCGTTAAAGTGGCACTAAAATGCTATATTTGTACAATGTGAAAGGGCATTATGTTTTACCAATTTACTTAAATTTTCAAGAGTCCATTCTATCCTGTAGCATTAAAAAAACCTCAGAATCTTATGACACCTTGAATACTAACAAGTTTTATTGGGCATAAGGTTTTGTGAAAGGCAACCCAATTGAGTGTGCTAAAATGGGTTGCAGTCCACAAAAGCCTATGCCAAATAGTGGGTTAATTTTTGAGGTACACTTTATTTATTTAAGCACTCATAGTAACGAACTCCAAATTTTGTTGTTGGCGTTGGCAGGCAAAACCTTTACTTAATTCTGAAAATTAAGTAAATTTGTCTTGTCATTAGCAAATGGTTGTACAGATCAGTGGCTGAGTTCAAACAAAATAATATGTCAGGTTGTGGTTTGTTGTGTCCAAACTTGTTCCAGTAACCCAGGGGTGAGAATTGTGTGGTCCTCCAGATGTTGTTGTACCACAACACCCACAAGGCCTAGCCAAGACAGCCAATGGTGAGAAATGCTGGGACTTGCAGTCCAACAACATCTGGATGATTCTAACTCCTGTTGGGTTTTTGGCTTACATACTCTGACATGTTTAAATCATGACTAGTAACTGTGTCGAAATCTAGAACTGTGGCTCATCCCCAGGATGTTTTCCCAGCTGTCCAACCTGAAACAGCACCTGACAAAATGGGCTCCATCAGAAAGAGAGCAAAACCTGGGAAAACCCAATAGTGGTTTATTTGATTACCTGTAGAACAATTCATGAGTAAAATAACAAACCACAGCTAACATAAACGGCTTAGCATGATACACATGGACATATTTATGTATGATAGAAATTGGGGACACAGGTCAAGGATGGTCCCTTCATACTTGCATGAGTTTCCCAAAGGTATAACAACCAGCTGCTGTTTGAAGCAGAATGTCGGACTTGATGCACTTTTGGTCTGATCCGCAAAACAGTTTTTAATATTTCTTGATGGGTTTCTGCAGTAGTATAATGAAGGCTCAGATCAGTTCATCACAAGTTCTGCCCTGATTTCAAAAAGTTCACTTGGACACATTCGGAGTACCTTTGAGGAAGAAGTGTATGTGTCGTTTAAATTTGCAACTAGATGGCTGGGGTGGTTTATTTTCCAAGGAGGATGTGTGTGGGAATACTCATAACTTAACATATCATGAGCGCTGTATTTAGAGTGTTTGATTGAGAATGTTACAGAGTGGCTCTTCAAGGTTTTTGCAAAGGAGATAATGATAGAGAAAGTGTCTGATACTTGGTTCTCTAAAAGGTACAGCTGGATGCATACCTCACACCAAAATTTGCAATGAAGAGCAACTGCACACACAAGCCAGACACAACCATTCAGTATAAGAAGTTATGTATCTTATCAATGCTAGACACAATGACAGACTGACCGGTTATAGAATAACCCCTTTTTTGTATCACACAAACATAGATAGTTAGATATGGCTCACACCATATAGTTGGCCCTTCCCTTATGCGGGGAACCATTCTGGACACACACACACACCACGCGTAAGGGAAATACCATGTATGCTCAAGCACCATTGAAAACAATGGGGCTTGTGCATGCGGCACACATGCCATTACCTCTTCCGGCACGGGGTTTCAGCATAAGCTGAAAGCTGTATATGGCACACCTGCTTATGATGTGGGCACACTGTAATAACGTTTGCTGATATACTGACACAATATTTCAGACATTTTTTGGACATACTATTGGTCCAGACAACAGCATGTCTACAAAGTCAGAGCTTCTACAGCTAGCAACATTTCACAGGTCTTATTTGTGTCCAAGGGTATAGCTCTACATATCAGCCACATGCACAGTTAACACATAAATAAATGTCTGCGCACATATCCTAAATGCGCCAGATCCCACCTGATCTTTGAAATTAAGCAGGATCAGCCCTAGTTAGTACTTGGACTGGGAACCACCAAGGAATACAGGGACAATTGGCTATATTTGAGAGGAAGGAACTAGCAAAAACTTGCCTAAGAAAACCTAATGAAATTTATGAAGTCCAATCGACAGGCCACTTGGACACACATGCACAGACCCTGCACTACCCCCCCCCCCCGCCATTCTCTCTGCTGCAGTGGGACTGGGCCGTGCATTCTAACACCAGTTTCTGGACAGAGATTCTTATAGAAATGGGAGGGAGGCAGAGGTTTGGGTGAATTATATGCAGGAGAAAAGGATCTCGGGGAGGTTTATTGAATAGGGATGTAGTGGGAGGGGAGGGGGGCCTGGAGAGTTGCTTGGGAAAGATGAAGAAGAAAAGAAGCACAAAGGAAAGCTGTGGGGAACCATCTGCTGAAGGCCTGAGGCTGGCTCTCATTCCAGACCTGCCTGCAGGAATGTGATTAGCATTTGTTATAAATTCCTACAGGGCCTTCGCAAGGCAGAGAACATCCTCCCCATACCCACCCCCAAGCACCAGTTGAGGGGGCTACCTGCCAGCTTTTGCAATAGGCAGCCTCATTTCTCTGTTCTTTAGCTCTTCTGATAACCCCCCAGCCATTCACCTACCCACAAATACCCTGCCCCTAATCTATTTGATTTTATTTTCCATCCCAGAGCTCTTCCCATTCCACCTCGGGTGGATTTCCAGCTTAGTGATCCTGCTCTCAGTTCAAATGGGCAGCCCATCCGCTGGTTGTTCCCCTTCAAAATGGAAAGGGGAATAGGAACAAATGAATGATACCCAGACTTGGAGGAGAGGAAGTGGGGAGGAGGTTTGTTCTGCTTTTGATCCCCATTCCCCATATTTCCCTCTTGCCCAGCTGCAGATGCCTGTATCAATCACTCTAGTTTCCATGGTAACTGCAGCTGCAATGATGGGGGGGGAAGAGAGAGACACACACACATATACACACACAAGACACACAGAAGGCTGATCAGCAAAAAGGCAATGCAATGCACAGACTCACTCTGTGCAGGATACAGAGGTGCTCAGCACAATGACGCACCCACAGGTGCGTCAACCCATGACGCATACCAAGAACGGCTTGGTGTGTTGTTCCTTCACTAACTTTACATGTGTGTACGTGTGTGAGAGAGAATGTGTGGCGCAACACAGCGATGGCGTGCATAATGAGGGGTGTGCCATCGTGGGCTCTCTGCAAGACAGAATGGGCCCCACTCCAGCATTTAGGAAAGCTGTCATGGCTTGGATGATGGTACAGGAGAGACAGAGAAGAGAAGGCCATTTCAGATACTGGCTAGCCCTTGAGCATCCTGAGTCACTTTAAATCCTCCCAGGATGACCTGATGTCATAACCACAAAGGAGGACAAGGCGCTGCAAAATGTAAGCAAAATTTAGGACATTACTAAATAAAAGCTAAAATACTCATAACAATATAAATTCATGCTTCTTAGCCATACTCAAATTGGAGGACATTTTGGAGTTCCTCCCAGAGAGAAAGCTGACATATAGGCCGTGTCCTGGAAAAGAAAGAGACCTGGTCACCCTGCCCCATCCACTTCCCAAAGAGGCTCCCATTTGCAAAGGGGGCACTATAAAACAGGGATGAAATGCATTTTTGAATGAGGAGGAAAAGGCATATTTCACAGACTTTATGAACTGGGCACGCTGAGACACTGGCACAAGCAAAGGTGAATGGCACTAACAGAGTTGACATTTGGTGTATCCCACCCCACCCTGGTATTTTATTGTGTGATTGACTGTGTGACAGATAGAAATGCAACCTAAGTTTCAATTAACCCTGAACAAAATTGCTGGACCTGCTGAATTTCTTCCTGTCTCACTTCTGTTAAAGGCACAGGAATCCACCCCCCAGGAAAAGTTTAAAAATCGGCAACAGATATGGTACCTACAAACATACTTGATCACACTTGGAATTTCTCCAATTCAGGCCACAGATATTCATGAGCTGAAAGAACCTGGGCCACATAATCAGTTTTCCTGAAAGGATAATCCTTTACTCTCTCTGGTTTCTAATTTCCTTAAGTGTTCAGTGGGGTGAATTGGCTGCTCCAGCGAGGTTAAAGGCAAGGATCAAACTGCTGAATAAAACCAAGGGCTCTCTAGACTACCTCTTTCCGGTGATAATCCAAACAATGGCTAGAGAAGCTATAGGGGCAGTACAGACAGACACAACTGATCTGAGAGAGAGAGAGGATATAAATCCACTGAAGCACCCTGGCCTTCTCTGCCTGCTTAGTAATGGAGATTGCTGCCTTGGGGGATAATAATAACCTTGCGATAACTTCTGATGCCATCCCTGTATAAACAAGCTCCTCATCTAATTTACCTTCTCTGTTGTCATGGATGTTTTAAAAACATGATCAGTTATCCTGGAACAATCTCTCTGGAGCTTCCCACAGGCCCTGGACTGGTTTACATGGTCATGAGGTGACTCAAATTTGAAGTGAAGTGGTGCTAAGAAGCTACTGATCTCCGCAAGATCAGAGCCTTATGGCTCTTGGCTTTTTCATTCTGGAATACTGGGGTTATGTTTTTAAAAACCAGCGAGAAGCTCGTCCTGATTTATCTATCATGTAAACAGAGATGGCCAAATTAAACAATGCAAGGAGTGGGCAGCAAGCTATTCAAAGGAGCAGTGCTGCTCTTGGAAATTTCCAAAAGAGACAATTCATTTGTTCTTACAGTCAGGGAAAAAAAGTGGTCCAGAGAGTTTGGACTGGCCAAAGATCCCAAAAATAGCTTTGGGGAGACGCATGCAGAACCAATGCTGGATTTTGCCAACCGCTGATATAAACCATGAACAATCAGAAAGCTTCTGGATCATTTCAGAGGTGGGTAACCAGTGGTTCTCCAGATGTTGTTGCACACCCAGCTCCCATAAGCACAGGCAGCATGGCCAGAGGTCAGGGATGATGGGAGCTGGAGTCCAAGAACATCTGGAAAGCCACAAGTTGCCCACCTGTGCTGGATGTATCCAATCAGAGTGTTCTGGACACCACGCTAGTAACTGCTGTTCCCCACATGAGCTGAGAGGACACTACTAATGGACACCCAACTCTCACTTGAAATGGCATATTGCAAGCAGGGAAAGGAAAAAGCAAGCCTAGAACACATGCTAAATGCAAAAGGCCCAGTTTCACTCCCTGATATCTACAGGCAAGACTGGAAAAGACTGCTATCTGAAGTCTTGGAGAAACATTGGCAGTTGTACAGACAATACTAACCTCTGTAGACAAATTATCTGAGTCAGCCACTGCTGGCTTCCATGTTGGTGAAGCATTGACTCTGCTACGGGTTTCAGTTTCTGGGTTTTTGTAGGAATTGTGAAGGCACTATCCCAAAGGTTCAACACCTTGGATAACTCCTTTAAAGTCAGACTAGCAGCTGGAGTAGCCTCAGTGCCCAGCAAGCATGGCAGCTGCTGCCAGCTGCTTCCTCTGTTCTTATGAGTCATTAAACCAAATGAAATTCACAGCCCATGTATTGTGACCATTCAAATATTAAGTCCTTCTTCCTTGCTTGTCTTCTGCATTTCCAGTAGCAGTTAAATCTGTATGTTTTATTAATGGGCTATGTGTGTAGAGTGTGTAGTGTGTCAGACTGAGAGCCTGTACAAACAAGTCAGAATAAAGCTGCTTTGGGTCACTTTGGGCGTATGGTGTTTAAATGATGCATGTGTCTTTTGAGGCCAGAAGCTGCACCAAAGCCATGCTCCAGTCCTAAGGACTGGAGCACAGCTTCTGGCCTCTTAAGATGTGGGTGTCATTTAAACCACATATCTTCAAAGTGACCAAAGCAGCTTTATTTTGGCCTGTCTGTATGGGCCCTTAGCAAGTGAGGTTTAAGTGTTTGAGTGGTTAGGAGAGTTAGAAATGGTTTGAATAAGCTAGGAGATAAAGGTGTGAGAGAAGGAGAAATGTATTTAAATGTATTAAATAAGTAATTTGTTGTGTTAAGTTCAAACTTAATAATAAGTATTATTTTTATATTCTTGTTTTTAGCCTTCGGGAATTCTTATATATTAGAAAACTTAGGTTCACACATGGTATCTATGGTGGCAGTAGCTAATAAAGAGAGGTGGAGTCTGGTGGGAATAGTAGATGAATCCTATCTCACACAGGAACCCTGAGGGCATCTGAGAGGCCCCCCCCAGTTGATGGTCATGGTAGTGGGACAGGAGAATGTCCTTACAATTGGTGGCAGAGATGGGGATAAGAGAAAGCCCTTAAATTTGGTGGCAGTGGGTGAGATTACTGAAAGTCTTAACATTTGGTGGCAGTGGAGGTATAACTAGAACTTGAAATATGGCTACTAGGCCATATACAGCTTTGTGGTTGACTTGAGCAGGGAGGTCAACATCCAGTGACTCAGAAAAGGGGGGGGGGGGTAGGAGAAAGGTGCATTGATCAAGTGTTTCCTGGAAGTGTGGGGAGCTATTTCAGCTGGGGGGGGGGGGGGAGACTATGATGGGAAAGTGTGGTCATTGTTGTATGCCTTCAAGTCATTTCCAACTTATTGTGACGCTAAAGTGAACCTATCACTGGGTTTGCTTGGCAAGATTTTTTCAGAGTCCATCCCTGCCAAAGCAGGACAGTTAGGATGTGACATTGAAGATCCTGATTCTGTCCCCTCTCTTCATCCAGGTATGTAGGGGACTGTGGTGAGCAATGGAACAGGGCCAGAACAGGGGCTAAAGCAAGAGTCCATAACTGCAGAGGCTCTGTGGGCACTGGCCATGGGAGCACTATTAGTGCTCTGCACCAAATGTCCACTGAAACAGAAATGGCCAGAAATTTACTACTAGTTATGAAAAATGGAGGTGGTGCATTATTTTAAACTGTTTTAAGAATTGTTTTGAAGTTGTTTTGAAGTTTAAGCACTGGGGGAGACACTGAAACCAATTTTGGCTGCTCTAGGAATGTACAGGAGATGCACTTCAATGCATTATTTTAAACTGTTTTAAGAATTACATGGTTTAGCCTTTTAAAATTACTCTTACTGTTTTAAACTGTTCTAAATTTATCTTATTCTATGCCACCCCAAGATTCTTGGATATAGGATGGGGCAGAAACATTTTAATAAATAGAATAAGCAGAACTGGGCAGTGAAAGGAGTCTAGAGGGGCGAAGGGATGCATGCAAAGGCAGCTTTGGAAGGTGCATGTGGCCTAGTTCCACACTTTTCCTGCCTCCAGTCTAAAGTTGCAGAAAAAAGTAAGGCAATAATATCCTTGTTTTGTGGGAGTCAATGCTAAATTGGTTGATCCAGGGGCAAATGGACTTGGGCATACTCAATTTCACAGGGACAGTCCAATTACTCTTCTGCCATCCCACCTTTTTAGCTGCTTTTAAAACGTCCTGGTTTCTCTCTCCTTCCACTTCCCCCCCTTTTCTTTTTCTTACTTCAGTTGCTGCAAGCTGGGTCCAAACTGTGAAAGTAGTTTGCATTCAATGAACTCATCAAGGAGCAGGCAGTCTTGCCCTCACAGTAGACTCAGGCAAAAGCAAACAGATGCAGCCTTTCCTAGCTTACTCATTAAAAACTTCCTCATTAATAACTTTGCCATTTTGCCAACACTCTGTGAAATGTTGGTGGTAGGCTCATACCCAACCCCAGCAGTCCTAGGATTGACCTGCTAATAGAATAGACAAACAGGACAAACATAACCCAAGATAATCAAGAAGAAATTATGTCCAAAAATTAAAATAGCAATCTGATTTATTAAGCAGGCAATCCATGAAAGTTTACACCAAATAAAACTCTACTGTTCATTAAAGTGACACATTGCTGTGGTTTTTACTGCAACAGTTTAGTGTGACTATTCCATTACACATTTAAAGAGGTTATTTCTGTGTTCAGGTCCAGCAAACTGGAATAATTTCATTCCTAAAATGGCAATGCTGATATCAGATCTTAAATTAGACACAGGATCTTTGCCAGAGGAAATACTGGCAGCCCTAGGCATGAGCGGTAGGGCTGTCATAATTTCTGGCAGGGCTCCTGTGCCTTTAACAACTGCATGATAGGCAAAAATCCATCAAGCTTAAAACTGACCATTGTTTGGCACAGAAATAGAGTAGCCTGAATAATAGACCCAACCATACAATAGGGAAAGAAAACAGTTGTGCCTGTTATAAATCAGCTGTGCCCAGGGTTAATTGTAGAATTGGAGTGCATGGTTTGTATCATTTATAGAGCAATAGTACAGCCATCTTGTTGACATATAAAGAGTTTCTTTCAGTTTTTGAGTTAAAGGGTATTAAACCGGACGACACCCCACTGCAGAATAAAGGCTTACCCCTTCACTAAGAACTGAGCTTTGTTGTGATGATAAAATTGGATGATTCTGCAGATACAATGCCATGCTTCTTCTTGTTGTTGGTGGTGGTGATGGTGGTGGTGGTGAGGAGATTAAAATGTTTATATTTCAGCTAGTCATTTGGTTCATAACATTTATGGACTGTCCACATTTTATGAGATCTGTCCTAGTGATCGGTTCATAACATTTATGGTCTGTTCACATTTTATGAGTTCTGTCCAGATTAAGCGGACATTCCCAATATGCATGTCATATTTTTGTCTTTGCTAAGTTTCAGTTCTTGGAGAAAGATGGGATATAAATGAAATGCATGCATACAGACATAGAGCGAGGAAATGACAAAACCAGGAGAGTGACACCAAAATGTCAAAGAATGTGAAAAAGAGAAATTATTTCCCAAGAGTACCAATATGAAAAATTTTGCTATGCAATGCATTTTGGAAAGGAAAGGTCCTTCTGCAGAGGGTAACCTTATATGTTCAGATTCTGAAAGCAAGCCACAATAGCTTACAGAAACATTGTATCATGTGTGCATGCAATATACATTTTCGGGAGGTTGGTCCATTCTTATATTGCCATAAGCTAGAGAGCACTTTCATGTAATTTTGCCAGACAGGTAAATTTCTCTGGGCTCAAGCCAAAATAGTGCATAAGCCTAAATGAGGAAAGTAACTTTTTTGGGGGGGGGGGGGGAATCCCAAACTGGAATTTCTGATGACCTTTCCAGGAACTCGAGTTAATGCTCAGTATAAAAAGTGACATTGGAGGGGAGACAATAAAGCCACAAGGCACTTCTTCCTCCCCCTGAAAGTAAAATAATTAAGACACTGTTGTTACTATCCCTTTCGTCTCAGTGCATTTACAGTAAGCCCCATGACATCCTATCTGTTTAGCCTCACTGAAGCAGCGAATAGCTGGACCATTCATAATTTGCCATTTTAAAGAGAAGCTGAGTGGGGGCAGGCCTCCTGATAAGCTTGGATTGGCTGTTCATCAGATTTGCACAAACTGTAAAGACTACATAGATGGAATGCTGTACTGAAGTCCCATCATCACTAGCTGGAAGCAAAAGTTGCTGGAAAGCAGGGACGTAGCGAAGGGGGGGGGGTTCTTGGGGTCTGGAACCCCCCTTCCATTAGAAAAATGAATGGTGTGTGCTGCTGCACCGCCGCACCCAAGCCCCATTATAATGGTGGCACTTAGTCTGGACCCCCCCCTTCCTAAAATCCTAGCTACGTCCCTGTGGAAAGGGATGAAGTATGACTGGGATGCTTTGACTTCAGTCGAGGTTGTTTGAGGAGTTGCATTCAGCATTGGACCAACACTTTTTTTTTTGCCTGAGGCAGAACACCAAACGGCAGTTCCACTGCATCACCCCTTCCCAGGCACACTAATGTCCCATGCTGGCCAAGTTACAGTATTTTGGCCCATGAGATAGAAAATCCAACAGAAACCTTTCCTTGGTACAGTGGGCCCTTAGTATACATTGGGATTTGATTCCAGGACCACCACCACCCTGTGGATACCAAAATCCGTAGATGCTCAAGTCCTGTTAAATACTATAATGGTGTCCTTTATATTAAATGGGAAAATCCAGGTTTGCTTTTTGGAATTTTTTTATTTGGGAGGAGGGCAATATTTTCAAGCTGTGCATAGTGGCATCCATGGATGCAGAATCCATGTACTGTATACGGAGGGCCAACCGTAGTTGTAAAATAGCAACAACACATAACAATTCGCTCCTTTTTCAAGACACACATATTTATCTGTTATAGACCTTGACTTTAGCATTAGTTCTAACTAGAGAAAAACCATAGAATCGGTGGGATTTGCCAATGTGTTGATTCACCTTTCTGCAGTACAGATAGTACATTCAGTGGATGTCCTTTAGCTGGGACTAAACAATAGGATCCAGCCCCAAAGTAGCACTTGAAGACAGGGGGAGCTGTTAAAAAGGATGAGTGTGAGGTTGCTTTTTGATTGCACAGGTTTTTTGCTCATAATGACTGAAGTTGAAGTAGGGAAACAAGAGCTGTTGAAGGGGCAGAACCCAGTATATATTGGTGTTATCAACCTTTGCATGCTTATACTCACTAGCAGAGTGCATGTCACTCTCTAGAAGTTTAGGCACAGCATGTTTATGATAACTTCGTGTGTGTCTGTGTGTGCTTGTTCAAATCCACTCTTTTCCTGCATAGGAAGTAGTAGTCTCCCTTTGTTCTCTGGGGTCTCATCTGCCCTCACATCTCTTTGTATCATCCTTTCCTTCCCTGCCTGTCTTCCATGAAGCATGTGTGATAAGAGCCTCTCTATATAAGATGCTCTAACTCTCTTGATACCATGTAGTACTCTTTCTTTTCTTATCTTTCTTGAAGACAATGAACATGTGTGGACTACGCACAAGTATCTATGAGTAAACACCTAAATAACCTAAATGCACCAGATCCCATCTGATCTTGGAAGTTAAACAGGGTCAGATCTGGTTAGTATTTGAATGGGAGACTGTCAATGAGTACCAGGTGCTGTAGAGTATATTTCAGAGGAAGGAACTGGCAAAGTCACCTCTGAATATTCCTTGCCTAAGAAAGCACTGTGAAATGCATGGTTTCAGCACGAAGGCAACTTGAAGGCATATACACAGACCTATTAATAAAACTGCTTTTATATATCTTATAAAGAAGACTAAGTTTAGTATCTTTTTCTGCTAGATTTTGTGTGGGTGGTGGAGTGGGCTTAGTGAACTATTCAGCTTCTGCCTAGCACATTAGTTACTCTGAGAGATCTATTATCATATCCCATATTCCCAAAAATATGTCCATACTTTCTCTATCTCCCTATGGCAAGGATGGGTACACTCCAGAGCAGACGTGCGTGCACATGCACACACACACACCTTTTGGGCTCTCTTGAGAACTCTGAGGGGTTCACTGTGATGATGTGCATATCATTTGAAGTGACTGGAAGTAAAGTTGCATCACTCCCAGTTGCTTCTATGACCTCTAGGATGAAGGTGGGATCTGCGTGTTTCATACGGGGGTGGGCAAAATAGCATTTTAAATGGAGCAGAAGGTACTGCACAGTATGGTCCCTGTATCTGTGGGACTTATATCTGTGGTTCAGTGATACATGTGTGTAACAATAAGTACTCTAAGCATTGTCTAGGTCTTCCAGCACAATTCTATGGTATGCTTCTAGTGCAGTGGTTCCCAACCTGTGGGTTGGGACCCCTTTGGGGGTCGAACGACCCTTTCACAGGGGTCGCCTAAGACCATTGGAAAACACATATCTGCATGCAGCAATGAAAATAATTGTATGGTTGGGGGTCGCCACAACATGAGGAATTGTATTAAAGGGTCACAGCATTAGAAAGGTTGGGAACCACTGTTCTAGTGGAAGTTGACTATAGAGCTGTGCTGGAGGAACTAAAAATGTCAAGAGGTGTTCTCTCTCCAGGAATCTCTACGTTATCCAGCACAACTCTATGATCAACATCCATGGGAGGTCATTCATTTCATTAGAGTATGCTATTATCCATGGTTTCATGTTTCCATAGTAAGCCCAGGAACATATCCTCCCATGGATGCAGGGGTTGTACTTTCGAGTCCCAAAAGTGATTTGAGGAAGAATTTTGAAAAATTGAGTGTGGGTGGTGCTGGCAACTGTAATGGGAAATTGGGGGTCTCAAGGGACCACTAAAGAAACACATACAGCTCACAGGCTGCAGACACTTGTCTCTACAGAGATCAGGGAACCACTCAGGGCTAGATTAAGACACACTAAGGGCCTAACTTTGTTGTTCTTATTTGGCATCAAGTTGACTTTGATTTATGGTGACCCTATGAATGAAAGACCTACAGAAACCTTGGCTATCATCTGCCCTGCTCAGGTCTTGCAAACTTGGGGTCATGGCTGAATCAATCTGCCTGTAGCATGGTCTCCCTCTTTTTCTACTGCCTTCCATTTTGTCAAGTGTTATCCTTTCCAACAAGTCATGTCTGATATGTCCAAAGTACAACAGCCTCTATTTAGTAATTTTAGCTTCTAGTGAGAGTTCAGGCCTGATTTATTTAAGGAACCATTCATTTGTCTTTTTAGCAGTCCATGGTATAGACTTCTCCAGCACTGCCTTTCAGAGGAGCTGATTTTCTTCCTCTCAGCTTTCACAGCCATACAGAGAAATCAGAAGCCACGGTGTGTCAACCTTAAGAGGCCTTATACAGCATTGTCAGAAATGTTTATTCTGTAAAACTTTAAATTCATCATTTTGTAAAATTAGGAGCTACCTCATAATTTGAGGATTTAAGGTGGAAATTATGTAGCTTGCCTCAGCTCAAGTGTGACAATATCTGAGGAGGGTTTGGTCACTCTCAGTAGATTAAGTGAAAGAAAAAAAGTAGAGGACTGTGAATTTATAAGAAATCTTCTTCTTCTCTTTCTCTTGTTCTGTTTCCCTTCACCTGCCATCCATGGCCATCTACAGGTGAATGGTCGGGAGCTGTCCCGTCTCTCACAGGAGCAGACCCTTGAAGCCCTGAGATGTTCTAAGGAGCCTCTGGTCATCCAGGTGCTACGCCGCAGTCCCCGCAGCCGGGGTGGTGGTGGTGAAGGACCTATCCCACAAGGGGATCCCACCACTCTGGTGGACAGTGGAACACAGACAGACATCACCTTTGAACATCTACTGGGCCTAGGAAGGATGCGGCCACCAAGTCCTCCAGCTGTGACATTGGAACCCTATGGGCTGTCAGATCTGTGAGTATTCCCTTGGGGACCAATTTCTCCTCTGTCCTTTGCTCCTGGTGTCCTTTAATTCTGTCCCTATAGCCCACATTCTAATACTCTATACTCTTAGATTTGCCAACTAGCCATTATTGTTGTAATTTGCCATCAAGTGGACTTCAACCTATGGTTTTCCTATGAATGAGAGGCCTCCAAGAGGTCTGCTTTGGTTTTGAAAACTCAGGGCCATGGCTTCCTTGATTGACTCTAAACACATGTAATGTGGCCTTCCTCTTTTCCTGCTGCCTTCCATTTTACCAAATATTATTGTCTTTTCTCAATGAATCTGCTTTGATTGAGGATATGCTTTGATTGAGAGTTCCTACATGGCAGGGGGTTGGACTGGATGGCCCTTGTGATCTGTTCCAACTCTTGGAAGTTTATCGCACCGGGGATAAAACGTTCCCTGATGCGTTACAATGAGCACGCGCGGGGGCACACACGGAGCATGATAGGAACCCAATGGGGCCCAGAACGCTAGTTTACCACACAGGGGACGCTGCCACCGCCGAGCGTTCCCATCGGGCTCCAGGGGACGCTATTTCTGGGAACTGTTTCAAAGCATCCCCAGAAATGGCGTCCCCTGGAGCCCAATGGGAATGCGATGGGAATGCTTGGCGGCAGCAGCAGCGTTCCCTGTATGGTAAACTAGCATTCTGGGCCCCATCGAGTTTCCATCACGCTCCGTGCGCATCCCCGCGCATGCTCATTGTAATGCATCGGGGAAGGTTTTATCCTTGGTGCAATAAACTACTTGAATTCCATGATTATATGAATCATATTGTCTTGTGATATGTCCAAAGTATGACAGCCTCAGTTTAAGTCATCCTGGCTTGCAGTGGGAGTTCAGTCTTGATTTGTCATTATAGCGGTGCATTTGACAATGGTCCTCTAAGGAGCCTGCAGTGATATATATTTTTTTCTTTTTTAAATTAAAAATATATTTTCAAATAATGATGTAGAAACAACAGTTAAATAAAAAGGAAAAATATACATAAGATATACACAATATACATAAAAATATACAATATAATTATACATAGTGACAAAAATGCAAATAATAAAACAAGAGGATGGAAAGGGGGAAATAGAGAAACAAGAAGGGAAAAAGGAAAAGAAATAAAGAAAAAAGGGAAACAGAAAAAAGGAAGAAAAGGAAAATAAAGAAGTACAGTATAAACAATTCAATACTTATTAACAACCCATACCTCACCTCCCAAGTGTATTATAAGACGTCCCATTCATCTGTATTGCAGTTCTTATAAACATATCATATTACTCTTCTTAAAAAATAATTATCCTATCCATTCTATTACTTTTTTTCTTCTAAAAATATGAATAATATTTGCAAACTAAAATTTGATATTACTATGCCTTCTCCTAAACCAGGGGTAGGCAACCTGCGGGCCACGGGCCGGATGCGGCCCGGCAAGGCCTTGGGACCAGCCCCAGCCCGGTCCTGCCGCCGATTGCCGCCGGAGCCTTTGGCCTCTTGCGTGAGGGCATGGGGCCTTTGGCCTATTAGGAGGAGGTGGGCAAGGGGAGGCAAGCGGCAGGCAAGGGGGGCAATTGTCTATAGAAGCCTCCAAAACATGCAGTTATATTAACATTTTTTTAAAAATCAGCAATTTTTTTGTGTGTCCTCCATTTTTTATAAAAAGTGTTCTCCATGTGAAAATTTTGTCCAACATTTGTCCCGGTTTATTATTTAATTATTTTTTTAATTTTAATAATTTATTTTTTGCCTTCGGCCCCCCCCCCCCCAGTTGTCTGAGGGACAGCAACCTGGCCCCCAGCTCAAAAAGGTTGCCTACCCCTGTCCTAAACCTTTAGCATAATCCATAAAGGTTTCCAAATTCCTAAGAAATCATTTTTGCCATTACCTTCAACAAGATTAGCCTATTTCGCTAATTCAGTGAAGTCCATCACTTTCCCCAGCCATTCTGAGATATTCGGAGTCTCATTGTTTTCCCAATATTTAGCACAAATTAGTGATTTATGCTAAATGGTGATCCCCCCCCCCCCCGGACTGGCTGTTTTATTCTGCACTGGGATACATGGCAGGGGCTGAGTAGGCAAAATGACTCCAGACACTGCAACAACAAGGAAGCAGCAGCAAAAACTGCCTTAGCCAGGAGACTCTGCCAAATGTGAAAGCTGCTCAAGATCTCTCATGGCACTTTCCCTTGACAACAGAGATGGTTTTTTCTGCCATCCCTCCCGCCGCCACCATACACTGCTGCAAAAACTACTTTACCCCAGCTGTGGCAGAGTAAAGCTCCAAAAGGATTCCAGCCCCTGTGTACTCCCAAATGTCTATGCTAGTGCCTCGTTTGCACTGCAGAAACAATCCAGTTTGACTCCACTTTAACTGCTCTGGCTCAATGCGATAAAATTCTGAGATCTACAGATGGTTGTGGCACCAGAGCTTTCTACAAATCCCAGGATTCCATAGCACTGAGCCCAGGCAGTTAAACTGCTTTCAAACCAAATTATTTCTGTAGTGCAGATGCAGCTTGAGTCACTTTCCTGAGTATCATGCCAGATAAATACTAATTGCTATTGCTTCATTGAATTTGATTTTCCTAGACTAGACTAGAGAGGGTGAGGTTGTGTCAGATAAACATCTTTCACCCCCCTGAGTTCCATGACAGACCAATTGCTTAAGCTGCAGATGTGTGCTTTCACTATTACACTAGTGTCTTAGTGAATTCATGAAGACAGAGCCCTGAGTGTCTCTTAAGGGCTGATTGGTAGCAAAAGCATGCTTCACCTAATAATCTTGTGTCTTCTGTTGTGCCCAGCCCCCCAATTGGACATGAATATTATGACCCTGTGGAATTCATGGAAGGAGGTGCTCCAGAGACTGAACGAGCAGAAGAGCTGGAGTATGAGGTGAGAATGTGATGGAGCTGGATCCAAACCTTTACCATTTTGCTATCCAGAGGCCAGGGAACTGGGCTAAGCCCTACTATTAGGTAAAAGAAAGAAGACAATATAGCGTGATAAAATTCTGGGTGCCATGAATGGGCAGAATATGGCTCAGTTATTTAATAATATTGTGCTTTTGCCACACATTAAGCTATCAGGACTGAGGTGCAGAGAGCTGAAAGGTCAGGCACTGGTCAGGATACCAAAGCTGGCAACGAGCCCACTGCTCTGATGACATTTTGTTTTGCACAGAGCAACCAAACAGGTCAGAAGCCACATAAAAGAAGGTCCAATTAGCACACTTTCCGCTAAGCATACTTTGTCCCAAGGTTCTCAAAATCCACAGCATGTAGTTGGCTAAAAAGAGAGCAAGTGTGATGTAGTGGTTTGAGTATTGGACAATGCCTCTGGAGACCATGATTCTGATTCCTGATCAGCTATGGGCAAGTCCCATCCTCTCAGAGGAAGGCAAAGACATATCCCCTCTGAACAAATCTTACCAAGAAAACCCAGTGAAAGGCTTGCCTTAGGGGCACCATAAGTTGGCGATGACTTGAAGGCACACAACAACAACGTTGGCCAAATGTCTGGAAATGACTCAGGTAGCCTTGCAAAGCAACAGCTAATGCAGTAGGTTTTTAACAAACAACATAAAGTGCATACCATCCAAATGTCTCAGTTTGATAGGGACAGTCCCAATCAATCCTCTCTTGTCTCACTTTTTCAGTTGCCCCTAAAATATCCCAGTTTTTCTCTCCTCCTTGCAGTTCCTGCAAACAGAGTTTAGAGGGCAAAAGTAGTTTGTACTCCAACAGGGAGAGAAGATGGGGAGGAATCCTTCCCAATAGTTTCAGGCAAAAAGCAAATTGCTACAGCCTCTCCTAGCTTGTGTGTTTTTCCTCATTGGTGGGTTTTGCCATCTTGACTACAGTCAGATGTTGCTTAGCCACATGTGTCCCAGTTTTTATCTGTGAAATGTTGGAGGGTATGAAAGTGTTTACACTTGCCCACCCACCACCAATAAGTCGTAAGTTAATAACCCAAACAGACAGGCCAAAATAAAGCTGCTTTGGGTCACTTTGGAGGTATGCTGTTTAAATGAGGCATGCATCCTAGGAGGCCGGAAGGTGTGCCTAAGCCACACTCCAGTCCTAAAGACTGGAGTGCAGTTTTGGTGCAGCTTCTGGCCTCCTAAGATGCATGCGTCATTTAAACAGCATACATCCTAAAGAGTGATAAGCCAAGGAGTATCAGAACAAATAACTTTTGCACAATAACATTCCAAGCTCAGATTTTGGTCATCCATTGCAACCGTTTCCAGAAGGGTAGTTATATTAGTCTGTTGCAGCTAAACAAACAAACAAGAGATTCTGCATTAACATTTGCTGCTATCTCTATGGATATTTGTTTCCTTTTAATAATACCTTACTATGTTGATGTTCCATTCCATGCTATTCTTTCTTGTCCAAATCACACTGCAGAAATAATCCAGCTTGACACTGCTTTTATTGCCTTGGCTCAAAAATAAAGCAGAGGTTCCCAACCTTTGGTCTTCTAGATGTTTTGGACTTCAGCTCCCATAATTCCTCCCTGTTAGCCAAATTGACTGGGGCTTCTGGAAGTCTAAAACAAATGGAGGACTAAAGGTTGGGAAACAGTGGTCTAAAGCAACCAGGAAAATGTTTTAGTTGTGAATTTCTCATCTGGGGTGACATGGTAAAAGCTGTTAAAACTTCCACCATATCTAAGGCATAACTTAGGGAGAAATCCCTCCTTCCAGATTCCCATGGGTTATAGTCCAAAAAGGTACAGGCTCCAAAGGGAGGGGTGAGGGCCAGCGTGGCATAGTGGTTTGAGTGTAGGATGATGATGAGATCAGGGTTCAAATCCTCGCTTGGCCATGGAAACCCACTGGGTAGCCTCAATCAAATCACTCAGCCTCTGGATGGCAATGCCAAAATTCCTCTGAGCAAATCTTCCCAAGAAAACCCCATGGGTCGCCTTAGGGTCCCCATAAGTTAGAAATGACTTGAAGGCATACAGCAACAAAGGGAGGGTTGGTGATGGGTCATGGTGACAGTAAGTGTGACCTTTGTCTGGTGCTTTCTCTGTCCCACAGGAGGTGGAGCTGTACAAATCCAGTCACCGGGACAAGCTGGGCCTGATGGTTTGTTACCGAACTGATGATGAGGACGATGTAGGCATCTACGTTGGAGAGGTGGGGGAGGGGGCAGCTCTTGGTGGGGTGCAATATGTGTGGCCTGGAGAGGCCAAGGTAGGCAAGTGGGGCAGTGGGTTTGGAAAGGGGAAGCTGCATGTTGGGACTCAAGCTTTACATGCCAGGGAGAACCCACTCCCTTGTTCTTCTGTTGCTTTTGGGTGGGGGATAGTGAGTTACATACCAGCTTCATTTGCACATGTTCCTGGGATATTCTGGCCAAGCTAAAGAGTGAGCAGAGGAGACTTCTGAGATTCTGGGTGTGGGATTACTAAAAAGTAATTTTCCATTTTCTCAAAGGGAATGGCTGGATAGATATTACAGCCAGCCCTCCATATCCACGGATACTTTATCCACAGATTATATATATGCCACTGTATTTGATGGGACTTGAGTGTCCACAGATTTTGGTATCTGCAGGGAGCCCCAAAACCAAACCCCAGTGGATACCAAGGGCCAACTGTACTGCAGAGGCTGGGGAACCTCAGAAAATGTCAAGAAGAAGGAAGTGTGTTCTGGTGCTTTCTTAAACTGGGGAAGTAAGACTTGAGAGAAGCATCTAGACAGAGGAAGACAGAAATGGAGGTTTCTCTAGCCATAAAAACAGCAGATTCTGGTGAGAGGAAGGATTTCCTTAGGGACCGAAATGAGTTAGGGAAAGAGAGGTTATATTAAATTCCTACTCTCACCATCCTTAATAGTCAGAATCCTCCTCAGTCTCCACTAGAGAGATGCTGTTTACATTTTCAAAATGTAAAAATTAATTGCAGTCACATAATTAACATCACTTTTAGCTTAAGAGCAAACCAGGGTTCCATAAGTATTGCCTTTGAATATAACTCCAGGAGCTACACTCATAATTCCAGTGTGATGAGCTTAAAATGAATATAAAGCATGTTTCAAATGTCTTCGGAAACATTGCAGTGGCATCTCTTGTGTACCAAGCCTCCTAGCATTCTGGAATTTATAGTTATTGAGGGAAAAAGTAGGAAGCAGGGAATTCATGCACAAAGCACCAG
Organism: Sceloporus undulatus; assembly: GCF_019175285.1. Classification (NCBI taxonomy): domain Eukaryota; kingdom Metazoa; phylum Chordata; class Lepidosauria; order Squamata; family Phrynosomatidae; genus Sceloporus; species Sceloporus undulatus. Next base: position 190,943,315 of record NC_056523.1, read on the forward strand.
GTCATCAGCCCAGAAAACAGAGGCAGCCTATGAAACCTAGAGGGCTCTGTGCCTGCCTGAAGATATTAATTTAGAACTGTTTGGCCAATTATGATGCTTCCCCAGACTATTCAGTGCAATTTGGGAAGGAGCTCTTTTGTAACTGATGGAATTGTTTTTCTGGTGGTGCAACTCCAGTGAGTTTTCAAAGCAGGCATGGGATTTGCAAAGACCTCATCTTCAGGATTTGCAAGACATGCTCTTTTATCACATTTTAATCCAATGCTTCCTCCAGGAGCAGGAATTCACCATTTTATAATTACAGTAACCATTCAAGGTTGTTTACAGTGACAAAGAGTGATTCGCCAAAGAACATCCACTGAGCATCATGGCTGTTGAGTGGGGATTTGGGACATTATCACACAAGGCTTCTATTATGAGACTAGAGCAAAACAGTAGCATTATCGGGCGGTACTCACCGCATGACATTGTCTTCATCCCATTGCTGGTGGGCACTTCAGTCATTTTTGACACACTGATGGGGAAAACTTGTCAATGACTCCCAAGAGCACTCCTATCCAGCTAGTCCCCCACATATGATAATCTCTTCCACTTCAGAAACAGAAGAGACAACAGTCACATGGCATGAGGGGCTGCCTTCTCCTTCTCTTCCCCTCTCTTTGCACTTCCCCTCGCTATTCCCAAGCAGACTGAGCAATGCCTTTCATTTCTCTTTTGCTGTCATCCACCACCGATCTCTCCTTTCCCACCCCCCATCTACCATCCCATCTCCTCTTCCCACTCATCCTCCACTGCTCAATCTCTCTTCCCCTGCCTTGCCAGACTGACTGCACACCCTAATACTGGTGCACATGTGGTGTTGAAGCAAAGGTGTGATAACAATTGCTTCAATATGCTTCTGTGTGCTTCAGAAACACAATTGTTGTACTGTAGAAGCCTCGTGTGATAATCTTCTTGGACCCAGGTCTCCCTAGCCTGGTACAGAAACCATTACACCAAATGACACTGAAAGCCACCGTCAGAATATCTACCAACTACGTATTAGGGAGAAAACCCCAGTGACAAGGGGAAAAAAGAGGTTTCCCCTACAGTTTCAGATCTCATCTGGTGTGACCCTAATCACACCAGATGAGATCTAGTACTACAGAGCAGGAGACACATAACAAAGAAGGTCTTCACATCATTCATCTAGATCAGTGGTTCTCAACCTGTGGGTCATGACCCCTTTGGGGGGGTCGGACCCTTTCACAGGGGTCACCTAGGACCATTGGAAAACACATGTTTCCAATGGTCTTAGGAACCAAGACGGAAATAATTTTATGGTTGGGGGTCACCACAACATGAGGAACTGTATTAAAGGGTCATGGCATTAGGAAGGTTGAGAGCCACTGATCATCTAGATCTTAGCACATAGTGTGCAGAGCAGAGCCCAGCTTGCCTTGAACTGATGTAGAGTTAGGTTCTGGTGTGTGCCACACTAGTTAGTATCTAGAATGTGCCTACACTACACCGTTATAGCACTTTGATGCCAGCTTACCGGTAACTGCTGTCACTCCATGCTGTGGCATTCTAGTGTTGTAGTTTGGTGAGGTGCTTTGAATTCTCTGCTAGAGGACTCAAGTGTAGGAAGGCAGGACTACAATTCTCCACACAGGGACTCTCAGTGCAGATACAGCTCAGTTAATGAAGTAAATGGGTTCCTGAGTATTACGCCTTTAACAGAAGATTCACCAGACAGAAGTGTAACATGGAAAGAATTGAGACTTTTCTGCATGACAGAAAAGAAGAGCAGTCTTAACATGTTTCAGCAGAAATATTACTCAACACGAACCATATACACCAGTGAACTGCAGCAAGCAGGTCCGATAAGCCTTGCACAAGTAATCAAAAACATTTTGAATCTTCCAAAGATCACACAAAGGACTCTTCCAGAATGCATCCATGGATGACATTTTTTTTCAGCAGACGTTACTTTTCTTATGATTTCCATTTTGGTGATCAAACTTCTAGAGCTATGCTTTTTTTTTCACATGCTGGCAAGGCAGACTTATCCGCTCTCACCTTTTCTCTGTGTTTTGTTGTTCATGCATGCTCTGTAAGGGATTCTGGAGATAACTGCTCTTTGCACAGGCACACACATCACAGTAGGATCAGCCAGAGTAGTGCTATTCAAATTGGTGGTCCCTGGAGCTGGTCCCTGAACCATAAGAAAGAGCCAATGGGCACAAATATAGTGCCAGTCCCTGGCATGCTGAGGATAAATTAATTGCTAGTCCCTCACATCCTTAGAAGCAGTAAACTAGAGTAGAAACCCACTTTCCAAGCTCAACTTTTATTGCTTTCATTGCTGCTGAAATATTTCCCAGTTTATAGATAGAGAGCCAGTGTGGTGTAGTGGTTTGAGTGTAGGACTAGGATTCTGGAGATTAGGATTCAATTTGCCATGGAAACATGCTGAGTGGCCTTATGTCACACCCTCTCAGCCATAGAAAACCCTGTGATAGGGTTGGCTTAGGGTTGCCATAAAACAGAAACAATTTGAGAAATGCAATGGCAAATATAAAGGATGAGGAAGAAAAGAGGCTGGATGGGCAAAAAAAGACTTTGTAAAAAGGAGCTTCACTGTCAGAGGTTTTGATAACTGAGGCACATTACAGATGCGCCAAAAGTACGTGCCGAGCATGTACTAGGATTAGAAAGGGGCGTCCTTTCCGAATGCCCTTAACCCTAGTACGCGCTCGTCGCATACAAAATGGTGGCGTCCGTTCTACACGAGCGGCGCCATCTTGACGTAGCGGCCACTTAGCGTCCGCACGTCGCGCGGCGCTAATGATGTCATGAGTGAGCCATTGGCGCCTTGTGACATCTTTAGCGCACCGCAAGAAGCTGCATTTTGCAGCTTCTTTTTTGCGGCACGGAGGAGTCGTGCGGTTTGGCCTCTGAGGCTCCTCCGCACTGCAAATTATGGTACTTTTCAGACCGCCCTTTTGGGCGGTCTGTAAAGCGCCTGAGATGGGCTTTTTCTAACCAAACAAATCCCAAGGGTCCCTTGGATGGATCCACAGCAATTATGGTGGTATCAAATTGATATATATACTGTAGTGTAGATCCAGTCTAGATTTTGTTGATGAGAACCTTCAAGGTTCCTGCTCTTATATTTTACAGGCCTTCATTCTTTAAAGTAAACTTTGGATAGTCCTTGAAACATAGGATTGTTCTCTTTAGAAAAGGACACGCAGCCACCCAGTAAGGTGTGTGTTGGCACCTTGCCCATCATTCAAAGGTTAGGAGATTCTAACCGTAACAAGAAAAACTGCAAAGCAAAATTCTTAGGCTGTTCTCCTGACGCTAATTTGACTTTTCTTACCCCAGGTTAACCCTAACAGTATTGCTGCCAAGGATGGTCGGATCAGGGAAGGAGATCGCATTGTCCAGGTAAATGATGGGTGGTCGCGGCAGTGGTTGCAGGGCAAGTTGAGGGAGGGAGGATGTTGTTTACCATGAATTTAATATTTCCCCCATTTCTAGATTAATGGCATGGAGGTACAAAACCGGGAGGAGGCTGTAGCAATTCTCACACAGGAGGAGAGGACAAACATTTCTCTGCTGCTGGCTAGACCTGAAACTGAGGTGAGAGGCATTTAGATACACCATACATGTGAAGAAGAACAGGGAAGGGCTGATGCTCAGCAGTAACATGGTTTATGGTCTCTCCAGTTATGTCTAACAAAGGACTCAGTCAGACAGGCCAAAATAAAGCTGCTTCAGATCACTTTAGAGGTATGCCATTTAAATGACACATGCATCTTAAGAGGCCAGAAGCTGCACCAAAGCTGCGATCCAGTCCTTAGGGGCCAAAGTCTCTTGTCAGACACCCCAGAGAGCTGCTGCTGGACAGTGTGGGAAACCTGTGACCCTCCAAAATGTTGCTGCCCTGTAACATTTCCTAGGGTTGCCTGTTCAGAATCATTCCAGGCTCTGAGATTTCCAGCCCAAAACCTGTGACCTAGGGATGTGCCCTGGTGACGTCATTAATCATTACGCATTAAGTATCAACCACAGTTGTTCACAACTAGTCACTCAAACACACAAGCAGAACATATTTTCCTATTTGTAAATTAAGAGAGAAATCTTATCTAAAGGGGCTGCATCCAAATCAAGGTGAAATAAGGGGATTACACCTTCTCATTGATTTAAGACAGAATAAGTAACATTTAACCTAGGCTACTTGCTTCTAGTCAGATGATGGATACAAAGCAGAGTGAAGTGTGAGCCCTGCTACCCCTGGGAGGGAAGCAGCAAGCTAACTAACTAAATACATTAAAAAATCCATCAGTGATACCTTTATTGGCCAATTGAAATGCACAATATACTTGTTGCAAGCTTTCAAAACTCCCTGGGCTTCTTCATCAGGGAAGATGTTACAAATCAAACAGGAATCTACAGTCCTCCCTCTGTTCTCATGGTCTTCAGACTTACGTCCCTTGCTTATGCGCGAGGGACAACTGAGGGAGAATGAATGGGGTACACACCTGCATGTGCCCGCTCCTATATTCAAGCCAACGGAGCTTGAATGTAGGCGAAACTCTGCTTTTACAAGGGGGTCCAGAATGAATCCCCTATGAAAAAGGAGGGGTGATTGTGCAGCAATAAATGAAGCCTTGCCAATTGCTGCAAGCTGCCCCTCTACATGCTAAACTGGAGATTTGCACACAGTCCTATCCTCTTGACAAAAACAGACCCCAGCAAAATTGGAGAACTGGCACCCTTGTCTCTCACCTGAAGACGAGCCATTAACAACAAAGACTCAGGGCCAGGCCCTGAGATCTAACAACCCCTAAACTTTTATTATCCTTTACCATTAGCTAAAGATGTTGGAGGTTGCTGTCTAACAGCATCTCAAGGGCCACAAGTTGGCCATCCTGTGGTGTGAACAGTATTGAGCTTGATAATGGGAGCAGAAACTGTAACTGGAGGCTTTACAGAAACCCACCCCAAACCTGTTTCTGAGGCCATTCCTAATGAATAATCTGGCTATGGGTACTTCTAATTGCAGGCCCCTTAGCAATAGACATGGAGTAACTATTTGGTCTCTCTCACTCCTTACTACATCTTCTGTGGTTAAAAAAATAAATAAATTATAGGGAAACTTTCTTCTATGTTCCAATTTAAAAAAAAAGTGCTTGAGCCACAGTGGTACTCAATAAAATACAGAAGACTCCCCTTGTTTCCAGAGTAGCAATAGTACAATAGTACTCCTGTGATTGTGATTCATTCAATCTCTATTTCTCAGTTTTTCATCTTTTGTTGTTCAGGTGGGTGCAATTCCAGTTGTTGTTTTTGAAATGTTGATTTTACAAAATTGTGAATTAAGTGCAAAATTATGCAGTGCTATATCAGAATGCTTCCATGATCCTCTATAACAAATGAACCACAGGTTATCCTCAGGTTAACACTGCAGTGTGGTAATCTCCTGGGAGGTTACATGTATATTCCATCACAGAGGTACACCAATTTTAAATATGAGTAAGATCTCTGTGATCTGGAATCCACTGATTTAATTAATGCACGTTGATTAATAGATGGCCAGATGGGTAGAAGATAAGAATGAAAAGTTCCAGCTCAACAAAGTAACCCGTGGTGAAAATTGAAAATGCCCTTTTTTTAAAGAAAGAAAACAATTTGCGCTATAGTGTAAAATCGATAGCTATCCAGCTGGAATAAAATGGGTCAAAGTGCTTTGGCCTACTTGAGTAATTTTCATCATTTGTGTTTGGACATTTTTGGGTTTTCTGCAGCTCACGCAATTGTCCATCCAGCAGTGACCATGCTGGCTAGGGGATAATGGGTGCTTTAGGGCAAAAATAACCTTTTCCAGGTTCTTCTATGACTTCAAGCAGCTATCAATCAGTTCAGGGTAGTGTGGGGAATACCAGGATTTGTGGAGACTGAGGTTATCTGGATGTAAACATGAAGAAATTCTAGCTTTTAGGCAGTAACATCCTTGGCCCTTGCCAACTCTCTTCACTCTTCCAGTTGTCCAAGCGCTGGAAGGATAGTGACCGTGATGATCTTCTAGATGACTTTGGCTCAGACCATGAAGCTGGAACAAAACCCCGGCGGCTTCTTTCACCACCAAGTCAGCAGGTATGTGGTGTAGAGGAGAAAAGTGGGGAGTCAGTGGTACTGTTACCCGACAGGATTGATTTATGGTGCAACCATGTAACGGCATAGGGCATAGAGCAGCCTCACACACCTGGGTAGCTGTGAGGATCTCTCAAGCACCTGCCACCAAATTGAGTGTCTCTGCCACCATCTCTGCCACCAAATGTGGGGATCTCAGTTTATATACCACTGCTGCTTACACCAAATGTAGGGTTTCCACCCTTTATCCCACCACTGTATACAAGAAGTATGGGGATACTCTTAAGATAATTACAGTAGTGCTATCAGTGGTGAGGATTCCTCTCAGATAATTCCATCACTGTGGCCAAATGTGGGGGGTCTTTACCCATAACCCATCAAACATGAAGACTTCCAGGGTTCATTCCAACACTCAGTGGGACGACTTTCCCTGATCCTCACCTCTGCCACATGGAAGGCCTTCTTCATGTCATCCTTATGTGACACCAACTACAGGGGAAATCTACATGTCCTCAAGATTCATATGAGGATTTATACTACTTTTATCCTCCACAGTACACCACCCTTCTACATTCAATGCAGACACTTTGTCCCAAACCCACTTTTCAGATTGATAGTGATTCTGGAGGCCAAAACTGTATAAAAACTAATACAAAACTTCATTTACAGAACTTTGCACCCAGTTCTAAGCACTACAGTTCAAAAAGGATGTTGACAACTGGACCGTGTCCAGAGGAGGGTGACCAAAATGGTGGAAGGTGTGGAAATCATGCCTTTGAGTAGTGACTTTGGGAGCTGGGAATGTTAGCCTGGAGAAGAGAAGATTAAGAGGTGATATGATAGCCCTGTTTAAATATTTGAAGAGATGTCACATTGCGGAATGAGCAAGCTTGTTTTCTGCTGCTCCAGAGAGTAGGACACACAACAATGGATTCAAACGACAGGAAAAGAGATTCTACTTAAAACACTAGGAAGAACTTCCTGATGGTAAAAGCTGTTTGACAGTGGAAGATGTTCCCTCTGAGTGTGGTAGAGTCTCCTTCAGAGATCTTTAAAACAGAGGCTGGATGGCCATCTGCTGGGGGTGCTTTGATTGTGAATTCCTGCATGGCAGAATGGGGTGGACTGGTTGGCCCTTGGGGTCTCTTATGATTCTATTTATATATAAAATTTGAAATACCACACTCCCTATTCTCAAGCTAAATCAGACCTTTACCAGTCACTCAGCTCAAACTCCTCACACTAACCCCTCTCAAATATGTTTCATCTCAAACCACAGCAGACTCCACTCAAACTCTGCCATTCATGAACTGTCCCATGCAAGTCTCCTTAAACATTCCTCCAACCAGCATCCACTTCAACACTCCATTCTCTCCCTGCAATCAACTGCTACATCCCTCATACTCGCACAATAAATCAAGCAACATTTTAATATACAAATCCATGACACCACAGTACCCTCCAAGTATGTTAGGCATTATGATTGTATCAAACGGATAAGAACAGAGGAAACAGCCATAGCACAATAAAGGTTTGCTTTTTGGCATGTATATATATTTTTAAATATTTTTAAGCTATGGATGGTTGATTCCATGGATAAGAAGGGCCAACTGTATTTACCACTTTACTCCCATCATGGGATCCAAATGTGTGCACTGCTCCAAGGAAGCTTGGAGCTCCAATTACCTGGCAGCAGCTCTCCACAATTTCAGATAGGTTTTTTACAGCCTTACCTGGGGATTTCAGGGACTGCACTCTGCACTGAGTTACAGTCATTTCTACTGCAGACCAGAATGGATCCAACCATTCTAGCATTTTAATGTGGATTACTGTGTTCATGGTAGTGCTAAAATTTGCTTCTGACTTGCATTTCAAAAGCTTAGAGTGGGATACTGATCCTTGGCTTGCACTTGGGGTGAAAGCAAGCTGCTGATCAGTTCACTCCAAATTTGGTAATAATCTTCTGTGAGCAAGTGAGGCTGACAAATCCCTCTTCTTATGCATCTAAGCTGCTCACTTGCATGTCTTACCTTACATGCTACAAAAAAAGATTGCTAGATCATTAGCAGTAGATTTGCAAAGATTTCTGAACCCCCGATATCTAACAAATGTACAAAGAACTCCAAGCCCCCATCCACCCCACCTCAATAACAGGTTGGTTAGATTATATAGTCAGGTATAGATTGGTATGTTTTGAGTCAGCCTAGTGTATGGAAATCACAGGGAACTGGCTCAGCCATTATTTTGCACTAGCAAAAAACAAAACATAGATCCGGTAAGCTTAAGGCCTGCCTGCATCTGCACTTAGCCAGTAACTGACACATTCAAGAAAAAATCTCTTCAGTTTTTCTGTTCACACAACACAAGGGGCTACAACAGGGATGACGAACTTTCTAGCATGGGTGTGTATGTGCAACTGGGGGCTTTCTGGAATGCATACATCCCTTCATTTTCTTGACACTGAATCTGTAGCAACTCTGTAAGGTGCTACAACATTGTTGTGCCTCAGAGGCCTGAAAGACAAACATAAAAATAAAGCCCCCTTAAAGCCATAATAAAGTAAGAACTGGAAGAATGATACCATGATTTCTGCAGTAATGGGAAGCAGTGGAGGCTTGGTTAGAGGATTCTTGGGAGAGGAATGCCTAATCAGAGAAAAACTCTGACTAAGCTTCTGTAGCTGTTCACATCTTAGAAGTGGGAGCTAAATTTTTTTGGCTCAAATCAGTCATGGAGTGGAGCCAGTGGCCACTGGTCATTCAGCCTCACCCAGTTCCAAATCGGTTCCCTGTAAAGGTTCAGTTGCCAAGCACGAGTCTTAAGGTTGGGAACCAAGGTGCAAGTAGGAAATTCTGGGCCAAAAGCCTAGGCAGAAGATGGTATTCTTTTCTCTGAAAGCTGCCTTCTTCTTCCTCTTCCTAGAATGAGCCTCAACAGGAAAAGCCTACTATGGATCCTGCCACTCCTTTGACCAACAGCCAGGAGTTGGATAGTGGTGTCGGCCGCACGGACGAAAGCACACGCAACGAGGAGAGCTCAGAGCATGACCTCCTAGGAGATGAAGCACCCAGTGCTGCCAACACACCGGGGACCCTGCGCAAGTTTGGGCCCAGCCTACAGCCCCGTGAGTTCCATTACAGTATGGACTCACTGCTGGCAGGGGAGCCCCCGAGCGCCATGGCTACAGACATGATGCCAGGGCTCACTGACGAAGAGTACGAACGCTACCGAGAGCTGCTAGAGCTGAAGTGCCACCTGGAGAATGGCAATGACCCAGGCCTGGTGAGCGCAGCACTGGACGTCAACCGCAACGAGGTGGCTCTGCTAGAGGAAGAGCTCCGCCACCTGGAGTTTAAGTGCCGGAACATCCTGCGGGCCCAGAAGATGCAGCAGCTCCGGGAGCGCTGCATGAAGGCCTGGCTGCTTGAAGAGGAAGGATTGTACACCTTGGAAGGGGAACCCAAGAAACATGAGCTGTCTGACATCACTGAGCTGCCAGAACGCTCCGACAAGGACAGCACCAGTGCCTACAACACTGGGGAGAGTTGCCGAAGCACCCCTTTGCTGGAGAGCCCCTTGCGTCGCTTGGCTGAGCCCCCTAACCTCAACCGGACTGCTCCTCCTTCTCCACCACAGCCCAAATTCCGTCGGGAAGAGCGGGTACGGCGCAGCCCCAAGGCAGCCGGGGAAGGCAGCCCCTATCTGAGCCGGAGGCAGCGGGAAGAACCACCAGCTCCCATCAGCCCCATGAGCCTAGCCAGCATATGTAAAGACTCTCTCGGGGGCAAAGCAGAGCCCCGCATGGAGTGGAAAGTGAAGGTGCGCAGTGATGGCACTCGCTACGTGGCCAAAAGACCAGTGAGGGACCGGCTGCTCAAAGCCAGGGCCATGAAGATCCGGGAAGAACGCAGTGGCATGACCACAGATGATGATGCTGTCAGTGAGATGAAGATGGGGCGCTACTGGAGCAAAGAGGAACGGAAGCAGCACTTGATCCGGGCCCGGGAGCAACGGAAGCGCCGCGAGTTCATGATGCAGAGCCGGCTGGACTGTTTGAGGGAACGGGAAGGCAGCGAAGCCCGGGGGGTGTCTAGCGAGGTCAACATCTTAGCCTTGAGTCACCGCAAAACCATGAAGAAACGGAGTCGGCGCATCCTGGACAACTGGATTACCATCCAAGAGATGCTGGCCCACGGCACCCGCTCGGCTGATGGACGCAGGGTTTACAACCCATTACTGTCTGTCACCACTGTTTGAGTGCACAGGAAGGGAACAGAGAACCACAGTGGGGTTTTCTCCCACACCCCATGGTGTGTGCTGGCGAATGAAAACCAAGACAGGATAAACCATTCTTCCATTACCAGGATGGTTATTCTTATTTTTTTAAACACACCAGGGAAACATCGTATTACTACCACCTGAGCACTGTGGGGCTCAGAAGGGCCCACCTCTCTGAACCAAAAATTTAGAGTGGAACAGTAAGCCCAGCATCCCTTCCTGCCTTAAGAATTGGGGGATAAGTAGAGGGATCCCTTCCCCCAAGCTTGCAACCCTCAGGAGCTTGCTGTGGGACAAGGTCTGTTCCTCCTGATGGTCAAATAATCTGTTTGAGAGGTGACTGCGCAAGGCATCTAAGCCCACCTGTTGCTTCTGGAAAAAGCTTTTGCTGGCTTCACCCCTGCCAACCACATTCTGAAGCACAAGGAACCAGCTGTGGTCTACATAAGAATGTGCAGAGCACAAGGAAAGCAAAGAGGAGGTTCATCCCGTACAGGTCAAGAAGACTTGTGAAGATCTCTCCCCTCCCATCCAACCCAAGTTGAGATGTTGTGACCTCTTTCTTTCCTCTTTTTCTTTCTCTCTTTTTCTCCTTCTCCTTTCTCTTTTGTGGTTGTGGCTCTCAATTTCGTTTCATTTCTCTATTTGAAGCTGGAAGTCTGGGCCCTGGAGGCTCATCTCACAAGTGACTGTTCCCTTCCTGCATTTTCTACCATCTGATTGCTCCTGCCCTGACTTCAGGGGGAGGAACATTAGCTTAGACTAAGGAGCAGATAGCTTGTGTTAAAACCTGTATCCCAAGGCTGAACTTGCATTGTTAAAATAAAAAGAAAATCGTTCTTTTTAGTCATTGCAAAACATCCTCATAAAAATCAGTTTCACGGGGCTTTATTTCTCAGGTGGAACAGTGCTGGGCATCTGAGAATAACAGCCCATTGGCATAACTTAGCCCTGCTATAAACACACACCTTGAGTCAATAACACGCTGAGGGTAAATTTAACAAACAATATTCCTTTGGGAAGATAGACACACAACGACAGCTGAAGAAACAAGATTAGTTGCACTTCATAACCATACACTGAGCAAGTCACCTTCATGAGGTCTAGCAGCATGACCTCAGGATTTCAGAAGTATCAGCTAATAAATAAGTGCATTTGCACTGTTTTCTCAACTTCCACATAAGGAAGAACCCATAATACCTAACGGTACGGTTGACAGCAAGAGCAGACTAGTTCCAGAGGTTGAGGGACTCCATCAGACCTCTGTGGAAACTCAGGGGCTGGTAATGCCCCTAGTCTAAAAATTTGTGCCCAAAAATTGGCCCCAAAATCCCAGGTTGACTTATTTATAGGTCAGTATGATAATGTGATAGCAGCTCTTTCAGATTTCTCCATGCAGTGGAAGATAGTCTCTCTTGCTGCGTGGACACACACACACACAGACTGAAAGAGCCTCCATATTTTACCCTCGACTTATCCATGGGTCATGGCAAAATCCATAATTTTGGCTCCAAAACCTGCCCTCGACTTATACATGAGGTTGACTTATAGGTGAGTATATACTGTACTCTTTTGGCCCCTAGCGGATGCAAAAGACATTTTCTGCAAATAATTTTCAGGGGTTGGTGGGAGACATAAAAAATGGGTTTGGCTACCTCCATGCAACCCACTCTCCCCAGTTGTTTTACATGCACTAATCAGTCATAGCCTAGATCAGTGGTCCCCAAACTGTGCCCGTTAAGAGACTTTGGACTTCATCTCCCAGAAACCTCAGCCATGTTGGCCAATAGCCTGGGATTCTGGGAGCTGAAGTCCAAAATCCCTTAAAGAGCAGTTTGGGGAACCACTGGTGTAGATGAAACAAAGGTTTACAGCTCAGTGTTTTAAGGCAGTTGAAATTAGAACTTCAATGTCATTTTTAAAAGCAGCTAGTGTACATCACAATTTTCACAAATCTGAAAGTTATAATACAAACACCATGAACATCGTGGTCTGTTATTCCACTGCAGCAAGAACCAGCCAAATGATTCAGTCTTATTTTGTATGATGATCTATTAACATATAACAAAAAATATGGTTCCATTCCTGTTTTGGAGAGATTATGTATAGGCATCATTTATCCTTGCTACAGCTCTATAATACATCAATCAGTTTAATTATCCTCACCCTTCCCATAAACTCTACAAGCATGAAGGGGGAAGACTCTTGCATTCGTAGCTTTCTGAAATCTCCAAGCTTTCTTGGAAAGAATCCATGCAATAGCCTACAGGAAAAGAAAATAACTCCCCCCTCATCCCTGGTACCACAACCAATGGTATCATAGGGCAAAGCAAGGGGCCACGGTATGAATTTGCTATTTACTTTCAAGGCTTGGTAGCACATAAGTGGGAATGAATGTCCCTTCCATTGGCTACAGCAGCAATCAGAAATGTATGTCAAATCTGACATCATATAGTGCAATACACACGGCTGATGGCTTGTTCTCACTGCAACCAGCAGACATGATTGCAGGCTATTTTGGCACACTTTTTAAAAGGCCCACTGCTCACAAGGAGAATGAAAATGTGCTTCCTTTTTAGTACCACACACTCACTATTTGCTTGCTTGTTTGCTTGACCTCATCTTTACTCTAACAAGCTCATGGTGTCTCTTTTCCTCCCTGCTTTATCACCTCAACAGCCCTGTGAAGTAAATCTAAATTAGACTTCAATGATGAGGTTCAGTACTCCCTTGTAGAAACTGCAGAGGCCCAGAAACCCTACCAAATTGTAATAAAGGCAGGACTCAACTTATTTCTCCTAGATGAGGCAGGACAAAGCAACATTAGAAGCCACCCATGTCCCAGAAATCTCACACATCTAGGGGAAAGCAAAGATGAATGGTGAACAGAGCAGCTGAGCAATGCTAACTCCATCATGTTGAGCAGGTCATGCATAAAACTATTCTGGGTGTTAGGGAAGGTCAAGCTCTCTTCAAGCAGAGAAACAGCACCAATGAGATAGCTCTGGCTCCTTTGCTTTAGCGAAGTGTAAACAGGAAGCCATCCCTAACTGATTCTATGGCGTCTCAGGATCACAGTGAGTGTTGTATTCAAGTCAGAGATGCTTTCTCCACAGCCTTTTGTGGCTGGCTCCCCCTCTCCATTTAATCCCGCATTAGTGTGACTTTAGAGCAATGGTGTAATCTCACCCCCACTGCTCTGGCTCACACCAGGAGCCTCTGTCATTAGGGGGATAAGGATATTGCTGTACCCAGAGACAGGCTGCTTAACAGGATTAAGGCAAAGGAAAATGGGCCCAAAGCTCAGAAGTGGGAAAGTGGCTGCCATCATAGCCTTATCCCTACCACTAAGCTGGCCTCTGAAGACACTGTAGAGCTTCTTCCTTTAGCGCAGGAAACTCAAGTACAGAATGCTCTGGTTCAGTCCAGGAATCCACTATCATTTTATAACAGGCATTTAAACTCCCTGACATCCTCAAAAAGTTCATTTTATAGACAAGCAAGATGGAGTTACCTAAAAACTCTAAAGGCACTAGATCCTGTCTGATTTTAGAAATTAAGCAGAGTCAAGCCTGATTAGTACTTGGATGGGAAAACGCCAAGGAACATAATTGCTGTAGACTACATTCAGAAGAAGGCAGTGGCAAACCATCGCTCAATATTCCTTGCCCAAGAAAACCCTACGAAATTCATGGTGTCACCTGAAGTCAACAGCCCACTTGGAGGCATATACTTTAAGGTACTGAACAAATACTTCCTACCTGAATTCTAACAGGCTGTTCTGAGCAGTGACACCAGTTTTCATACACATTCCTGTACTTTTTCATTGCTCTGTTCCCTACTAAAATAATGCATGGTGGACCTTCAAGACTTGCCAGCCAGCTACATTTCTGAAGTGATACAGCAGGAATAGCTGGTATGGACCCAGTGTAGCAAAAAAACCTTTACCCTACCACTGAAAGAACAGACAGAGAAAACAGCAAGGTTGGCATGAAGGGTTTACTGAAATGACTTATGCTTGGATGTTGCTCTTGGCAGTGAAGGCCATGTAATATACTAGGAGACCAATGAAGGCTGCCAGCACCTCAGTGGAAACCCATGGTCCGCTCCAGGCACCCTGAAATGGGAGAAGAAAGAAAGAACAGAAACAGGTTGGTCATAGAACTTTGTATGTTTAAAGAGAGGTACAAAATGCTATGTAGCTGAATTACCAACATTACTCTACTTTTGACTCTTCTCTAAATTCCAAAGGAAGAACACACTACAGCACCTACAAAGATGAGGTGTACAGCATGACCCACATATCCATGGGGGGTATATTCCTGGACGCAAAATGATGGATACTAGCAAACCCAACTGAAATTAATGACTTTTAATGGAAGCATACTATAGAATTTTGCTGAGGAACTAGAAATGCCTAGAGAGAACTAGGAATCTTTAGGTCCTCCAGGACAACTCTACAGTCAACATCTGGCGGAAGCATACGGGACTCGTAGATACGGAGGCAATACTGTACCGAGAAACTAAAAATGATTAGCTGTGTGAGCAGATGGTTTCAAAAGAAGGCAGAAAATTGCATTAATGTTTAGCCGAAGCTCAGATGTTGTTGGAATCATCTTAGCAGTCAAGTAGTAAATCAGGGATCAGGATGATCCCTGGGAAGATGTTTGCAACCCATAATGTCCAATTAGAGACCGTTTCTGTGATTCTAGAAGTGCTGGATAACAGTGCCTCATGGGGGTAGCAATTCATCCAGCCTGGGGGAGTCATCAGCCTAGGCCAACTCCAAATTACTGCCTAATCCCTAACACCTCAATTTAGTATATGGGACAATAAAGGGAATGATAGTGAGCAGAGATGGCTGCAGAAGGGTACAATTTAGTATTCATCACAGTGTCACAGAAAACCGATTTCTCTTGACTCATTTTCTTTTTAAAGCAATGTTTTAGCCCATGTGGGAAGGGAAACATCAGCAAACTTTAGGAGCCAGGGTTTTCCAATGTTTGAGGTTTCAGTGCTCACCACAGATCTTTACTCCTCCATCCCTTTGCTATTTCAAGATACTACAAATGATGCTACCTTATTCTTCCTGGCTTTCCCTCATTGCCATCTTTTATGAATTTCTGTATCTGAATAAAGACTGCAGAATAAATAAATAAATAAATAAATTCCAATTTATTTGACTATGGAGGGTGGATTTCTGGATAGATGAAGGCCAGATTATACACAGCCTCAGGTGTAAACTGTTACTATCCTATCCCTAAGATGTACGTGGGGTCATCCTGTTATGCCTGATGCCAAGTTCCATGCTCTCCTGCACCAAAATTCACATGCACATGAGTTCATCCAATACCTAAATCAATCCTGGAAGAGTATAAAAATATTCTCCTTGTCCTCACAGACTGGCAACTGGAGATTAGCAATTCCAGTGGGGCAAACATCTTAAGTGTTTGGTGTATCTGGCAACTTAGAAATGATAATCTACTGTAAACATGTATCTGAGGAAGTAGGCTCAATCTACAAAAGCCAATGATACCATCCTCTTTCTTTCAGTTAGCCTCAGTGGTGCTACAAGAAGCTTTTGCATACTGATTTTCCAGACTAACATGGTTATGCTTTCGAATTCTATAAACAACATAGTTAACCCACTTTGATTAACTCTTGGAACTCCTGATGATCCACCCAATGTTATCTTGAATGCTAACTACCCTTTTCTACTGAGCAGTAGACTCCCCCTACCCCTTTACTCACTCGATGATCCACACTGACTGTAAACAAGGGCTTGATATCAGAGACGTCCTCGTTGTTGCGTTGAGCCTAGGACAAATGAAAAGAATTGGTTGACACACAAATTAGGTAATTATACCAAGCTCTCCATTGTATAATGTTGGGAAGCAAATGTGGTACCATGACTATTCCCCTACAGTGAATTAAGTACAACGGTGAATACAGCAGAGGAAGAAGATAGCCAAAGGTTACACAACAGCATCAGGTTTACACAGATTTACTGCGTAAACTTGATGCAACTTGAGCTATGAGATGAAGTTGATGAGCTATGAGATCTGAAAGTCTAAGAAAGTACTGGGAGCATATTTTCAGAACAGTATCAAGAGAGGTAGGAGCAATGTTTAATCACTGAAGCTCTGATCTTTAAGGGATCCTTGCAATTTGCCATGGAATGAAGTCTCACTTTTGGCTCAGGAGTGGGCAAAGTGTAGCCCTTCAAAGGCTGTTGGATTACAACTTCCAACATTCATAAATATTGGTTATGCTGACTTGGGCTGCTGAAAGTGGCAGACTAACAACATATAATGAGATGCACTTGGTCCAGCTAACTATACCCTATATAGACAGACAGCAGCAGTTGAGCGAACAAGCACTCTATATATGCAGAAGTATATAACTTTACTCCTTTTCTAAAACCAGACAATGGTAGAAGGCAAAGTGACAACAATTATATTAACTGGTTAGAGCACAAGGAATTAAACTGCAAGGCAAAACAGCACCAACTAGAGCATTTTTTATGCAACTAGAGAATTTCACCAATTTTAAAACTGCCTACAAATCCAAATGATGAAATTAACATCCACATCCTCCCCACTTCATTATTTTCTAGGAATCTGTTCCCCTTTAATCTCTGTCAGTGATAGTCAAACTTTTGATCTTTGGGACCCCCGCTTTATATCTACAAGCAGACATCACACACACACCCCACTCGATGTAGTAGTATACAAATAAAAGTATTTTGTTTATTTAGTAAGCCATCTCCTTCACTCCAGCAGGGGGCAGGCTCACCTTACGCAAGATACTGTAAGATTCCTCATCGAAGAATTTCACTTCATAGGTTCCAGAGCGGGCCAGCTTGTGCTCCATACTCCAAGAGACCTAGCAACAAAATAAATATTGGAGGACCACTTCTAGACTGTAGCTGCACTGCACAAGCCACTGGGGAGAGATACAAACACATATATACACAGGCACACTTGCACACATGTACTACCCGCTTCAGTAGCCAGGGCTACACCAAGCCAAACAAGCCAATGGTTCGAGGTAGCAGCTTGCTTTAGCATGGAACACACTAAGGGGAATCTATGAAGTCAGACCCACCATAAATCTAGAACCATGCGTTTATGCCTCTTTTCCTCCCAATTCATACAGAACTATGACCAGCATGTTGCTGAGTAAAAAGGCAACATCAAATATATACCATAAACCATTTGGCAGAGCAAGTTACTGGTAAGCTGAACAGTTTTCATATCACTATAAAAAAATTATTATGGGCAAAATATACTCAATGGATAGATTACGTTGTACAATAACCTTGTTCCGATACCATTATTCTTCACTATCGGTGATGTGAATCATAGCTTTTGGTAAAGGAGCTCGATGCCAAAATGCTGTAGTAATTCAATGAATTTGGCTTATTTCCACTTAATTTATTTTTTAGTAATTTTAATGTTCTTGTAACATTTTTAAACAATGAAAGTAAAAATACAAGAAAAACAAAAAAAGAAAGAAAGGGTGAGGGTGCTAGATTTTAACAAAACATCAAATTGTATCAGATCTGAAATTTTGAAATCATGGGGGGGGGGGAAATTACCCATTTTCTCCCTCCAACATGTTTTCAGAAAAACTGGCGAGAGGCTGCAGTATTGGCACCCTTTATAGATTCAATGTTACTTTGTTATTTTAGGAACACAAAAAGCAATAGTAACTTGGATTAGCATTCCACTACCTCTACCAGGAGTCACTGCTTGTTCTCACCTGATAGCGACCAACATCCTGGCCCCGAGTGACAGGAAACTGTTTGCCATTGACATCTGCATAGAGTGCCACATTCTACAAAAAGAGAAATTATGACAAACATCACAACCACAGAAATCCACAGCACACGCTAATATTGAAGGCTTGCTCTGATCTGTGTTATGTTGCCTCAACAGGCCTCAAACAGCAAGAAAGGCAGACTTTCTCTATTCTGTTGAGTAACTGGATTTGAGAGAACCCAGAAATATGGGTCTGAAGTTAAACAAGATTCTCAGATGGACCTCCAAATGTGGCTTTCTGCCCTTTCCTAAAACGTGCATGTATCACCCACTTCAGTGGCTGGGGCTACAGCAAGCCAGGCCAGCCAGTGGTTCAGGGAGACAAGCTGCTGTGGCATGGAGTACACTATGAGAAGTCCATGGAGTAGGACCTACCATAAATCCAAAGCCATGCTCAATTTGGGATGTGCACATTACACACCTGGAACACTTCCCCTCGGCTCCCAGAGCTGTACCAAGACTCCTTGACAGCAATCCCAAGAAAGTGAAATAAGCCCGCCATAGAGGCACTCACTTGAGCTCCGTTCTTACAAGTAAGGGAGATCTCAACAACAAAGACCGTCTCAGAAGAGATAACTGCGTCTGAGGTAGTGTAGTAGGATGGTGAGATGACTGGTTCTGTGCATGTTTCAGCTGACAGGAAAGAGAAACTGTCTTATGAATCAAAAACTTTCCAGCTTGAAAGCACATGTCAGTATTTGAAGCCATTCAGAGAATAGCCTATATGGCAGAGCCCAGGACTCAGCATATCACAGGACAAGAGGCATTTCTGTCTTGAGCAGAAATGCTGTCTTGAGCAGACACTGCTTGCTTAATGAACTGAATCTTTAAGGATGCTGAGAGAGAAAAGGCCTCAAGGAGAAAAGAAAACAATTTCCACTGTTTAAAAACACAATCCATATAAATGCAGAGATCAGAGCTCTGCATTCAGATTTATGAACAATGATTGGTGTGTTATGGTTACAGTGGGCCCTTGGTATCCACTGGGGTTTAGTTCCAGGATCTCCTGAGAATAACAAAATACAGTATATGGATACTGAAGTCCCATTATAAACAATGGCACAGTAAATTGGCATCCCTTACATAAAATGGCAAAATTGATGTTTATTTATTGGAATGTACTGTATTTTTGAGACCGCTTTAACTGCCCTGGCTCAAGGCTAGAGAATGCTGGGAGCTGTAGTTTTGTGAGATGTTTAGCCTCCTCTGTCAGAGAGCTCTGAGGCCACAATAAACTACAATTCCCAGGATTCCCCAGCACTGAGCCAGGGCAGTTAAAGCAGACCCTGAGCCCCTCATACAGACTCAGTGGGAACAAGACGTGAGTACGCTTTTGAGTTCTGTTTACACAAAACTAAACACAACTTCTAATTGCCTTAAAACAATGGAGAAGGAAACACTCAACACAATACTACTCTTGTTTACCTGGAAGTAAATCCCATGAAAACTGACTTACTTCTATTAACCAAATAATGTTTGAGACAATACTGCGTTACAAGAACTTAGGTTTCATGTCAAACTGGTATAGGGATAAAAAACATGGATTGCCACCTCCCAAACCATTGGTCAGCTCTTTTTCCAGGTCACTTGTAGAGCCTTCTCTCTAGGAATAATCTCTAGGTCTTTCAGTGCAGCTTTTGGTTAAAGTTGACCATAGAGTTGCACTGGAGGAGGACCTAGATATTCCTAGAGAGGACATATTAATCAAATCCGTGAATAATCAAAGCTGCAAATATCAAAGCCACAAATACGAAGGGATGAATGTACTTTTAAAAGGCTGGACAGCAGTTCTGGATTATGCACCAACAGTCACCAAACTAGATATTATTATTATTATTATTATTTTGTTATCTAGGGTGAATCTACACTGCAAAAGCAATGCAGTTTGACATCACTTTAAGTGACGCAGCTCCCTCCCATGGAACCCTGGGATTTGTAGTTTTGCAAGGTCTTTAGCCTTCTCTGCCTAAGAGTGCTGACAAAACTACAGATCCCAGGATTCTGTAGGATAATGGACTCATGGCTGTTAAAAGTGGGGTCAACCTGGACTGTTTCTACAAGGCAGATAAGGGATTCCCTATTTTGGCCTTCCATGTATTTTAGACCTCAAGTCCCATCAGCCCCAGCCAGCGTGGCCAACAGCCAGGAATGCTGGGAGCTGAACTCCAAAAGAGGGAGAGGACCACAGTTTGGGAACCACTAGTGTAGCTTCTTGGAAGAGGCTTCTCTCCCTCCCTCTCAGGAGTTTAATCACAGTAACAACTAGAAAGCAGAACATGAAGGCTGCATCCACACTGCAGAGATAACTCGGTTTGATACCGCTTTAAGTGCCATGGCTGAAGGCTATGGAACCCTAGCAGCTGCAGTTTGTTATAGCACCAGAGCAAAGCTCCCAAGATTCCATGGGAGTTAAAGCGCGGTCAAACCGAATTATTTCTGCAGTGCGGATGTAGCCACGGAGAGTCAACTGAGCCCTGTTTTGCTTGGTAAGGAAATCTACGGAAGCTGCGCAGGGTCTGCATACCTCGCACTCCGCTCAACAGGAGCAGAGCAGGGACGAACCACAGCGGTCCCAAGCCGGCCATGGCCGAGCAGCGAAAGAACGGCCAAAAGGACCCACCTGGAGATGTATTAGCCAATCATACCGCCTCCCGCGCAGAGGATGTCGGGAAGAACTGGACAACCAGCCAATCAGTGCCGTTCGTCCGCCGTCCTCCGTCACATGACACAAGGAGGAGCCTCCGAAAGAAAGAGACGTGGCCTTTGCTGAAAGAGTCCTAAAATGGCTGCCCGCGACTTTTGTGGCGCTCGTGTTCAGCACTGCGCATGCGTGATGTGGAACACGTTTCCAGTCCGGAGATGGGATTATAAAGAAATAAGGACATCAAATAGGGCCCTAAAACATGGCCGCCTGGGACTTATTTGGCGCTGACTTAGCAACTTGACAAAGGGCAATAAAAATGGGAATGGCTCGCACATGCGCAATGGGTTACCTGGCTTTGCTGGCCTTCAGCCTTTTCAAAGCCATTACGTACTTTAAAACAGTGGTCCACAAACTGTGCCCTTTAATGGATTTTGGACTTCAGATCCCAGAAGCCTCAGCCGTGTTGGCAAATAGTACGGGACTATGGGAGCTGAAGTCCAACATTCCTTAAAGGGCACAGTTTGGGGACCACTGCTTTAAAAAAATAAAAGCCATGTTAGTATGTCTTGTGAGAGTCAGTGTGGCGTAGTGGTTTGAGCACTGGACTGTGACTCTGGAGACCAGGGTTCAAATCCTGGCTTGGCCATGGAAACCCACTGGGTGGCCTTGGGCAAGTCACTCTCTCTGGCTTTAGAGGAAGGGAATGGCAAACTCTCTGAACAAATCTTGCTTAGAAAACGTGGAAGGCACACAAAACAACAAGGGGCCAAGGGCCAAAATACCCTAAAAGCACCATTGCCTGCCTGATCTTGGAAGCTAAGTAGGGCCAGCCTTGGTTAGTACTTGGATGGGAGACTGCCAATGAATACCATAGAATCATAGAGTTGGAAGATACCACAAAAGCCATTCAGTCCAACCTCCTGCCATGCAGGAAAGGACAACCAAAGTACCCCTGACAGACAAACATCCAGCCTCTTTTTAAAGACTTCCAAGGAAGAACCCTCCAGTACTCTCCAAGGAAGGAGTGTGTTCCACTGTCAAACAGCTCCTACTGTCAGGAAGGTCCTCCTAAAGTTTAGGTGGAATCTCTTTTTCTCTAGCTTGTATCCATTGTTCCTTGTTCTAGTCTTATGGCAGTCTTCCCCATGCGTCTCTCTCTCACTTGAGGGGCAGAAACTGTTACTGCATAGGGTGCCTGGTTTGTTTCCCTGCCCTCTAGTTGCTAATCCTTATATTGGAGACTTGGATAAGCCTGTAGTGCCTCTTGCTGAAGAGTGCCAAAGTCTGCCATCATAAACAGACACTTGCTGAAAAGTGGAGCCCATTGAAAGCTATGAGGTTTCCTTCTGAACGAATATGACTGTAAAACTTGAAAAAGCTAGACTTGATCACCAAGGGAGGTGCCCTTTCACTGGAGATCTAGTCCCATTAGCCAAAGTGACATTGTCCTTGGATGCAGTGTTCTAAGTGGCAAACATGTCTCTCTGGTTGGCCAAATTTTGACTACAACCAGAATCTAATAATCAGTGACCCCATCAGATTCACCCATGACAACTGAGAAAAACTGTGAACACATTCCTTTACCATGCTGCTTGGCTCTATCAGCATTGTCCCACAAGTGAGCCATGCAAGTGCTGTGTGCATCCACACTGGTAACAGCGTTTCACTACTAAGGCTCTCTCTACCCTTCACTGCCTGCTTCTTGGGTCGTTGCTTGTCTGGAACACTCATTTCCATTCCACTTGCCATTGCTGATTCCTGCTGTACAACTTTTCCTCTACTGGAATCTATCAAGCGGTCTCTGTTCCTCTTCAAGCAGCCTCTCGGTGATATATTGCAGGGTCAGGTCAGCTCCAGGCATTGCCTCCAGGCTTGCTACCAGCACATTCTCGGGATAGCAGGGGTGATCAATCCACTTTCACTGGGTTCTTCCCCATGCACTAACTGCAAGGCAGGAGTCCACATTATTTTCTGTTATATTCCATTGGGACTCAACTCACCTTCTCCCTCTGTTTTATTTTACCTGCCCTGCTAACCAGACAGAGGCAACCCCTTCTCCAAAAGATGAGTTGTAGGTAATAGTATAAATGGATAGTAAAGGAGAGATAGATAGAAATAATAAGGAAAAGTGCAAAACGGAAGGTAAAAGAGATAAAGAAAGCCACAAAATGACAAAAGCTACCCAAATGACCACTGCTCAGTGGGTCTCTGGGGAGAATCTTCAAGACAGATTAAAGAAAATATTTACGTCTTCAAGTGAAAGTAAAAATGATCACATAATAATAAAAAATAAAAGAGGTAAAGAGTCCAGGTGGATGCCTGGCTCTAAAGGCTGTATAATGGTTGAAGAAAGGGGTGAAGAATCTGGGCAGACACATGGCTTAATACCCGTTCAAATGCATACTAAAACAACTAAAAAATTTAACCAAGCAGAAAACAGACAACTTTGGTTCAGAACAAGCCGATTTATGGAAGTAGATGGAGATGAACAACAGGCAAAGAAGTGTACAAAGAAAATAAAACACATGGAAACAGTGGGATTTAGAAGAAGAAATATTAGCAAATGAATCAGTACAGGAAAAGATGGAAGATTATGATTCCACTCATGTGGAGGAAGACAAGGAGATAGTAGCTCAATGGCTATTTCCTACAGATAAATTTACAAATCTGCTTAGAAGAGTATTGCAAACTTTAGGCTTACAGTAGGAAAAAGGTATACAATCACAGGACAGCAAGGATAAGGATAGGAAGATTGCAAGAGTAATACAAAAACAGATAAGGCAAGGCGACGTGATTCCAGTACCAGAGATTTTCAAGGAATTACAATAGAAATGGAATGGAGTTCATCCTTGCAAACCAAATAATATGTGGGATATTGTCAAAAACTATACTCTTTTGGCAAAAATGATAAGGAAATGTTGAAAGTCCCATTGATTGATGAAGCAATTGTGGCATTAATATCAGAAGCCATATCCCCACATGAGGGAGACACTGCATTAAAGGAGTTGGATGAGAGACAAGTAGATCCTGCACTGCAGAAAGTGCATGAAAGCTCAGCATCAACTGTTAGAACATCAATAGCAGCATCAATGTTCTCTAGAGCAGCTGTATTACGGATGCAAGAAATACCATGCATGGAGGTGGATGAGGAATGGCAAGACCAATGAAGTTCAGAGGACAAAGAAACAAGTGGTATCAACCAGTAACAGAATATGGGGGGGGGGGGAGTTTCACATTCAGACTGAGCCAAAGAGGCTAATGCGAAGCATGGAAGGATGCAGTATTGACATAAGAACATTGGCTGTAAGAGGAAGGTTGAGGAATACAGTACTGTATTGGACACCTATGGTCAAGAATAACACGGGTGCTACAGATAGTAACATCAGGATATAATTTCAACAAAAAGACAAGATCAAGATACCTTTCTTGTTGAGTACCAAAAGACAACAGAATAATTCAGAATGAAATACACTTGATACAGACACAGGCAATAGAGGTAGTACCAGAAGATCAGAAATACACAGGAATATACTCACTATTTTTTGTTGTGCCCAAAAGCAATGGGACATACAGTCCAGTTTTGAATATAAAGTATCAACAATTATGTGAGATGCTTCAGGTCCAAAATGGAAATTTTGCAAACTATCAAGGAAAGTTTGAGGGAAAGGGATCTACCGATTTCAACAGACAAGAATGAAGCCTACTTACATATTCCAATGTCAATAGAAAGCAAAAACTATCTCAGATTTGCATATCAGAGCAAGCATTACCGATTCAAAACTCTACCGTTCGGCTTAGCATCAGCACCAAGAGTATTGACAAAAGTGTTAATTCTGTTGATAGCATTTCTTAGAAAACAAGGCATTAAAATGTATCCTTATCTGGATGACATATTATTAACAGCAGATACATTGGTTCAGATTCGGAAAGACACTTGATTAATGATACAAACATTGGAGAAGTATAGGTGGGGTAGACACTGCCAGATAGAGGCGCCTCCCTGGCGCCTCTCTTTGCTCCGCAGGAGTGCCGCAGCAACCAAATTGTGCGATGCTGCTGCGGAGCCAAAAAGGAGCACCCAGAAGCGGCTCCTTGTTGTGGTGCTGCTGCGATGCCGCAAAGTGCCAGAGACGTCGCAGTGACATCGCAGTTACGTTGCCCCATTTGGAAGCGGCGCAGCTGCAACGTCACCATTATGTGCCACATCTGGTAGGTGTGCCACAGCTTCAGCAGCCTCGTCACGTGCAAGGGTTGCTGAGTGTGGGGGTGCCCCAAGATCCCCAAAGGCTCCAAGGCTTCCCTAAGGAGCCTCCTAAGACCCCAAAGGGGCCCCAAGGCAGCCAAGGGGGACCAAAGGGGCCCTAAGACCCCCATGACACCTCCAAGGACACCCCAAGACCCCCAAAGAGACCCATAGGCCCCCAAGGGGAGCAAAAAGCCCAAGGACCCCATAGGCCGCACCCATAGGCCTCAAAGCCCCTCAAGGGCCCCAACCCCCCAAGGGGCCCTAAAAGCTCCAAGGGCCCCAAGGCATCCCAAAGGGGTCTCAGGTTACCCTAAGGTACCACGAGGAGCCACAAAACCCCTCGAGCCCCTCAAGTGGCCTCCAAAGACCCCCCCCCAACAGCCCCCCAATAGCCTCAAAGGAAACTCAACCCCTGAAGGGCCATAAGGGTCACAAGGATCCAAAGGCGTCCCAAGGGCCTCCAAAAACTTTCCAAGGAGCTCCAAATCTCCGCAAGGGGCCTTAAGTCCCAGGAGGGCCACAAGGGGCCCTGTAGGGCCCTAAAATAAACAAGGGATTCCAAGGGGCTCCAAATCCCCCCCAAGGGCCCCTAGGGGCACCAAGGCCACCAAGGGCTCCAAGGGACCACAAGGCCCCAAAATGGGCCCCAAGACCCACCCTCATAGCTCCCAAAGACCCCAGATACCTCCCAAGCACCCCAACGGGTCCCAAGGTCCTGGTGGGCCCCAGAAGCACCCCCCCAAAACCCAATGCCCCCCACAAGGCCTCGCAAGGTTCCCAAGGATCCGCAAGGGCCTAAGGGTTCCAAAAACCCAAGGGCCAAGGGGTTGTTGGGGTTAAAAGTTGGGAGTCAAAGGCAGGGGGATGAAATAAGAAAAATGAAATAAAAATGTAAAGAAAAAAAATAAAGAAAAGAAAAAGCATAAAAAGTGGGGGGGGGGATTGTTTTTCTTCATTCTGTCATTCATGACCACCCTGTGTGTAGGTTTGGCTAAGAGATGATGATGATGTTTCTCATTTGAGCTTTATATCTGAGCTAAGATATGAATAGAGGTTTCCCTGCCTGGACCAAAGCTCACACTTCATTACATGCACCAAATAGAGCATAGAAGGCTCCCTTGCTGGCCTGTTTCCTGCAAAGATGTGCACTCTCAGGTTGGAGTATGCAGAATTCCCACAGATGGGTTTGCACCAGTTGTCCCTGCAATGAGTTTGAGGTTCACTTGCCCTAATGTTAAGAACAGATTGCCTCCAAGATTGCCACAACAGACCTAGATTTTGATTGAGTCAGTAACCACAAACCGAAATGCAAATCAGAAGACACATACCACAAACTATGACAGGAGGAGAATGAGTCCAAAACCAGTTAAACAGAGGCAAGACTGAAACAGGAACCATCCTTACTCCATTTCCATAATAGGAAGGAAATACATCAATTGCTGCTAGAGTAGCAAATATACAACAGGGAAATCCTTTCGTAATTATTGGTCTTCAATGCTGTGAGGAGCAGCACCTGTTGAATTTCTGCCTATTCAGCAGCTGCTATAGCTACATTAGTTCTGCTAGGAAAAATGTGGCAGAGCTCCTTTTATTGACATCTGCCCTACAGAATGTCCAGTGAGCAATATAATACCATAACACAAGGGCCAGAAACACATTGTAAACATATTATTAGGTGGTATGTAGAATGAGGTGGTATCCACAATACCATGCCTTCTGAAATTAACAGGCTTTCGGCTCTTCCACATTGCAGAAATAAAGCAGTTTGACACCACTTTAACTGTCATGGCTCCATCCTAGGGGATCCTGTGATTTGTAGTTTGTTGAGGTATTCAGCCTGTTTTGTCAGAGTGCTCCGATGCCTCACCAAACTACAAATCTCAAGATTCTGTAGTATATGTCACAGCAGCTAAAGTAGTATCAAACTGCTTTAATTCTGCAATGTGGTTAGACCTTTTATTCCTCAAATTCCCTTCCTTCCTGAAAATGGCTGAAAGTTACCCAGTGGCAGCTAGTGACTTCTATATCACTGTGCCAGTAAATCCATCATGGGCTTTAGTCTGAATTTAAATTTTCCAAGGTACTGAAATTATTTTGGGGGAAGGGATTCAATACTTTGGATAGTTCCCTTCATGTTAAGAACAAGCGTGAAATTACTGATCCACTGACGTGGAAGCCACCATAGAGGTTACTCCTGTTGTAGTATTTCATTGGTTCTTCTTTCTCTGTGACACACACAAAATAGGTCTTGTGTTTGCATAGAGCCACAATTGGAATCGCAATTCTAGAGCTAAATGAATTTGGTGGGAACCCCACTCCTGCCTCTTCAGCATATACATCCTTCCGTTCTGAACTGGCTGGTAAGATTAGTGTAGATGTGCAAATGGAGGGGAAGAGTGTGGGTGGTGTGACGCATCCTTGTTAAAACCAGTTCCAGGTGAGCAACCGACTCCTACCTGCTCAAATTCAGCACTCTGCTGAATTTTCCTTGGCTACTATTGTTGCACTCATATAAGGAATTGGTTTCTGTCAGCCTCCCTCCCATGAATGACTGGGACTTTTGTGGCCCACCAGATGATGCTGGACTGCAGCTCCCAGCAGTTCTCCCCACAACTGTGCTAGCTAGCTGGGCCTTGTGGCACTTGCAGTTGGACAACAGCTGAAGGACCATATGATTCTTATCCTTGAAAAAGGTGAGTATGAGAAGAGATGTTCCAGCAGATGCCTTCTTTTGGGAGACAGAATTGTCTTTCTTTCCAAAATTGGGCTCTTAAATCTTGATCCATACAATCTGTCCTCTTCCTCCTGTTGTTCTGCTGTGGCTCATGAAGCCAGTTGTCCATCTCCTCTGAGAATGGACCCAAAGGATGGACTGTAGATGCGGCTCCCTGCTTCACCATTCCTATATTCTTGGGTGAATCCTCTTATAGGCCCATCCCATGATTTCTACATGGCACTTCCTGCCATGTCTGACCATGTGCTAATGATGCTTGTTCATGGCCTTTTTTTGGTATGCATCCTTTCCTTGCATTTCTTTCACAGCAACAACATAAAGAGCCCAGAAGCACCCAGGAAAAAACAGCCTGTGCAGTTCCTAATGATTGCCACAAAGTGTCTCTCTCAAACCAGAAAAGAACCATAGAATAGGCTGGGCCAGACATCTTGAGCCCCAAGATATTAAAGGGAAAATGAGCATGCCTAAGTGCAAAGGCAAGCTTCCTGTTTAACATAAAGAAAACTAAAATAATGACAATGGTGGATCCACATAAATTCAACCTAGGCAATGAGAAAATCAAAGAAGTTAAAGAGTTCCATAACTTGGATCAAACACTGAACAGAATGGCAACTGCAGTGAGGAAATCAGAAGAAGACTAGGACTAGGAAGGGCAGCTATGAAAGAGCTA
This sequence comes from Sceloporus undulatus, assembly GCF_019175285.1. Lineage (NCBI taxonomy): Eukaryota > Metazoa > Chordata > Lepidosauria > Squamata > Phrynosomatidae > Sceloporus > Sceloporus undulatus. The sequence goes on from NC_056523.1 coordinate 190,971,854, forward strand.
GAAAAGATCCTTAAGAGTAAAGATATACAACTGAGCACTAAAATTAGAATCATCCAAGCTATCCTATTCCCCATCATCATGTACAGATGTGAGAGCTGGACAGTGAAAAAAGCAGATAATACGCCAACTCTTTTGAAATATACAAATTACAGAGTATCAGAAACTGCAGTGAGGATGTTAATGGAATAATTACTGTTCTGCTGGCCAGGTGATGGGTTCTGTAGTGATTTCAGTACTTAAAAACAAATGTGCAAACCTCAGAGGTGGGACTCCGTGTGAAAACTTTTGTTGGATTTGCAAATGTGGTGCTTATAGATGTGGTGTTGCAGAAGGAGGATATCGTGGATGACAACAAATGTGTCCCAGAACAGATCAAGCAGGAAATCTCCCTGGAAGCAAAGATGATTAAACTGAGGCTGTTGTACTTTGGCCACATCATGAGAAGGCATGGATCACTAGAAAAGACAATAATGCTAGGAAAGGTAGAGCGCAGCAGAAAGAGGAAGATTGAATGCCACATGGATAGATTCAATCAGGGAGGTCACAGTCTTGAATTTGCAGGACATAAGCAGAGCAGGGAGGATGGGGTCTTGGAGATGTCTCATCCACAGGGTCACCATGAATTGGGGTTAACCTGAGGACAGTTAATAGCAAAAACTTGTGTACCTCCTTTTCATTTCAATAGTTTGTGCTGTGGAGCTATGCTCCAAGGGGTCTGCCAAGATTACACCCCTCCCACAGTTCACATACTGAAGCTGACAGGAGTGGCAGTGCACCACTAATGACAGGGTAGCATCCCTTACAGCATTTCTAGTCAGAGTAGTGGTCCCTGAGCTAGTGCCAACCTGTAAGCGATTGATGTCTGGTCAGCAGAGAATTTCCAGGAAAGAAAAAAACCACAGTTGTAGCCAGTGGGCACAAAAATGATACCAGTCATTTGCACATTAAAGGAAAAAACACCAGTCCTCTTATCAGATATTCTGAACAGCACTGCTGTGGCTGCATTTGAGCAGAAGGCCAGTTGCTTATGAGACAGCGAAGGGGCATTGTGGCATATACAGATTAGTCCCCAGCAGAAGAGAAATGGCTGGGAAGTGTCAAAAGGAACAGTCAGTGGGCCCCCACCACTCACACACTGTCATCTGCAGAAGCCACCTCACTTGGGACTTTATCACATGAGGCTGGAAAAGCAGAAATTTAAGAGGATGAAACTGTCTTTAGTTGGTCCCTATCACACACCTTCATGTCTGTCCTACCTTGCATTCCATTTGTTATTGTAGTGCACATTTTTATTGACAGACAAAACCCATCAATAGGCTCTCAGTCTCACTGCTATTCCACGACTGCCTTTGTGCAATAGGTCTCTTCTGCCACAGTTCTGTTTCTCAGGTATTCATGTGGTGGAAGTGGGTGAGATTCTGCTCCTCCTCCTCACAGCAATACCACACCGGCAACACCTTCCTGAAGCTGCCTGCTATGTCTGTCTGCACATACACAGTATCTGGCTTTAGGAGATGGTTCGCCGCTGCAATTGCTTGTTGTCCCTGTGTTTCTCCCAAAGCACAGGGCTGCTGTGTAAATGTGCACACAGTAGCTTTGAGCTTCAGGAATAGGGGCGGAGGAGCAACCATGTACAAGATTATTAAAAAGATAAGAGTGTAAAATTACCTTCAGACTATGTGTATCAGGTGTTTATTGTTGTTGTGTGCCTTCAATTCATTTCCAACTTATGGTGATCCTAAGGTGAAGATCTCATGAGGTTTGTTGCCAAGCTTCTTCAGAGGGAGTTTGCCACTGCCATCCTTAGAGGCTGAGAAAGTGTCACTTGCCCAAAGTCACCCAGTGGGTTTCCATGACCAGGTGGGGATTCAAACCCTGGTCTCCAGAGCCATAGTCTACCGCTCAAACTACTACACGACACTGGCTCTTATATGTTGTACAGTATATGAAACATAAATGAATTATGTGTTTAGATTTGGGTACCATATCCAAGGTATCTCATTATGTGTATGCAGGTAGTCCAGGGTCTGCAAAACTCAGACATCCAAAACACCTTTGGCCCCAGATATTTTGGATAAGGGATACTCAAGCTGTATGTGAATTTGTACTTATTTGCAGTGCTTAATTACTAACATGAAAGCGGGAAGGAGCAACCAGAACATGGAGACTTCCCTCTCCCCAATGTGATTTTCTGCTGGCTAGAAGCAGCAGTTCAAATAAATTTGTGTGTTGTGTGGCAGGGAATGGGTGGAATTGTTTGGATCTTCTCCTTTTTTCAGGGATGCAAATGCAGGCTTGAACATTAACTAATATGGAATCATTTCCACTCCCGGTTCTCTCCTCTCAGAGATGCTAATATAGATTAAAACTCTTTCCAACTATGAATTTTTTAAAGGGTTGAGAGGGCAGGAGAGTAATTTAACATTGTGACACCCTTTTCATCATACAAACAGAGTGGTCCAAAGTAATTTTTTTTCTTTAAATGCCAACTACTCTGTTTTAAATATAGGCCCCGAGTCCTGTTCTCCCTTTGGTCACCATCATCCCCAAATAGCTCTCCTTTCCCTTAATCCTTTAATTCATCCAACACTGTTATTTATGAGGAGAAGAATAAATCACAGGCCTGGTTTTCTCTCTTGAAAATGGACTTTTATGGCTTTTGACAGGGTCGGATTTCGGCTGCCCTTAGATGGAGAGGCGCGATTGCCATTAACCCATGCCTTGCAAGGGTGAGAGAGAAAAAGAGAAAGGTGGCACCGAGGAGGGTCTTTTCTGCAGTCGGGGAACAATGGCTTGAAACCATCACCCCCAGTTTTGAACCTCCATAAGGCAAAGAGGGGCGAGGTTAGAAGCACAAGAAGGGATGTGGTTTCTGTGGATCTGTTGGGGAGTGAGGTTATGCTTTCTTTTCTTCAGAATTTGAAGCATGAAGCGGTTTTGGCTGGCTTTCTTTGTAGGTTAAAAATCATTCTTTTTCTTCTCAATCATCCACATTTCTCTTTTATCTTAAAAAGCCTTGTGAGGCAAGCGAGGGGAGGGCTTTTCATTTTTAGGAATTTAAAACTACCGAAAGCAAGGGGGAAAACTCAATAACTTCCATGCATGTTTTGTCTATCCTTGCTCAGATTGAAGAAAAATGCTTCAGTTTATACCAGGGCTTAGGGCATGATAGAGGGATTTGTTTTTTTAGGTTGCTGTGGAAGTTCATCTTACTTTTTTTTGCTACACCCACTGATTTTTAACTTGCATGGGAATCTTTGTTACTTGCACTACAACCACCTATTTATGGCTATCTGTGCATGCATGTCAATGTGCGTGCAAGTTGTGTGTGTGCTACTTGTCTGTGGAGATATTCCCTACTTTGATAGGAAAGAAAGGCAGCTATTTTGTTATATCCTTTCAAGGTAGGAGAGGAGCATGTTGCTCATTCCAGATGCCTCCCAGTGCTAACAACTGGGTGCCATCGAGCTATTGATCTGCTTCCCCCCAGGATGACCAGATTTCCTAACCACAAAGGAGGACAAGGCACCATGAAATGTAGGACATTCAAGAAAAATGTAGAGTATTACCAAATAAAAGCTGAAAACACTCAGATAAACATAAATTCATGCTTCTTAGTCATGCTCATAATGGGAGACATTTTGGAATTCCTCCTGGACAGAAGGTTGAAATGGAGGACATGTCCTGGAAAAAGAAAACATCTGGTCACCCTGGTTTCTCCGCTCTTTATAGATTAAAGATGTTATGCTAAAACGTGGAGAACCATAATGTCTGGATTCCCCTGTCCTGGCACACAAAATGTTTTCTCAATGAGGCAGAGGAACCATATGATAAAAGTATCATCCAGAAGCACAATGTGTGTTGGAGTCCAGAGCCTGTGTCCTGTACAAAACTGGTACAGGAAAAATGAGAAAACTGGAATAAAGGTGGGATATAAGTTAAATAAATACATGTGCATGTATATGCCTACAAATTTTAGTTTAAAAGATTGACCACCAAAACGTAGGTCGACTTATCCATGGGGCAATGTAGCTACTGTACTTTAGCTCTTATCCAAAATAAATAAATAATCAAATAAAAATAAGAGTACAGTGGCGAAAAGCGAGAGTTTAGTCCATCCCAGTAGAAGCTAAAAAAAGGACTGACCTCCTCTACTTAAGTGCTTTGTGCCACTTTTTGAATACCTAGGCAGGAAAACAGTGACATGGCAGCTCTTTGGTGCTTCCCCACAAAGGAGTGGAAAAAGAACTTGAATAAGACATTTGTGTTACATTTGTCAGCTGTGTTGTTGTTGTGTGCCTTCGAGTCATTTTGTACTTATGGCAACCCTAAGGCAAACCTATCATGACGTTTTCTTGGCAAGATTCTTTAGAGGGGTGTTGCCATTGCTATCCTCTGAGGCTCGGAGAGTGTGACTTGTCCGAGGGCACTCAGTGGGGTTCATGACCAAGCTGGGAATCAATCCCTGGTCTCCAGAGTCATAGGACTTTACCACACAGGAGGCTTCCTGTGAGTAAATTGCCATGAAATCGTCTGAAATTGTGAAAGAAGTGTGATCGGGTTTGACACCCTCCACACGCTTCTCCCGTCAGTAAATCGTCATGAAGGTGTTGGTGCTCGCTTCTTCCATGAATAAAGCATCCTTAAAGCTGCCATTTGGTAATAACAGGATCTTCCGTTATTGCCAAATGGTGGCTCCATGAAAAATTACTGATGGGAGAAGTACACGAGTGTGTGTGTGTTAAACCCAATCATTATTCTTTCATGATTTCTGACAATTTCATGGCGATTTACTCATGGGAAGCCTCCCGTGTGATAAAATCCATAGTCCAACACTCAAACCACTATGCTACACAGTCAGCTTTACTGGATTAAAATCAGGCAAAGTTATCACATTAAAGTTAAAGGCTATAATCACTGCTAACAGTAATGGACATTTTCTTTGTTTTGCCTTTTCATCCTTTTTGACATGTCTGTTTTCTCAGCCTTGCGTGTGTTTGGTCACTTCCACCCTACACATCACACAGCCAAGATTTATAATAGTTGCCTCCTTATCCATTCAGCTTTTAGGGTGAGCACAAACAATTATGCCTGCTGGAAGTTTGTAAGTTCTTTGGCATCGTTTTCCTTTGCTCCATCTTTTAGATCCTTCATTACATGCCCCTAAGTTTTACCCACCACTTATCCATGGATCATATCAAAATCCTTAATAGGGGCCCCCAAACTTGCCCTCGATTTATACATGAGCTTGACTTATACACGAGTATATACAGTAAATAAAATAGATACCAGAGCTCAGCTTCCAGTTTAGCCACTGAATGTGCTTCAGTGACCACCCCAAAACACTGTTTTCAAGCTTCTGTTCTTCTGTAACATGGGCATCACCAGGGTTGTAGCTACAGGGAGTTGGAAAATGAGGGCATTGCCCCCCAATAAGAATTCTGCTCCCCCAAATAAACTTTCCTTCAGTCCCCAATTTTCTAGCATTGCATTAAACTTAAAACGTCAGCTGGGAAGTACAGTTTTAGAAATACAGTTTAGGCATCCAAAGAAAAGGGGCAGGCACAGTTCCCAAGGGAACACAACCACAGCAAATAAAAGAGTTCCGGGTAGGAATGATTTTCAGTGTCTCACTCTCTGCAATGCTAGAAATTTGGAGACTGGTGGAAATTTTCATGGGAGGGGTGGAATTCTTATTTAGGGGTAATGACTTCTTTCCTCTTGTAGTTATGGATATCACAACAACCCAACTTCTGGATTTGTGGGGCAAAATGAGATCATTCATGTAAAGGTACTATCTCTTTCTACAACTGGGGTGGGAAACACTTTTCCAAGCTGCACAGTGGAATTAGTTCTAACCAGACACACAGGTAGGAGCCCAGCACTCTACTTCTGAGTTTGAAAAAGTGGTATTTTTTATTTTAAACAGTGGGATGTCAAGGGGCTTGAGTCCTATCTAAACAGTGAACTGCTTTTCCTGCACAAATTTAGAAGCTCAGTCCACATGAATTTTTTTAGCCCGGGGGAAGGGGGGGTAATCCAGAGGGTCTGGACTAGTGAATGGTCACAAAAACTGCCTTGGAGACCACACCAGTTATTTAACACTTCAGAGACAATTAATAGGTTAGAAGAACTGTGAGCATTCTCTGCCTAAGAAAACTATTAAATTCATGGGGTTGCCCTAAGCTGACTTGAAGGCACACAGACCATAGAATAGAATCATAGAGTTGGAAGAGGCCTGTGTATTGCAAATGCTGGAATTTTTATGCTAAGCCGACCCTTTGAAGCCTTATCACCAGTGTTACATTTGTCCTTGTCTGTTTCTCGGTTCACTCTGAGGGGTATCATATTGGGATGGAGCCAGCTTGTTTTCTGCAGTTGCAGAAAATCGGACACAAGTAATGGATTCAAAGTACAGGAAAAGAGATTCCACCTAAACATTAGGAAGAACTTCCTAATGGTAAGAGCTGTTTGACAATGGATTAAACTGCCTTTGTGGAGTCTCCTTCTTTGGAGATTTTTAAACAGAGGATGGATAGCCATCTGTCAGGGGTGATTTGATTGTGTATTCCTGCATGGCAGAATGGGGTTGGAATGGATGGATCTTGACGATTCTATGATTCTTTAACTCCATCCTGTCCTTTGCCTCAAGCAGCAAAATATCTTGATTCAGCCTTACTTTTCCTCAGACTGCAGCTGCTGCTGCCCTCCAAATGTATTGCACTACAACACACTGGCTGAGAATGGTGGAAACTGTGGTCTTAACACATTTGGAAGGTGTTAGGTTGGGCGGGTCTGTCATATCCTAATAATGAATTAATTCTCCAAGCACTGATCCTTATGTAGCTAAAGCAACACCATTGCACAAGATTAGTCCTGCTCCCAGTCAGTACAGACAACACTGGATAATCCGGCCAATAGTCTGATCGCTAGATACTTCAAAGATTCAGGGTGCAGGCACAGAGAGACAAATCTACATAAAATTTACATAAACTGATTTATGTCTGTAGGTGCACATTTGGAAACAATTACAAGGGTTTATTTAACTATCTCACAAGACAAATTAATTTCCCATCCTTATCATCCCAAATAACACGGTAAAGTATTCACCTAATTTGCACTCTATCCGCAGGTCATCCCAAATACACAGTTCTTTCTTGGTTAAAATTAATTTTCAGCAGCTTTACACAGATGTCAAAAGATGCCAGAGAAGAAAAGGAGGAGAATGTCCTGTAGGCTTGTTTCAGCCACACGCCAAAACCATTTGCACCTAAATTGTTTCGTAAAAATGTGATAGAGAACTAATCAGAAAGCGAGCCAAGGGCAAATCAGGGGATCGGCTCCTGATTAATTTCCCACTTCCTACGTAGATCCCACTCCACAATTTAATCAGTTCCCCTTCATTTAATTATGCCAATCATCAATCATAATTTCCTTTGCAAATTAAATTCTAAGGAAATAAAAGTGGTTTATGGTTCATGGGTTGAGAGGAGCATTCAGGAGGCTGGGTGGGTGGTGGAAAGGAACAGAGGAAGGGGTAAGAGAGAGGAGAAGAGGTGCGGTTTTGGAAGGAAGGGGCAAGCCTCACCAAACTTCAAATCCCAGGGGACTAGAGAAGGTTGCCCACAAATATTGCTTAGAAAGGAAGGTTAACCATTTCTTCCCTACCTATGGGGTTTATCAAACAAGGGAAATTGGAAGTATAATGCAATGGCAATCCAAACACAATCATGGGGTTTAACGTTATTGCATGATAGACTATCACATGCAATTTCAGGCAGTGAAGTCAGTCTGAACGCAATCATGGGGTTTCACGATATTGCGTGATAGACTACCACATGCAATTTTGGGCAATGGCAAGCTATTTTCGTGCAATGGGAAGTCAGTTGGAATGCAATTCGAATTCACGTAAATTCACTGAACTAGCAAATTTACGTGAATGCGTTCTGGCCCCACTTTCTTTTCATTTGAAATTAAGATAAATTCCTCCTGTGTGATAAACTCTTATGTCCCCACCACCACCACTAAAAACACAGACACACAATTTTTAAAAATGCCTTGGATCAAAAATGTGTTGGATCAAACACCATTTCAGAACAGAGATTGCAGTCAAGAAATCAGAAGATGACTAGGGCCTCATTCACACTATGATTTACATCAGTTTGCAGATCGGCGTAAACCGGTTTATATGAGTCATGTTCACACTTGGTTTGATTTCAGATCTGACTGTGTTTGGATCTAGGAAAGTGGGGATGAGGAAGGTGTGGTGTTTGTTTCTGACTGGATCGAACACCCATGGATCTGTGCATCCCAGGATCTCCCATGAAACTCTCAGATTCATGCATCCCATGGGAGAAACCCCCATGACACCCATGAATCCATGTTTTCCTGACTGCATCAGCTGTTGCCCCCATAGAAATAAAAGTCGCCCTGGGACGGAAGGTCAAACAAAAATCTACCAAACAGTGATATCTTTATTGGCCAACCAAAATGCACAGTATACTTGTTGCAAACTTTTGAAGCTCCACTGGCTTCATAATCAAGCAAGAGATTACATACCAAAAAGGAAAAAAAATTGCAGATGTTAGTAAGATGCCGGCATCTTGTTGTTTCTGTCCTTAGTTAAGATGGTTTGGGGAGGGCATCTTTAGCAGGCTGGCCCCTCCTCCTCTGGCCAAGTGACACTGGGAGATTTTCAAAGTCCAGGAAATTTAAAGTCCATTTGCATATCAACAAGGGCTTCTCTTTTGCAATCCAATATGTCTCCATTCCTGTGAGGCCACAGGCCTCTTTCTAGGCAGAGGACAATGGATTCCTCAAAAAGTCTCTATGTTTTTGCATCAACAAACAGTTTTTTAGGTGTGGAGGTAAAACATGCCAATCCAGTCCAAATTTGAGAAGAAAAAATTATTTTATCTTGCTTTTTTGTGGGTTTTTCAGGCTATGCGGCCATGTTCTAGAAGATTTTATTCCTGACGTTTCGCCAGCAGCTGTCGCTAGCCTCTTCAGAGAAGATTTCTTTTTACAAAGTATTTTTTTTATCTCTCCAGCCCCTTCTTCCTTGTCCTTTGTCTAGTTGCAATTTTTGTTTTCTATGTCACTGTATTTCATGAGATTTTTGTTCTTGTATCCATGGGAGTCCTGAAACCATACCCCAGCGGATACCAAGGACTCACTGTGTAGCTGTATGTGTTGGCTTACAACAGGCAAGGTAAAACAGCAGCTGCCTGCAGTATCCCTCACTGAACATGTGTGAACAACAAATCAGAGAAAAATAGGGGAAAGCAGATAACACATTAAAAAAGGATAGATATATATGTCTGGCCACCACAATGTAAATCAAAAGAAAAGTAGAGAGTGGCAAGAGAGGAAAATCATCCCTGGATACATTTTGGAAAATGCATTGGACACTTAAAGGTACAACATGTTTCTGTTTACTCCTGCAAGGGCTACCACCTGACTTGCTTGTTTCATTTCACAGGTGCATATATTTAGTCCTGAATAAAAAGTTCGCTAAAACATATTGAACGGCTCTTTTTTTTTTTTTTTTTTGTGGTGTTGGAACTTATCCTTACTCTTTCCATTTTATTTCTACCTCTGGTACTAAAACTTCTGCAAGATAATAATTAGTTAACTGCATTTTATTATTTGTAGGTGTTTGTTTTAAATTACTTAATTTTGTGAATAGTTAAATTCTATTTTATACAGTATGCTGACTCTTGTATGTTTTAGCTATATTGTATTTGTTTGAAACTGCAAGCCCTGAGTCCCAATTGGGGGGAGGGGAGTGGGAAATAAATAAAGATGATTGTGGTGATGATGAGATGATGATGATGATGATGATGATGATATCAGATTAAATAAATGTCAGCAGGCGCAGGAGATTCAGTGCCCTTCATCCATGCTGCTGTTAAAGACAAAAGAGCTTCATCTTGTACTTAATTTGGTGACATCAGGTGGGATATCCTTGGTGGTGGGAGAACAGACTGCAAACAGCTGCCTCCTGCTGCCGGTCCATTGAGAGGAAATATCTTGTTCCTTCCTTTCCCCAAGAGCCACAGCTTCAGCTGTTCAGGCTGGAAAAGACCCAGTAGCTGCATATGTTTATTTGAGAAAAAGGCAGAGAACATATGTAGGGAAGAGGCCCTGTCCAGCTGGGGGCATAAGGGTACAAGAAGAAGGGTACAAGAAATGGAGGGGCACAAATGCAGTGGAACATGCGCCTCTTTCCAGTGTGAAATGCAGCCGGAAAGGCAAGCAAGAGGTGCTGGTTTCTCAGCCAAGGGCCTCAGCGTGCCAGAGGGAGCCATGCCCAAAGATGGGAATGTCTGAGCAAAGAGAAGGCTTTGCTCCCTGGGATGTTCCTCAGCTGCCACCCTGCGTGCCAACATCCTTTCCGTGCCAACTTGGAGACGTACCAGGCCAGCTGAGGCGTCCCAGGAGATCGAAGGCCTAAGCTCACCTTAGCCTTTCTAAGCTTCAGCAGCCTTCATTAGCGGGCTGCCCAAATCCAGAGCATGAGAGATCTGGGACTGGCGCCATCAGCCCCCTGAGTCAGACCTACCTTTGAGAGAAAGAGCCCAGAAAGTACCAAAAGAAAGGCTTGCAGAAAAGGGCCAACCGATGCAGATTGTGGGGAAGTGTGTGTGGGTCAATCTGTTTGAGGTGGGGAGGGTATACAGTCAGCTCTTCCTAACCACAGAATCCTTATCCGCAGATTCAACCATCCACAGAAATAAATAAATATATATATAAAAATCTCCACACCCATACAGTCAGCCCTCTGTATCCACAGATTCAAGCATCCATGGATTCAAACATCTACAGTTTGAAAATATTCCAAAATACATATGGTAAATTCCAAAAACCAAACCTCAATTTTTCTATTTTATATAAGGAGTACCATTTTACTATGGTAATGTATCTGAATGGGACTTGAGCATCTATGGAATTTGGTACCCACAGGGGTCCTGGAACCGAACCTCAGCGGATACCAAGGCTCTACTGTACAATGTCTAGCATTCTCCTAGCAGAATGGCTACTGATAACATGGCTAGGGCATAATCAGCAAGTTCAAACACTTACCTTTCCAAGCTTTGAGTCTCTGGAAGTTTCCAACAGGCCAGCAACTTTAGTAAGCCAAACAATAATAAGTCCTGTGGCAGGCCAGTTAATGCCTCTGAAGCCACATACCTGTTGTGCAGAAGTTGGAACATGGCTGGAATTATTTAATTAAAACATACACACTCAACAGAGGCAGAGAGAATGTAACATTGATTCTTCCAACAGGCTTACTCCATCTTTCAAGCAGACTCTCCCATTCAAACAAAAACATGTGGTATATTCCTCAATCCACCCTTTACTTTCTTAAAGTGCATCAACCTTCTGAGATTTACTGTATCTCATCAAGAATATTAGCCAGCCAGTTTGACACCACTTTTACTGCCGCAACTCAATACTATGGAAATGGTGGTATGTTGTGGCACCAGAGCAGAGCTACCAGTGTTCCCAGAATTCCATAGCACTGAGCGGTGGCAGTTAAAGTGGTGTCAAACCAGATTATTTTTGTAGTGGGGATGCAACCCAATACATTTTGTCTACCACATTTGCAGAACTTTTCTGTTGATAACTAGAGATCACCCTAGAGAAAGAAAAGTGGTCATGGATTCAACACTATCTGGGCAGTCTGAAGTTTGGCCCACCTTTGTAAAAATGTTATGTTTGCTTTTAATCTCTGATTCGTTCCTGAATCCCATTCAAACTGTATCTGGATTAGGTGAGGAATTCCGATGCTAATCTTTTGTTTGCTTTTAGTTATCCTGCTTGCTAGGTCAACAAAATCTTTATTCTTCCACACTCCACCAGACCCCCTTCTCCCTCACTTTTTCCCATTATAATGAAATAATGGATCATTATACTCTGCTCTCAGACTACTTGGGGCCTGAGGTGCAAAATACAAATGGAATCACTTATTAATATGAAGTACAGTACCAGCAGTGGACTAAATCTAAACGAGAGCCAGGTAGGGACGCAGTTGGCATATCAGCCGAAGTTGACACTAAGTACTCCTGGCTATTGCCTCCACTTGAGATGTCAACTGTAGAGATGAGTCCAGGAGTACTCCCAAACTGCGAACTTCATTCTTCAGGGGAAGTGTGACCCCATCAATGATGGGTTGGGAAATCTCCTTCCCCGGATCAGGAAAGGCATGTACAGAGTGCCTTTCCCACACCACTAAGCAGTTCCCATCCCCTCAAGTCACTTAAGCAGAAGCAAGTGGATTTATTTACAAGGTAGGTAGCAGAACCTTTCATATCTGTTGGCATTCTTCCTTCTTAAAGATTAAATGCAGACTCTGCCTCCCTTAGAAGTATTCCAAGAACACAATACAGTCTGGTGTGGTTTAAAAACATGTTTGTAAAGGCTGTAATTAGAGGGGAGTTTCCTACACAAAAGGATGGGAGTTTCCTTCTATCATTGTTACACTATTTTACTAAAGCAGCATCTGACATAAGGAATATCCTTTAGAGCAGTGGTTCCCAACCTGTGGGTCGGGACCCCTTTGGGGGTTGAATGACCCTTTCACAGGGGTCACTTAAGACCATTGGAAAACACATATTTGCATGTAGCAATGAAAATAATGTTATGGTTGGGGGTCACCACAACATGAGAAACTGTATAAAAGTGCATTGATTCCGCAGTGCAGATGCATCCATAGTCCAACGCTCAACTCATGCTAGGTTTTATGTTAAACAGCTCCCTGATCATCCCCCCCTCCCCTTTATGTAAATGGTTAAATGATGCTTAGAGCCTTTTACATTACACAGTTATACTGCTATGATTCTACCTTATCTGCCATGGAAATATCATATGAAATCCTGGGATTGTTAGTTTGGTCTGAGCCACCAGAGGAGGTCTCTGACCAGGAATGCTAAATACTCCTCTGTTAATTACAAATTCCAGGATTCCATAGGATGCAGCCACAGTAATTAAAGTGGAATTACTTATCTATAACTGTATACAGGTTGAATCTCCCTCATCTGAAATGCTTAGAAAAAAAATTCTTTTGGATTTTGGATTTTTTGGGGGGGATTTTAGAATATTTGCATATACAGTCACCCCTACAGATATGAGATCTGCGCCCTTGAAAATACATGGAGGGGCGACCTCTGCTATTTGCAATGGCCCACACACACAGAGTGGGGAGTTTGCTCCATTCAAGCCTATGGGACTTGAATAAGCGCAAGCCTCCATTTTCCCGAGGGATGGGTGGTTCCAGAATGGATCCCCACAAAAACAGAGGGACAACTTTACATAATAAGATTTCTTGTAGATGGAACTCAAATTTAAATGTGAAATTAATTTATGTTTTGGAGATATCATATACACATAACCTGAAGGTAATTTTATAGACAATATTTTAAATAATTTTGTGCATGAAACAAAGTTTGGGTACACTGTACCATCAGAAAGCAAAGATATCACTATCTCAACCACCCAATGTTGGATTTTGAAGTATTTTGGATTTCACAGTTCAAGGCAGACTCAGCCTGTAGTGCTTTGGTCAGAAAAAAGGATGATCTAAGAAGTGTGACAGGGTCCAAGGCTGCAAAAACAGCCGCAAGTGGTCCCCAGAGCCAGACTTCCCCCTCCCCTGTTAAAACAATCCCTTCCCCAACCAGAGATATTGGACTCAAGGATTCCATGTCCCCAGCCAAGGTGTTTTTTTTAAAATCCACTAGCCTTGGTCAGCTTTGAACATGGGAAAAGCTACCTCCCTCCAGCCATCTTTCTTCTTCTTTTGCTTCCTTGGCACTCAGTACTGCCAGGAAAGGGTTTGAGCTGAGACCTCCTCCCAGTCTTCCTGTCCTGTTGTGGCTTTTGGCTTCCGCTGGGCATGGGCGGGGATGGCAGGAGCCTTGCCGTGCTGGTTCTCTGTGCCAACTGGAAGGGGCCAACTTGTCTCAAGCATCTCAGCCCAATTTTGTTGCTTGAGGGAAGAGCATAGATGTTGCGCACAGTGTGGCGTTGTGGTTTGAGCATTGGAACACCAACTCTGGAGACCAGGGTTTGATCCCCAACTTGTCCACAAAGCCCTGTGGGTGACCTTGGGCAAGTCACATGCTCTCGGCCTCAGAAGGAGGTAATGGCAAACCTCCTCTGAACAAACCTTGCCAAGAAAATCCCATAAGGGGTTGCCATAAATCAGAAATGACTTGATGGCACAGAACAACAACAAAAATGGTCCTACAGGGGCACACTTTCTGACATGTTTCCTGGTGTCTTTAATCTCTTGCCCAACAGGGCCCTGCATGTCTTGAAACTGACAACAAAACAGTTGCCATGAGTCTAAAAACAGGAACAGCCCAGCAGAACAATTGATTCAAGAGTGAAGAGGAACCCTTTATTGTGCAAGCAGATTGGTTTTATAATCAAACAAAAGCAACAGAGCAGCAGTTTGAACTGTGCATGTCCTAGCTGCGCAATACACAGTAAGCCCTTAAGCTCAGTTAGGCTTGCTGCATCTTTATCTTTGCCTCTGTCTTTAAGGCTTGCCCAGGCCACAGAACAAAGGGAATGCAAGTTTTCACAGACATCTGGCTACAGCTAATTACCAACATTTCTCTTTGAAAAAGAGAGAGGAAACAATGGCAGCAGTTAGCATATTCTGGTCTTCCAATGAAAGAAGCTCCATGGTTTCCTAAATGAAAATATGGTGTCGCACAGGCTCAGCAACAACAGAAAAGATTTAAAGCTTACGCCTTCAAGTCATTTTTGTCTTATGGCAACCGTAAGGCTATAATGTGGGGTTTTTTTGGCACAGTGTGTTCAAAGTGTTTCCCATGGCCTTCCACTGAAGTTGAGAGTGTGTGACTTGCCCAAGGTCAACCAGTGGGTTTCCATGGCCTAGCAGGTATTTGAACCCCATAGTCTTCTATGCCTGATAGGCCCCTGAAACTGAAACATAAACTAGTGCTCCTTCCCATATTTTAGGGCAGAGTAAACTTCTTGCTTTCATTGCCTCCAGCTAAGGGTTTTTTTCCCCTGAAAGGGTGTGAGCATACCGGAGTACTCAGATTGCTCAACTGAATACTGTATTGTGCAGTTTTGAGTTGAGTGGAATTTCTGTCTCGACATCCATCACCGTCATCATCAAAGCCAGCCCAAGCCATGCTTTTAATGGAATTAAAGCCATTTATTTATTGGATTTATATCCCACCTTTCTCCCAAAAGAGCGTTTCACATCTCCATATGGATAAACTGGAGCACCATGCAGATTCTCTTGCATAAAAGAGATGTGTACATGCAGTACTGTTATGTTCATGGGCAACTCCTGCTCATTTAAGTACAGATTATTATTGTCAACTTGATTTACACCTTTGCTTCTTTCTCAAAATCGGAGGACAGTTTCTTAGCACACTCTCAGGGTTAGGGAACAAGAGTGCCTCTGAACACATGCTTAGTCCAGAAATTAATTTTCAGGACCAGAATTGAAATTCAAGCGTGCAAAAATCCAGTTTCCTCCTTTAAATTTCTTCCATCTCAACAGTCAGTGGGAGAATCTTTGTTGTTACAGTTGTCAAAACAATTGCAAATCAGGATACCTTGGTGATTTATTGCAGATCATCCAATCTACCTTCTTTCCACCCTGATCTAAGCCAATTTGCCTCAGATGACCTTTTTGCCACACCTAAATGCACGTCCAGGGTTTACATTAGAACAGTGGTTCTGGTTTTTTTTGGCTCTCCCAATGTTTTGGACTTCAACTCCTGGCATCCCTGTAAATTGGTCATGCTGCCTGGGGCTTCTGGGGGATGAAGTCCAAAATACTTAGAGAGCTAAAGGCAGGGACTACTCTATGAAAAGACCCCATTCCTCCTAGTCAGAATAATCAGGGCCTCTTGGAATACGATGTATGGATTTTAGCTTTTTGCGGAAACACGCAGGCTACATCCATTGTAGAAATAAACCAGGTTGATACTGCTTTAACTGCCATGGTGCAATGCTATGGAATTCTGGAAATTGTAATTTTGTGATACATTTTAGCCTTCTCTGTCAAGAGAGCTCTGGTACCACTACAATTCCCAGAATTCCATAGCACTGAGGAAATGCAGTTAAAGTGGCATTAATTCTGCAGTGCTGATGTAGCCACAGTTTGGATAGCCCTCATGCATGAGATGGTTACTCTGAATATCTTTGTACAAAACTTACAGGCACAAAAGATATCTGAAAACCTCAAGAGAAATGCCCATTCCTATATATAGGAATATAGTGCTGATATTTTGTATTCTTGTGCAACAACAGACTAGCTCAGCAGACCCAACCACAAATGTCTGAGCCAAGAACCCCACCGTATCATGTTTGTTTACTTGTTTCTCCATGGTTTTTGTGAAAAAGGAAGGGTGAGGACACTCATGTCCCATGGCTACATTCTGGCAAAAGCTAGCCAACTCTTCTTAGATTTCAAGCACACTTGGAATGAAACAGGTCAGATGCTGCTTTAGTATGAGAGAGGTGTTGTGACAAGGCGCCACACAACTGTCATGGGGCATCTAACCTGAAGATCAGATCCATGGTGAAAAAGGCACTTTTATGCTCCATATTTTCCTTCTGCTTTGGCTGTCCTGAAATGCAAGGGAAACACATTCAGAAAGAATGTGTCACTGGTTTCTGAAGTGGCAGGTCAACCTGTACAACTGAGCTGAGGAAAATCTGGCATTTCAAATGTTGGACTGCAGTTCTTCCAGCTCTTCACCATTTGTTTTGCTGGCTAGGGTTGATAGGAGCTGCAGTCCAACAATATCTTGAAGGTCATACAGTTCCCTAGCCCTGGTGTAACTAATGTAAATTTGGTGCCAACCAACCTCCATCCTTTTAAAGAATCTAGCCAATAGCTGGAGGCCGGTTCCAGGGATTTGTTGCTGGGCTGCTTCCCGAGTTTGTTGTTAACTGCCCCTGAATTGGCCTATGGATGAGACTGCTCCAAGTCTCCTTCTCCTCCACTGCTTTACTTAAGTCTTGTAGATTCATACTTGTGGCCTCCCTTAGTCTATCCATCTGGTGTATGGTATTCCTCTCTTTCTACATCCCTTCACTTTTCCAATGCCTTTTCCAATGAGTCATATCTTCTCATGATGTGGCCAAAGTATGACCAGTTTGATCATTTTGGCTTCCAGGGAGAGATCTAGTTTGATCTGTTCTAGGACCTGTTTGTGTGTTTTTGGCTGTCCAGGGTACCCTCAGCACTCATCTCCAGCACATCTCAAATGAGTTGATTTTTCACCTGTTTGGCTTTTTTCACTATCTCCCACATCCATACATGGTGATGGAGAATATTATGGCTTGGAGAATTCTGACTTTGGGGCTCTGTTGCATGTCTTTGCTCTTAAGGATCTTGTCTAGTTCTTTCAGTACTGCTCTTCCTATTCTGAGTCTTCTTATGTCTTGCTTATTGCTTCCTGCGTGCTTGCTGTCAAAATGAGAATACTCAGTGTACAAAGAGGAGAAACCAGCCAGCTCACACTTAGGCAGGAGGTGGTTTCCCCAGGCTCTATCTGAGTAGGGCTGTTGGTCACAAGGGACCACAGGGAGCTGGAACTCAACACCTCCACCACTAGCCACTTGCAAACAATCAGCAACCAAGTTCTCACAGTGGTGTGAACTCAACCCACTTGCACCTCTTTGTAGTAGCAGAAGCAGAGGTTTTGTATTAGGCATATCCTCTACTTACTGTAGTTCCGGGTTTGTTAAACGGAAACAGCAAAAAGCTAGTCAACATGGCCATTGAGATCCATTACATTTTGTGCCTTTTGTCAGTGGGCAGATAGCTTTGGACCTCTTGTTAGTGGGCAGATGACTCTGAATGTTCCTGTTCCTTAATAGCTGGCAATCTCTCCCCAGTCTTGGACTACACTATCTATTAAGATTCAGTGAATGTTGATTTTTGAGGGCTGGAAATTGCTTTCCTTGGACTGCAAGACCCATCAGGGCTTGAGAAAGTGACACCCTCCAACTGTGCAAATGAGTCAGTTGGCAACCTTGCAGGTTCCTTGAGCTAGAGAACAGCCTTGGCCTTCAAAGGTGGAGCCTCCCTAGAGACATCATTTGGAAATTTAGTTTTATGTTGCAGAATCCCCTTGTGTGCATCATCTACATATGTGTATGTGTGTGTGTGTATACATATGCATGAATAAAGCAGGGTTATGCATTCTTGCTACTTCTTACACAAAATATAGTAACACTTAATAATACTCCCCTTGAACAGCTGGAGTATATAACATGAATGAAGACTGCCACTTTGATAGGACTGAACTCTGTGCTAAGAATCAAATTAGAGGCACCATATAAATTACACAAACATGCAAAATCTAAGCCTCACAATTGTTTGTGGAAGCGACTGTAAAACACCATGGCCCAACTCACTAGCTCTTAAGAAACCTATTCAGCTGTACATAGGTTTCTCCAGAAAAGATGTTTTAATTACAACTAACAGAATCCCCCAATAAAGTATAGCTTAACCCATCCTACCAAGTCTCTCAATTTGGCAGGAAGTCCTAATTAATCCTCTCTTAGCTTGTCTGTCCTTCCTCATTAATCACTTTTGCCATTTTGACCACACTCCAGTGTCACTTGGCCACACATCCTGGTTTTAATCTATTGAAACTTTTGAGTGGTGTATTTAAACCTCACCTAGATGGATGCCAGAGGCTTTTCTGAGGGCCTGTTCTGGTCATCCCACATGCTCAACTTGGTAGCTAAACATCATGACAGGTCTCTTTTTATCTTGTGTTGTTGTGTGCCTTCAAATTGTTTCCGACTTATGGCGACCCTAAAGTGAGCCTATCATGGGGTTTCCTTGGCAAGTTTCTTCAGATGGGGTTTGCCGTTGCCATCCTCTGAGGCTGAATGTGTGACTTGCTCAAAGTCACCCAGTGGGTTTCCATGGCTGAGATGGGATTCAAACCCTAGTCTCCAGTCATAGTCCAACACTTAAACCACTACACTATGCTCACTCTCTCTCTTCAGGATATCATTTTAATAGCTAATTGTTCAGCCCACTATACATTCAAGACTTCCTTCTCAGGACTACAATTGGCCTCTGATAATTTCTACCATATTCTGCTCAAAGGCAGAGTATGCAATCTTTATACATTATTCTCCACTTCCTGTTATCCTTACTTGCACATAATGGATACAATGTGTTGCTGTAACTACAAGAACTGAAGTTACAAAGATAAGAGGAGAAACTGTTGTTTCACCTAGACGCCACTGTTGACACAAGCAAACTACATTCAGGCCAAGGTGGAAAAAGAAAGGGGTGGGGGAACAGTTAACTTAGAACGTAATTAAATACCTATTTGACAAAACTATTTGTGGGTGTTCCCCCATAAGGTTGATAAAGGCAGGAGGATTCTGGGGTTGACTGCTTACCAGCCTTTCCCTGTGGAAGAACTGTCACTGAGGAGTGGCGCCTAGTCCTTGCTCATGAAGTTTATTGTGTGCCTTCAAGTCTTTTCTAACTTATGGCAACCCTATTACGTGGGGTTTTTTGGGCAGGGGGAAGATTTGTTCAGGGGTTTGCCATTGCCTTTCCTGAAGTGCGTGTGACTTGCCCAAGGTTACCCACTGGGTTTCGTAGCTGAACTGAGAACTGAAATCTGGTCTCCAGAGTCATAGCCCAATATTCAAACCACTATGCCACGTAAGGTTTACCAATGTTCAAATAAGGCCTTAGTTGGAAGCCAGTAGCACCACAGGCCAT
>NC_056523.1:190991625-191103718 GCF_019175285.1 Sceloporus undulatus
GTTCCAGAAACCTTTACAACATACAGTGGATCATACCAGAAAACAATTATGGACAGTTTTCATCATGTGCCTGAGCTTTCAAACCAACTGCTACAAGCCAAAGCCAACCTAGCTCTGACAGACCGCAGCATCACAAATCTCTGAGGCAAAAACTGACAAGCGACAATGAACAGCCATTTGAAGCAAACTTTTTATTCCCCTTCCCTCCTCAGAGAAAGGGCTTGGCAGTTGTGCACAATTTAAGTCTTGGAAGTACTAAACAAAGAGGGGTTTTGGTTATAAAACTGGCAAAGCAAAGAGCAGCTCTTGCCACTGGTTATCTGTTATCAATAGAGCGTCCATCTCAAGCCATAAAATGGGAAAGGAGATCTAGAGACGAAAGAAACAGGCCATCTGCAGTTCCTTTGGGAGGAATGGTTTCTCTCAAGCAGTGAATGGCACTGATACACGTATGTGGTATTTGGGTACCAAACTTTTGCTGCTTATGGCAAATCCAGGAGGCAACATAATTTCAGTCCATGGGCACGAAGCCGGTGCTTTGGCAAGAAAAAAAGTGTCATCAATCCTAGACCCCCCAAAGGGTGAAAAGGAAAAAAAATCACTGACAAACTGCTTGGGAAAAGAAGTAGTTAGTGCTGCATGTAAACAGATCCACAGGAATTCCCCCTTACTCATCCCAAGGGCAACCTGCTCCTTCCCAATCCCATAAGCCAGCCTTAGTGGCACAGAAACCCTGCCTATCTAAGAGAGAGGCAGTGTCTCAAGGGGAGGGTAGTGGTATTACAGTGGGCCCTCCAAGGAGGGGCAGTGTTATGTTCAGGCGGGGAGGGGGCAGTTAAGGCACAGAGACATGGAAGGGGCTGCCGGGGATGTGCTCATCTCCCCATTTCACCACCAGCACATAATCCCCTCTGTCCTTCAGCAGGTAGGTGACGTTGTACAGCCGGTTCCCCAGATGCTTCACAACAATCTCCTCACAGGGGGTCTTAGGGCCATGGACGCCCACCAGCAACATGTTGTTCCCTGAGAAAAGACCAAAGGCAGGACAATGAGTGACTGGGAATATTTGGTTACATCTCATCAATTCTCAGCCTGGCCATTCCAGATCCCAATTTTCCCTCCCTCCCTTCCAATCCAGACTTCCAGGTTGGGCCCTCTAACATGTTGCTGAACTGCCAAGTCCCACCATCCCTCACTACCTGCTGTGCTGCCTAGGATATGATGGTAGTCAAGAGTTCAACAACATCTAAAGGACCACACATTGCTGCTCAGGCAGAAAACACTCTTGCAGCAGCTTTGTCCAGCGGTATTAGCAGGGAACAGTCAGAAGTAGATATTAAGAATTACAGTGTATAAAATCTTGAGCCCATCTAACATTTGCCTCCCCTGAAGATCCTGACTCCCAATCTTCTGTTGGGGTTAGGGAAAACTAGTGATTTGGGCTGGGTCTGGTAGCTACCATAATTCTCCTCCTTATTCCAATTATTCCTTTCTTAAATAAAGTAATACAGTGGGTCCTCTATATTTGTTGGGGTGAGACACAGAACTCCTGTGAAAGTGGAAAAACTGTAAATAAAAAAACAAACACCTTTTCTCTAGGAAATCTCTAGGAATCTCTCGGTCCTCCTGTGCAAGTCTATGGTCAACACCTGCTGAAAACTGACCACAGAATTCCACTGGAGGACTTACAAATGCCTAAATAAATGTTCTCTCTAGGCTCTCCAGCACAACGTCTGGTGGATGTTGACCACAGAGTGATGCTGGAGGACCTAGAGATTTTTAGAGAGAACAGATTAATCAAATACTTGAACATGAATAATCAAATTCACAAAGCTTAAAGCCACAAATGTGGAAGTCTGACTGTACAATTAAGCAGGACAAAATATGACTCATTTGCCCATCACTGCCCATCTCTTCTGAAAACTAGGGAAAGCAGTCTCTAGCACATGGCCTCACTGGCAGAGATTATGGAAGTAATTGTAATTCCTACAATTTTCAGACAGAATGTAGGTGCTTATAGTCCATAAAAATAATAATAACCAGAACAACCACAACCACAACAAGCATAACCACAACAACCACAACAACGTTTTTTTCCACTAAGCAGCTGAATCCAGAATACTGGGGCTCTTCAGACACTCCCGGCTCAATTCGATGTTAAAAGCAAACCACATAATAATGTAACGAATGAAGACAAAATGCAGTAAAGTTACATCTTTATAGAAAGGGCAGAAATAGCAGACCCCAACCAGTCCTTCTCAGAATTCATTGACACTCACCTGCTTTGCTGCAGTCAACAGTGAATGAGTTCTTTTGCCCCACAAAACCCTTGTTAAGGCCCAGTCCCTTGGCGACCACTTTGCTGGCATCAGAGGCAAATTTGGGTGCTGCTCCGTCAGGTTTGGCCACACCATCCATGAAGACTGAGGAAGTCTCGTGGAGGCTGTGACTGGGGACCAGGCGGGCCCCTGTCAGAGAAAGGAGATAACAGTGTGACTGCTAACAACTCTGTCCCCACTGCTGTACAAACTGTAGACAGGGACAATACCAGCTCATCTGGGGTCCCATTTTAGTCCCTGTAAGGGGGTGGGGGGAAAGTTCCCAGAAAATGGTTTCCCAGCTGTTTTGCAGTCCCTCCCCACATTACAAAAGGTTGCAGTGTCTCTCATAAAGATTTGGATCCATTTCATCCCGCAGTTATAGCACTGCCGTGCCACTTGAAATATCATAGTTGCATCCTATGGGTTCTGGCACTGGACATTTGGTCAGAGGAACCAGAGAAGCTCCCTGGTTGAAGATTCTAAAATCCCTGCCAATCCTAGATCACTTTAACTGCCATGGCAGTTAAAGTGGAATCATAGTGCTATAACTGAGTGTTGTGAAAGGACACTTGGTTACAAGCAGTAAGAGTTCTATGCTCAAATATATGAGTGATCATGGTCCCCATGCTTTTGCCCACTGGAGGAATGCACTTCCTCAGAACATCTGAATTTGAGGCTTCAGTTGAAAAGGATTCCTTCCTTGTATCAAAGAGTTATGGTCAAAGCATCTACTGCAATGCAAAAGAAGAGGTACTGCTCTTGCCTTCTAAGTGGTGGTGCATAGGCCTAGAACCCAGGTGGGCAACAAGAGCAGATACAAGGGCTAATTTGTGCCCCTGCAGCAGGTTAAAACTGCCCTGCACCATCTTTTTCTCCTGTGGCCATGGGTTGTTTTCCAGTAAATCTGCCACTCCTGGAGACCTCCAGCAATGGCTACTGACCTTCTTTTGCAATTTTTCAGCATTTTATCAGCCTTTTTTTTTTAATGTGGGGGAGAGGTAAGCTCAGGGCAATTCCCCCACCCTGCAAAAGAGTTTCAGGCCACATACAATATGTGGGGCTAAAGTTTCCACACCTTGACCTAGAGAGATCTTTTTACTCTAGGATGATGAAACATTGGCCCTCCAAATGTTTTGGATAATAGCTTCCATTTACCATTGGCCATGCAAGATAGAGTTGGTTTCAGGCCACAATATCTGCCAAGGCAAAGGTGCCCCGCACCTGTCATTTCCCTACCTCTGACACAGGCTTTTTACTCCTTCCTGTCTACAGGGCTGCTTACCTGTGATTTTGGCTTTGAAAGGGCTGCCAGCAATGTGGTATGGACCGCCATACTTAATGGAGATGAGGTAGCTGCCAGGCACCATGGGTGTGTAGATGACCTTGTAGCCCTCTGGGCACTCTTGGCAGTCCATCTTCACCTTTGAGGGGCCATCAATGGTGACAGCGAGTGCTCCAGGCCCAGCATTTGTGGTGTTGACTATGAATTCTGCAGGGTTTCCTGCAGGTGATCAGAAAATTCCCAGAGCAAAATTAGTGGTTTCTCCCCCAGCCTCTGGATCAGCTTCCCTATTCCCAGCCCCCCCACCATTTCACCTTACCTGTTATGCCACCTTCTAAGCCAGGGCCATAAGCAGACACCATTCCAGGGTCACCAGCTTGGCCTACCTCCCCAACACGGATCTTGAAGGGGCTGCCAGGAATGTGGCTGCCATTGAATTTGACATCGACAGAATAGATGCCATTCTCGCGGGGGATGAAACGCACGGCGTACTTATCTGTAGAAAAACAAGGGCCAAGAAAATTAATCAGGGCAGGTTTTAAGAGGCATCTGACATTAGACAGGGAGATGTGTGAGGCCATGTGAATGAGTGTAGGCACAAGGTGTGTAAAGTTGGGCCTCCAAATACATGGATTCAAACATCCACAGCTTCAAAATATTAAAATATACTGTATACTCTATGTATTTGACTATAAATTGACCTCATGTATAAGTTGAAGGCAGGTTTTGGGGCCAAAATTATGGATTTTGATATGAGCTGTGGTTAAGTAGAAGGTAAAGCCTAGGTGTATGGAAAAGGTATCTAAAGGATGAAGCAAAGGAAAACAATGCCAAAGAACTTACAAAAATCCAGCAGGCATAACTGTTTGTGCTGACTCTAAAGGGTGGGTGGATGAGAAAGTAGAGGGGGTCAGTGCTTCCAGGACAGACTACACTCTTGCCTTACACCAGGGAATGATTCCTCCAGTACTTATGCTGACCAGTGGATAAATCAACTCAAATTTTTGGATCATTTTTTTACTAAAATTTCTACACTTATACATTAGTATATACAGTAAATATATATAAAAATCTCCAAACCTTGATATAATGGACACCATTTTACTATCCATTATATTTAATGGAACTTGAACATTCAAGGGCTTTTTAACCATGGTTCTGTTTTTTTCTGTATCTGAAGGGAAATGATCTTCCCTTGGAACATCATAAAAACAAATCCTATATGTAGATGCACAACACACAAAACAAAACCCCAAACATATCCTGTCAAGAAAGGCAGTGTAAGAGGAGACTAACAAAGGCTAGGTGGTAAGAGAATAAGTGTTCAATGGCAAGTATCCTTATGGTGGCTTATAGTGGGATAACCCATGGCTACATCAGTGCAAGTACTTTTAAAGATTTTGCACAAGGAGGCATTTAGTACCTTGATGCACAATACCTTTGCTCTGTCTGTACAAGGGCAGTTGCAAGCTCCCAGGCACAGCTCTGTCCTCAGGGCACTGACTTGCTGGAGGGAGCGTTTTTTTGTGGTCGGGAGGGTGCGTCTTCCTCCACATGGCCAAGCAGCACACTAAATGGCAGAGCTGGTCCCAGGACCCATTGGCTGCCCATCCCATGGGGAAGCAGCAGCAGCCATCACTCCTAACCAAGCATCAGTGCAGGACAGATCTTTCTTTGAGTCAAACAGGGTTGACAAATTTTTGCCTCTATTCTAAAGTTTGCAGTTGTTTATCAAAATGGTTTATGCCAAGCAACAGCATCTGGACAGGCATTTCAGTTCACATGTCGAAGAGCAGGAAACTGCCCAGGAAGTAATGGCAATTACTCCTCCATCAAGATACATTCTGACGCCACTACAGGAAAACCAACTGTGCAGTCCCAACAGCATTCACCCCAGCCACCCACACAATTTCACCAGCTTGGGTCTCTGCAGCAACAGGGGTGTTGTGGCCTAAAATTACTCTGCAAGATGGGAGTTTCAAACAGGCAAATGCTGACAGATTTCCTAGCTATAACTGAAATTGAGACAAAAGTGGAAGAAGGGAGTCTTGCTTTGCACCACAGATCCTGCTAACAAAATTGTTTTAGGGAAAGTCCCTGAGCCAGCAGGAAGTGGCTGGGAGCCCAAAATCTGCCACTCGCTTTTGGTGCTGGGCCATCCTGTGTTCCTCCCATTTCCTCTTCTGTTTTGCCTATTGAATCAGCAACCATGATTCAGATTTAAGAGGCTTTTAGAAAACATTCATAACTGTCTACAGCTGTTCATGCTGGCTGGAGGAATGTTGGGAGTTGTGGTCCATTAAAAGCAACTTTTGCAAGCTGTGCAATAACTATATATGGTTTTTGGCTTGTCACATCTGTGGGATTTGCAAAGTACTCAGAAATAAGACCTCAGAGCAGCAACGTTCCACAGTCTCAAAACCACAAAACATTACATTTCTAAGAATGTACTCAAGATTTTGAAATGCTTTCAGGCCTGCTTGTACCTCCATTGTACTATCTCCACAATGGTTTCTCATACTTGTTTTCACTTGTATGTACTTTACTGTATTATTACAAGATACGACTTTGCATTTCTTAATGAAGATGATATATATAGTTTCGTACAATTAATATTTCTACAATCTTACGCCATCTATTTTTTTTTTCAGGGAGGACAGATGCCAACTAAATAGTCACCAAAGACATTCAATTCTGGGGCTGAAATTATATAGTTATAGCACTATGATTCCACTTTAAACAGCAGTGCTAACATCTAAATAATCCTGTAATTTTAAATTTGGTGAGGCACAGAGATTGAGAATTCTAAACAGCCTTGTCAAATTAATACTGTAAACTGTAAGCAACTCTGAGAGCTTTTTTGGCTGAAGGTACAAATACTTTAACAAACCCTCCATAAACTACAAATTCCAGGATTCTATAGGAGGGAGCCATAGCAGTTAAAGTGGAATTGTAGTGTTATAATATCAGTAGGCACATTTGAAACCTTGGGACAGTGTCACAGGCACAAATAAAAAGCGGCTGTCATGGGGATGGAGGTTATTCCCTATTCAGAAAATGGCTATCACAGATAGTACAATCAGTCACAAGGTACCTAGGAAAAGGAAGCTGGGGAAACTGAAGAACCTGAGTACAGCACTACAAGTGGACCTCCAGTGCTCTCCAGACCCTTTTGCTTCCCATGCTGTCACATGCCATTTTAATTCTCTAAGAATATCTCTGGGTCTACATGTCACCCAGATGTTAAGGCAGATACATCAACCTGCAGGTGGGCAAGTTGGGGGGGAAACAGTTACATTTACAAAGAGCATACAAGAGTCACATGTTCTACTGGCTGTGCTATCAGCAGAGCAGCCCTGTTTGGCCAGGAGAGGGGCAATGCCAGAGCTCCTTACCTTCATCAATTTCTGTAACATGGCACTCTTCCAGGGCCCCTGAAGGACTGTGCACTTTGGCATCAATCACACCCTTGGCCCCATTCAAGCTGACGGCAAACGAGGCTGGCTGGTTCACTTTTAACCCTGACTCCTGGAAGCACATAGCATGTTAGACAGCAAGAAAAGACCAAGCAGGCAGTGGCATCATCCTTGGACAACCCAATTCTCCCTCCATCCCTCTGAAGATTGAAGTTTACTTACCTGAGACAGGGGGCTTAAAGAAGGAGAGCTGCTCTGGGGAATTTGGGAAGCAGCGCAAGACACAGGCAGGCAAGCGAACAAGGGTGGGGAGGCTTAGATTAGCACCCTGAAAAGAGGGAGTCTGGACAGTCTTTGAGGCTGGCAGCAAGATTGGCAGCAGTGTGCCCAGGAAAGCTCTCCATCTTTAAGCCCCCCTGGTTTGGGATGCAGGACTGTTAGCAGCCTTTAAACGAGACACGAGAAAAACCCCAAGTAGATCCCTGTGTGGCTGGCAGAGCTGACACCGTGACTGTTCTGAGGCTGCCATATGAGACTTTCCTGTGTTCAAAGGCCACAATGTTTCCTCCCTTGAGAAGTTGCCCACTCCCCACACCTCACTAGTGCAGACAGTGGCATGTCTTCCACCCAATTTTATCAGCACCCTCCAGGATCTAGCCCCTGTTTGTTCTCTTTTCTCTTTCTAGTCAAGGAATGGCCAAGCCCAGAAGAGCAACAGTGCCAACTCAATCCAACCAGCAGGGGAAGCAAATGGGCGGTTTCTCCCAGTGCCTCACCTGAAGACTAGAAACAGTAAGTCGGCGGGCATCATCTGAGGTGGAGGTGGCTGGAACCACATAGGGACTGTCTGGGATGTGCTCATCATTGAACTTTACCGAAACTTCATAGTCACCTGTCAGAGAAGAAAGACACACTCAGAAAATAACAATCATACAGTTGTTCTCGGCTGAGGCCGTACATTACTGAAGATGCATTAAAAGTTAATGTTTGGTTTGGCCCTTTGTGAGGTACAGCTAGAGACAATGATCCCAATGGTTTAACAGTAAACAATAATTCTACACTGTACATGACTTTTACCTGCCATGATTACATCCTATGGAATCCTGGGATTTCTAGTTTGTTGAGGTACCTGGACTAATTTGCTACAGAGAACTAGTACAGTACAATACTACAATCTTAGAGTTCAATATTGAAGAATTCTAAGTTC
Organism: Sceloporus undulatus; assembly: GCF_019175285.1. Classification (NCBI taxonomy): domain Eukaryota; kingdom Metazoa; phylum Chordata; class Lepidosauria; order Squamata; family Phrynosomatidae; genus Sceloporus; species Sceloporus undulatus. The sequence goes on from NC_056523.1 coordinate 190,999,852, forward strand.
TTCACCAAGCTATAAATCCCAAGATTCTCTCAGATGTAGTTATGGTAATTAACATGGTATCAAATTTAACTATGTACACTGAAGAGTAGATAAGAATCCAATGTCTGTTTTTATGACACAGTTTGAGTTCAGTTGCTTTCGATTCTAGGCAGCAAATGATTGTGGGGATGGAGGTATCTCTAAGTCACTAAGAAATATTTTAATAAAATAGAACACTGTAGATCTTGTTGAAAACAGGATGTTTGAATATTTGGCAAATTCTGCACTGAGATCTGCTCCCAGGATTTTTAGTTGCATATGCAGATGACTTTCCATATGGAACAACTATCACATAGTTAGTAGCTGACAATATTGAACCCACAACAGGCAATATCATTTAGTATCTAACCATTTGCTTGAGATTTCATATTTTGACAAATGAACTAGAGGTGTCCAACTAGTCTTAAGAGCAATTAACCAGATTTATATACTTGAGAGCCATATTTTAAAATTCTGGTAAAACTTCACATAGCCACAGCTCTAGCAGAGTTTAATTTATTACATGGATCATAGATCCCTCCCTCTCAACTAAAATTCTACAAAGCTTACAGAAAGATTTTAAGGGCAGGATTTATATATAACAATTCTCCTTGTATATACATCCACTATCCCCACACTTTATCAAAAACTATTCAGGTTCTGCCATCCTTGGTTTCTTCCCACCAGAAAACTGCAGGATGACAGATCACCCAGCTTGAGTTCCAGATGGCTGTTCCTAAAGACCTGCCAACCTCCTGAGCAAACAGAAAACTCTTTACAACTCTGGATCCATTCCAGGTGGGTTGGCAACATACTGCCATGTCAGATTCCATAAGTTGGCTGCCATGCAGATTCGCTAAGCAGCTTGCCAGAGCCTCTTCTAATGGAAGGAGCTAGAATAAGCCTCTGGAGCTTCCTCATCACCCACCCTTGAAACAGGTTCCAGTTTTTTTTAAAGTTACTACAGATCCCAAAATGGAAAACATGCAGTTCCTCCCCTGATGTGGCAAGTATATCAGTTTCAGTTTAGCCTGTTGAGAATATGAAACGTGAGCGTCTGTAGTAAGGAGCTGCAGGACTATCCCTCTCTGAGGCCACTGAACTCAAGACACCAAATCTTCAAGATCTGTCTCTCCCTCCTCTAGTCATACTTAGTGCGTGTGTGTATACCTTCAAGTCACCTGTCGAATTTCACAGGGTTTTCTTAGGCAAAGAATTTTCAGAGGTGGTTTTGCCAGTCCCTTCCTCTTCAACAAAGGACTTCATATTCCTTGCCAGACCCTGCTTAGCTTACAAGATCAGAAAGAATCTGGTGCCTTCAAGGTATTTTTAGGCATAGCATACTGGAGTGTCCCCCAATTAACAAAACACCTCTTATCAGATACTGACCCCCCCTCCCCTCCATGACCACTCACCAGGCTCTTGAACAATATAGGAAACACCACAGGAGCCATCTTTCCGGTCCTCGAAAGCAATCTCTGCCTTACTTGGGCCTTCTACAGCTATGGAGAGGCCGCCAGCCCCTGCCTCCCGTGTCCAGATGCTAAATTCAGCTGTGAAATAAAACAAACACTCTGTCAGGCACATCTGGCGCTCCATTTCCTCCTATGCCCACCTTGGGTGGTACAACAGCCATCTCAGAGTCTGAAGCACAAACATTACTTCCTTGGGTAATGCAGAATTCTGTTCCAGTAACTAGTTAGGTCAACTTTTCTGCTGAAAGTACTTGAGACCCTGACCACTTGCCTCTGTAAATTTATGAGCAAAGTCAGAAAAGATCTTTTGATATAAATATCCCATTCTCAACCATTTAATGGCATGATAGCAAGACTGATGAGGTTTTATTAAAATAATCACTCATATATGTAACAGGGACACCAATATAGGCATGTCCTTTGAGGAATCTTGCAAGGCAAATCTGATAGGGGAAAAGATGACAGGAGCTGGTGTGCCCACTCCATGGCGAAGAAAAAACAAATAATCAGCATCTCCTTGTAATCAGGTATCTTTTCTCCCTTATCAGTGAAATCTAATAAGGGCATGGCCTTCTTCAATCTTCTATGTTAGAATGGGCAGAGCTCAAGCTCGGAGGATCTTTTTTAAAAAAAGCTAGAACTCCAACATCCACTAATCAGTGCCCAGGTGCAAAGTAGTGGTGTAGACACTCAGGCGTACACTAGGAATTAAGGAACAAGAGTGCCCAGGAATTTGTCTTCAGTACTGAAACTATGCTCACAAGTTCTTTTGTGCCAAGAGCCACTCTTATGTCCATCCACCTGAAACCCTACCACCTTCCAGGAAGGTAGGAAGGAAAATTTTAGTTACTCCTATTATTAGACAATTTAATGCATGCAGGTCAGTCCAGATACACCACTGTATACAAACTTTATTACAGCCATTTGGCCAGCACAGATATACCACTGTATGCATTGTACCTGCCCTATGCTGTGGAAGAACCAGTGTGATGGAGTGGTTAGATCAGTGGTCTCCAAACTTTTGTCCTCTAGGTACTTTGGACATCAGCTCCCAGAATTCTTGACAATGAGCCAGGCTGGCTGGGGCTTCTGGAAATTGGGAGTTCAAAACAGCCAGAGGATCAAAATCTGGGGACCACTGGGTTAGATGCTGTCCTAGCATAGGGATATCTAGGTTTTAGTCCTCAGAGCTATGAAATTCAGTGGATGACCCTGGACCAGTTATTGTCTCAACCTGACTACCTCCCAGAGTTGTTATGGCAATTGAGAACGACCCTGAACTTATTGGAGGAAAAGCTGGATATAAATATAAACGTAATAATATAAATGTATAAATGATATATATGTAACTAATAAATGAACAATTCAGTATGACACGCATTGCCAATAATGAACATTGCTTAGGAGTCCCTTGAGCCCCAGGGCAACCCATCATGTCATAGCATTAAGTCAAATACTCTCTTCCTTGGCGCAAGTGTCCAAATTAAGCATTCTTACATTGTGCTCCCTCCTCCCTTCAGTGAACAGGCATACCTGGCACACCAGCTTCAGCTCTTTCCAAGCCTGGGCCACCTGCCCGGACCTTGTGCGCACCACCCTCGCCAAGAGGCCCCACAGTGAACTGGAAGGGGCTTCCAGGCACATGCTGCCCTTTGTATTTGACGCTGACTGAATGGATGCCTGTCTCGGTGGGCACAAAGCGGATGCAGTAAGTGTTGTTTTCTGCTTCCAAGATCTCTGCATCATGGGACTTTCCCGATGGGCTAGTCACCTGAGCGGTCATGTCCCTGATGTTGATCTCTGGGGAAAAAGAGGCAGCAGTTAGACTAGTATGGAAATACACAAGATCAAGATGTACACAAGGGCAGGAATAGTCCACCTGGTACTTGTGGGATGAGATGTGGGGGCAGAACTTAGTCTGATTCCACATTCATTCCCTGAAACCCATATTCATAGCATACTTGGATTTCAAACACAAAATTCTTTTTAAAAACCTTTTTTACATCTAGATTTTTTTAAACGACAGAGATGGGTACTGGTGGACTATCAGACATTGTTGTACTGTAGTTCCAAGAATCTTAACCAACATAAAGGAGGACAGGGGATTATGGCTAGTAACACCACTGCTTAGTGTTTTAATTTTCAGAAATGAAGACATTTGTATGTCCTAAACTAATGTCACCATTAAGCCATTATTGTTCCAAGGAAAGTCACGAAAAATCAAGCTACTAATACAAGGATGAGCAAAGTGTGGTCAAAGGACTGTATGTGGGAACAAAACATTAGGGGCATAGGGGAAATTATGCCATTATATTTTAGGCCCAGGACAGACTTTTTTTTCTAACAGGAAGTGAACCAAAAGTTAACATCTGAGTCACCTCATCTTGTAATTTTTTTTAATTTTGGGGAAGAGGTGTTGTGGCCCTCCATGTTCTGGGTGTGTGTGTGTGCAACCCTGCACTAATACTAGTTATTCCAGCTATTAAGTCTGTTTTTATGATAACCTCACATTTGATCAAGGCTCATGTACCTGGAACGGTTCTCTATGCAATCCAACTCTTCCATGCCAAGGGAGATCAAGCTCTATATAACACAAAGGCTTTAAAGGCTTTTTACTATCAATTACCGAATAAACTGGAGATGCTGAAGGAACACACACATCTGATAAAAATCCCTCCCACAGGTATGATTGTAGTAGTCTTTCTACCTTACTAAAACATGTATGAACTCATTTCCATACAGCTGAATAAACTCTACATGTTTGGTCCCAATGTCCTAGTATGCAGGCTTTGCAGGACCAGATGTCCACCATATGTATATAACACATTTTAAAGAAATGCTCATATTTCTTTAAAAAACTGGACTGTCCATGTGAGAATATATTACCATTAAACCCAAGTTTCTGGCTTCCAAAAATCTGCCAGGCATTGCCCATGTATGTCTTCCCAAGTTTCCCTCTTCAGAGCCATAAGGAATGGAATTTTGTTTGAAAAAACAAGGAGCAAGACCCAGAATGTGCCCTCTGTGCTGCGCTCCATATTCCCCCTTATGCCTTGTGTAAGTGCAGCTATATATAATTGACACAAAATTCTACTGGGTACCCTTTGACCACATAAGAAGGTAGGCCTACAGCAGGTTCTGGAATTATCCAATGGTTAGGAAAACTGTTATTGTTTTAGAGTATGACTTCCAAAACACACCTTCTCCCAGCCAGCTATGTGGTTGTGAACATAGTTATACAAATGTAATTTCTTCAAGTTCTGTATTCCTCCAATAGATCCTCACTACAGCAATGACTGCCAACTTAGTTTTTCAACTGCAGCTCTCAAGTTTCTTTCCCCGAGCCACTCACCTGGGATTTTCAAACTGAGGTCGCACTCACTGCCAATGTTGGCGACCGAAGGGGCTTTGCGACGCCTTGTGATCATCTGTTTCATTCGACCCTCACCTGTGACCTTCACAGAAAATGGGCTCCCTACAGTGGAAAGGGAGGGAAGGAAAAAACAGTAGTAAAAACAAGTTGACTGCAAAAAGTTAAAACATAGTTTGGTAGAGGCCTTGAGGCCAAATTTGATGAAGGGCTCTCCTGCCATCCTGACTGTCATTGCCTTGGCCTCAGAGGGACAGAAGAAGAGGGAGGCATGGCTCCACCATGCCTTGGTCCAGAAGCAGATGCAAGGTCCTCCTTCCATCCCAATAGCCACTTCCCTGTCCCTGGAGGGAACGATGCAGAGGCAGGCACAACTCCACCATGTTTATGCCCAGAAAGAGATGAAAGGCTCTCCTTCCATTCCAACTGCCACTACCCTGACCTCGGAGGGAAGAAAGAAGCAGGCACAACTCCATGCCTAGGTCCAGATGAATGGCCCTCCAGCCATTCCAATGGCCACTGACTTGGCCTCAGAGGGAGAGAAGAGGCAGGCATGGTTCCATTATGCCTGGGCTCAGAAGCAGATGAAAGGCCATTCCAACTGCCACTGCTCTGGAAACAGTAATAGCTGCTGGATTTAATCTTCTGCCCCACTGCCATTCCCTTTTCCTTGTGTGTCCTGTCTTATTTCAATCATAAACCTGAGGGTAGGGTCAAATTTACAACTGTAAGCCACTGACGAAAAGTGCTGCTGGATCTATGCCAGAAAAAAGACTTTTCAATTCACAAAATCAAATACTGGCTATGGAACAGAGACAGCCTTGATCACCTTGGTGGATGACCTACGCAGGGAACTAGATAGGGGGAGTATGCCTCTGTTGGTTCTCCTGGACCTCTCAGCGGCTTTCAATACCATAGATCATGGTATCCTTCTGGACTGCCTCTCTGGGATGGGGCTTGGAGGTACAGTGACTCTGCTCCTTCCTGGAGGGGCGATCCCAGAAGGTGATATGGGGGGGGGACTCCACTTCGACTCCCTGGCCACTGAACTGTGGGGTCCCTCAGGGTTCTGTGTTGTCCCCTAAGTTGTTTAACATATACATGAAACCACTGTGAGAATTTGTCCATAGTTTTGGGGTGCAGATTCATCAATATGCAGATGACATTCAACTCTACTACTGCTTCCCACCTCAATCCAAGGAGGCTGTCCTGGTCCTAAACCAGTGCTTGTCTTCAGTAATGGACTGGATGAGGGCAAACAAGTTGACACTTAATCCAGACAAGACAGAAGTGCTCCTGGTCAGTCAGAAGGCAGATCGGGAAATAATTCCTTTTTAATGTACTTATTATTTATTTATTTATTTTTATTTTAATGTTTTTAATTGTACTGTTTTTAATGCTGTGAAGCCACTCTGAGTCCCAGTCCTGGGAAAAGAGCGGGATACAAATAAATATAATAAATTATAAATAAAATCCCAAAATATAAGAGAAAATTACTTAAAGATGATCTTTAAATGGCATTTAATGCCTGACAAAATTATTAAAATATACTAAACTGATCAGGATAAATGTTTGAAATGTAGAAAAGGTAGCAGGTTCATGGGTCCACATGTGGTAGAATTGTTTTGTAATAAAAAGATTTTGCAAAGATATTGACACAACAATCAGTGAAATGCTGAGTATCAGATTTCAAATGGAACCTGAAATATATCTACTTAACATGGTCAACAAACACCAAATCCAGCTGGAAAAGAAAACTGACAAAATATAATATTGTCTTTATAGCAAAAACATCACTTGCCCAAACATGGAAATTATTTCATAATCAAACAATAGATGACTGGTTACTAAAACTGGTGGAAACAATGGAGATGAATAAATTGACATGTTGGATAAGTGACAAATCTTCAGAAAAAAACAGAATCAGAATGGAATACTATTATGGAATACTGCAATTATAAATGGAGCAGAAAATGGACTTAAAAAGGAAAATTTGAAATAGATCAGACAAATTGAACAGAAGTTGATAAAATTCAGGGAAAAGTCACACAAACCAGCAAATCACTATAGCAAGTACATTTCTATACTGCTTATCAGTGCTTTTAAGCACTCCCTAAGTGGTTTACAATGTGTAAACTAATTGCCCTCAATAAACTGGGTACTCATTTTAGTGCCCTATGGAAGGATGCAAGGCTGAGTTGACTCTAAGCCCCTGGCTGGTATTGAACTCACAATCTTATTCTAACACCATTAGAATATACAGTAGAACAAATATAAATTTAGGATCATATGGTATTAATAGATTCGCACAAAGCTTTGAGAACTCAATGAGAGAAGGTATAACTTCATTTACTACATAGATATAATTCTCGATTAATTTTGTTTTGTAATAAACATCATTTCAATTTAAATATAAGATATAAAAATAAATATAAGATTAGATATGCATTTAACATTAAATGAAAGAAATGTAACAAATACCATGTCATGGAAATGATTTTTGTTGTTATTTTTTATACAGAATTGTTTTTAATAAAGTTTAAAAAAAGAAAAGCACCACATACACTGAAAACACTATATAAACAATGATGATGACAATATTATCCAATTGAAATAAGGGAAGGAAGGACAAACTGCCAATCTGTTTGAGCAACATAAGCATTACAGGTATTTTCCAACTCCTCAAATGTTCATCACATTCCAGCTTCCCTCCCTGTACCTGCTTTAGCATACTTTTGTTCTCTCCCACAAGTAACTGCACTCACCTGGAACATGTTGGTCTGCAAATTTGATGTTGATTATGTAGTTGCCAGGCTCTGTAGGGCAATAGGTGACTTTGCAAGTCCCATCTTCTAAGTCCTCTGTGTTGATGTCAACTTTACTGGGTCCTTCAATAGATAAACTCAGTCCACCATAACCTAAAGGAGAGAGAATCAGTTCGAGATTAAGAGGATGTGACTGTATGTCTCTTCATCATCAAAGCTGCATATGGCAGGTAAATATACTAGGGATGATTGAGAAGCACGTTCTGTTTCTATAAAACCTGTTATATTTGCAAATTGTCAAAAACAAAAAAAAAATTCCAATATACCCATTAAGACAATTATTAAGCTCTTTTATAATAATTTGGCTTTGAAACCCTGTTTTTTCAAGCCATCATTATAGTTTAATTAGGGTCGCAATTTTTGGGGTTGGGGGAAGACTTTGCATCTTTCACCGCTATCTATCAGGCAGGCATATCATGGTTCTCTTCATGCTAATACAGTCGGCCCTTCTTATACATGGATTTTTTATACATGGATTCAAGCATCCACGATTTGAAAATGTTCCAAAAAAGTATAAATTTCAAATATCAAACCTTGATTTTTCCATTTTTTTACAAGGGATACCATTTTGCTATGTCATTATATTTAATGGGACTTGAGTTTCCACGAACCAAACCCCAGCGTATAACAAGGGTCCACTGTAATAGCTATCCTTATTGAATCTTAATTAGTGTAGAATGGTGGGAATATTGTTTAGGTCTTGTTTAGAGTTTTAGTAATAACTTGTCAAGATTTACAAACTTGTTAAAAAAAAACTAAGAGGTCACACGACTCTGGTATAAACATGTACGGACACTAGCTGAGAGACTACAGAATCTAGGCCAGTGATGGTGAACCTTTTCGAGGCCGAGTGCCCAAACTGCAACCCCAAAACCCACTTATTTATCGCAACGTGCCATATCCCTCTGGCTTTCTAGTAACAAACTCTGGCAAACTCTGTGCTGGGGCGATGGCACATGTGCCCACAGAGAAAGCTTTGTGTGCCACCTCTGGCATGCGTGCCATACGTTCGCCATCACTGATCTAGGCAAATGAAATCTCTTTTTTGCATAATTTATTTTACACCAGCTACTTATGAAGAGAGGCTAGGAAATAGACAGGACTCCATCTTAACCCCGGGATTACCAAGATTCTTCTTGCTTTAAACCATCAGTTCTCAGTTTGTGTTACTCCAAATGTTTTGGATCTCAAGCCTCAAAAGTCCCAAACAGCATGGCCAATGGTCAAAGATTCTGGTAGTTGAAATCCAAAATATTTGGGGTCCAATGTCTGAGAAGATACTGATCTCCCTTTCATGACTGCCATCATCATTGGCTTCATGGCTCAGGTGGGCCACTGATAAAAGGAAAATGCTGAAATCTCAATTCTCAGAATGGATTTTAGCTCCTTCTTAATCCTTCCAAATTCTGAAAAGTAGGGCTAGTGAACCCTAAATGCATCAGATCCTGTCTGATCTTGGAAGCTAAGCAGGGTCAGTCCTGGTTATTATTTGGATGAGAGACCACCAAAGAATACTAGGTGCTGTAGTTTAGAGAAAGGAATTGGCAAAACCATGTCAGAGTATCTGTTGCCTAAGAAGCACCTATGAAAGTCATGGGGTCACCATAAGTTGACAGATGACGAAGGCACATGCACGCATGCACACATAAGGTACCTGACTAAAGGTCAGGCAGCAAGTTTGGGCTATTAATATCAGTTTTATAAAAGATCACACAGGATCATAGTTTAAACATTTTTAAACCCCACTTAAAATAAAACCAACATGTTCATACCAGCATCTCTTGTGTCAATGATGAACTCTGCAGGTTCAAAGGTCCGGCCCTCACTGAGTCCTGGACCAGAGACTCTGACACGGCTAGCATCACCAATTTCTGACTGGCTGATCATCACTGTGATAGGGCTGTTGGGGATGTGTAGCCCGTTCTTCTTGATGTTCACAATGTGCTCTCCGATCTCTTTGGGCACAAAGGAAATTCCTACAGAAATAAGTGGGGTGGGAGAGAGGAAGAGAATGCTGGTCAATATACTTCAACCCCATTTACCAACTGTCTGGGGAAGGGGTAGGGGTGTGGGAGGAGATGGTATGTCAGAAATCAAGGATCATGGATACTCACCCACATGCCCATTGCGCAGCCGCTTGAGCAGACAGGGTTCCTCACGGCCAGATGGTGGGATTACTGTGGCAGTCAGCTGGCTCAGGTCTGTCTCTGTGATGTTCAAGGGAATGTCGGCAGAAGAACCCACTTTGAGGTGTGACATTCGCATCGTGTCATCTCCTGAAAGAGAAAAAGAGATTGGTCATACTTTGGTATACGATAGGTAGCAATCCATTCATCCCCTTTTTCAGTATGGCCTCAGATCTCACCAGTAATCTTGGCAGTGAAGGGACTTCCTGGGATATGTTTGTCATTGTATTTCACCAGAATGTTGTAGTCACCCGGTAGGACTGGAAGATAAGACACTGTGCAAGTGCCATCCTGGTTATCGGTGCAGCCAATCTCAGCTTTAGAGGGGCCTTCAATAGCCAGGGAGAGGCCACCTGCAACAGATTCAGAAAGTGAATCAGGGAAGGCAATGAGGAGTCCATTACTATGAGTAAACAGGATAACAACTCAAAAACAGGCCTATGCATACTCTGCTAATCAAGTCAAGGATTAATTTGTTTGGCATAGACCTGAAGAACCTTCATTATTACCATCAGGAGCCTATCCACCAGGCTGAGGAAAAGAGCGGGGAGGAAATAATAAATAATAAATAAATAAAATTTATTTATATGCCGCCCTTCCTCAGATCAGGGCGGCTTACAACAATTTAAAAATACAAACAGTTACAATAAAAACACATTAAAAGCACATTAAAAGCAAACCAACAATAAAGCCCAAACCCAACCTCTTGGCCACGAAAAAGAGGAGGAGGCCCACAGGATATTTACTCGGGGAATGTCTGTTGGAATAGGAAGGTTTTAAGGTCCTTCCTAAATTGGGCCAGGGTAGTGGACGAGCGGAGCTCTGTGGGCAGCGCATTCCAAAGGGCTGGGGCAGCTATGGAAAACGTCCTCCGAGTGGTAGAGACTAATCTAGCCCCAGGCACCTCAGTAGCTGCTGCCCAGACGTTCTGAGGGTGCGAGGCGGAATGTACGGGGAGAGGCGGTCCTTTAGGTATCCTGGGCCCAAGCCATTAGGGCTTTATAGGTGATTACCAACACCTTATATTGAGCTTGGAAGCGAATGGGCAGCCAGTGGAGATCTAAATGCCAAAGTCTCAGCCATACTAAAATTTGTCAAAAAGATATCAATATTTTCTGAAGCCAAAAACAAGCAACCAGCCCACAAAGTTTACTAACATCTAGAACACATATTACTGATTTAATTATTTATGATTATCTGAAGCTAAGGTACAAATTGTGACCTTGGTTTTTGTGAATCACACACAACACACACACCACACACACACACACACCCCTAGCTATGGCAATGCATTACTTAGGTATTGATTGTAGAAATACTGCAATTTGACAGCCACTTAAAATGCTGTAGCTCCATCCTACGGAATCCTGGGATTTGTAGCTTTGTGAGACACCAGCTTTCTTTTGCAGAGGAGGCTAAACACCTTGTGAAACCACAATTCCCAGGATTCCAGAGGATGGAGCTGCAGCACTTTAAAGTGGTGTCAAAGTGCAGTATTTATGCAGTATAGATGTGTCCTTAATCAATATAAGAAGTATTTCCACTGAAATCAGAATTGCAGCCTTCCCAAGTTGCCAGCTCTGCTGGACTTTGTTCCTCCCTAGATTTCATCCTGCAGCCTTTGGTCCAGGCTTTGGAACCTCTTAACACTGAGATCTTGGGCCTCCGTTTCTTTGTTTTCTCCTCATTTTGTGTTCCTTTTTTCTTGTGCCCTTCATACTCTAAACATTTGGGATTGGCTTACCTTCTCTATATTGATTCTTAAGCCACTTTTAGGAGGTTTTTCAGCTATAGAACAGGTTATCAAATCTTTGTTTGTTGAGGTATGCCTTCAGTTTGTTTGGTGAACCTATCAAGGGATTTCCTTGGCAAGATGTGTTCAGAGGGGGTTTGCCCTTGCCTTCCTGAGGCTGAGAGTGTGTGACTTGCTCAAGGTCATCCAGTGGGTTTCCATGGCTGAGTGGAGATTCAAATCTTGGTCTCTAGAGACATAGTCCAACATACAAACCACTACACCATGCTGACTCCCTCCTAAAATGCTACAAATGAAATATGTCTCTAGGTCCTATTTTCACAATGTTAAGCCCATCTTTACAATGATAATTCTCCCTCCATCAATGAATGGAGATATCAGGCAGCCGTTTTCTGCACCTACATGAAGCTGAGAGTACCTGCAACCTTATTTAGTGGCAGAAAGATCCGAGAGCCAACTATCAATGAAGTGGACTATCTCCAAAGGTATGTGAGCTTAAACAGGGCAAAGAAGGCAGTATCATGAGAACTTGTCTGACTCACCTTCTCCTGCATCTTTTGTATTGACAGTGAAGACTGCTGGCTTGTTGACCACCCCATGGATAAGTCCTGGCCCATAGGCAGTCACATGACCACTGTTGACATAGTCGACATAGAATTGAAGGGGGCTGCCTGTTGAGGGGAAAGAAAGGTATGGCGTCATTGGGTTACGTACTCTTCTCCCTCCCCATAAACACAATCCAACATCCAATCAGAACAAGTCAAGACAATAGCACAGCCCTAATATCTCTGGCAGAAGTTACCTGGGATGTGCATATTGTCATATCGGATGTCCATCTCATGCAAGCCAGCCTCTGTGGGGGCATAGCGCACTGTCACTGTGCCGTCCTTGTTGTCCGTGATGTCTGGCTTTGCTACCTTGCCAGATGGCATACGCACCTCACCTTCAAGGGAAAGAGAAAAAAGACAAGACAGTCAGCTTTAGACAGAGTAGGAAGCCAAGGAGCCAGGATTTCACATTAGAGAAGATCTCTCAATAGAATCTGAGTTCAATTCATCAATCCAGTAACTCGCTGCTGAGAGCTAGATCATTTGTTTGCACAAAGCTGGAATCCTTTTTGAAACAGGGTACAAGGCAGGAGTGCCCATTGTTTCTTTTCATATTCCATCTGTGCTTGCAACTCTTAGCATGTACTATTAGAGAAAATTCCAGGATCAATGGATTTGAGCAGCATATCATTTTAGAATTTAATTTAGAATTTAAAATTAGAATTTTAAAAAATGCAGACAATTTTTATTGTTCATTTCAAAGTACAAGCAGCCGACCCTCTTTTAATGCAGCTGATTAATAATTTTGATAAAATATTTGAGTATTCAATTAACTGGTCCAAGTCAGAAATATTGCCAGTGGGAGACAAGACAAACTCTAGTATATTTAAAGTTGGCAGTTTCGATATCATCCAAATTCTATTACTTATTCGAGTACAATTAACCTTAGGGATTTATTTCAGATGATTGATCTTAAATAGAAGTAAGCTGATAAAAGGTATTGCACAAGATTTAGAGAGATGGGTGAGCTTAAGGATGATTCTCTGCAGTAAGATAAACACATAAATGAATGTTATACCTAGAATTATTTACGTTATTCATGAAATTTATCTATTTATACCTTACAAGTATTTCCAAAAACTAAATGAATCATTCAGGAGATGATTTGTGGGGTAGGGGGGCTCATCTCCTCCTAGAATTTCAATGAAATGGATGAAAATCAATGGGGAAGGATTGTTTTAGCCTTCCATTGGGCATATTTGTTTATCTTGGACTAATTTTTGGATACAGCCACTTAAAGTAAGTAATCCACTAGGGTCGGCCTTGGTGTCGTCATTTCTGGCACTTTTTATTCAAATAGACAGGAAGTACTTCGTTCCCATTTTATTTTTTTTAAAGGCAGAATTTTGCCAAAGATTTCAACAGTTAGAACTCTGTGTCTTACTATATGCTCATGCCAAATGACTTTATGTGGGAATTCACATTTGAAAATTGGTAAGGAACCATTTTTATGGAAGGTGTAAGCCAGTAATGTGATTGTTACCTTAAATCAGATACTCGTCATTGAGGATGAGTTTTTGCCTTTTTCAGTTTTGCAGGACTGGTTTAAAACTACCACTATCAGCTAAATGGTAGTATTTACAGTTGGCTCTTAGAACTCGCGGGATCCGTTCTGCCCCCCTCCGCGAGTTCCAAATATTGCACACATTCAAGCCCCATAGGTCTGAATGGGGCACATGCCCCACTGCCATTAATGGCGATTGCCCCTCCATAGATTTCTAAGTCCGCGAACTTGGAGGGGCAACTGTACAACTGAAACATTTGTTACAATTCAGATTTTCAGATTTAACTACATTCAAGGTTCCCTTAGCATACATTAATTGAGGCTAACCAAGTATGCAAACCAACAATGTATATGTATAAATTTCTGTTTTCTATAAATAAATATGATGAGGTTTACAGTAAGTATGGAATAAAGACTTGAAATATCTAATGCTGACTAATTAAGGGCCATTGGTTTAACACTATTATTAGTATGGCTACAGGTTAACTACATCTTATATAGCAGAACTGGCTCTTTGCGGATATTGGTTGCCACAACACCTTTTCAGGAAAGGGATTTCTAAATAAGCAAATTGTTGGAGATGTAATCATGATAATGCTTCCTTAAGACTATGTTTTACAATTGTCCCATAGTGGCTGTATTTTGGGAGATGTAATCACTCAAGTAAATTTGGTTTTGAAAAGTTCCTTGATATTCAGTGATATTCATATTGCTTTGAATTATTTACCTGTTTCTTGGAAATTAACAAGCAATCAATGGAAGTGGATTTTTACATCCGTCTGACTGCTAAAAGATTACTACTTTGTTACTGAAAACAAATAGTTTTTCTCCACCTAGATCCAATGGATAGAACATCTAATGTAGCTTGCAATGTTTGAAAGAAAATATAGAGACAAAATTTACAAATGGACTTATATTTGGACATTTGGTCAGTTTTTATAGAAATTTAGAACCAATGTGGTTAAATTTAAAATAAAATTTATTTCATTTTTAATTATTTTTTTTTAAAAAGGCTGGAATCCCTTAGGACCCTTGCAAAGCAAGGACTTATTGAAGCAGATTACAACATTTCGAATGTTAACTGTAACACAGGGGTTAGAAAACATGCAGCCGTCGAGATGTTTTTTGGACTGCAAACTTCCTTGATTCCTTACCATTGCTTCAGAAACTAGGGCTGATGGGAGCTGCAGCCTAAAAACATCATTCTAGGGTGTATCTTTTATTCCAAAATCAGAATAAATCTAGATCTTTTCCTAGTATTACTAATCTTGAGGAAGTATCAGAAGCTGAAATTCCTGACTGAAGCACCAGAAATATTATCCCACCAACACTCCAATTACATCAGGAATTATTACTAAAAAAAATCAAGAAAAAATCCAGTAGCCTAGTTTTGACCCCATGCCTTCTGTGTGCCTGAGATATTATTACACAGACACCCACACACACCAATGGTGCTTTATAAATTAACACACACTGGCCTCATATAGGCCTTAGATTTAATGCCAAGTGGGGCCAATGAAAGTCTTTTACCAGGGGCCAAAGACAATCCTTCTAGCCATACAGCATCATACAGTATTACCTGTGATTTCTCCTTTCTTGATGGTAAAAGGGATAACCAAGTCGAAAGGCCGGAGCCCAGCATCCAGCCCATTGACAGGACGATCTGTTGCCTGGAAAATAAAGGCACCCCACCACCCCAAGAGAATAGTGAGAAATAGGTTTTTGAGAGCCATGGGAGACAAAGAGATGGTAGGAAAGAATGGCAAGAGTCCATAAACACAGCGATGGAACACAGAGCTGACAAAGACAGATCCACAAAAGGTTACTTGGTGGTTTTTCTTCTTATACAGTAGTACCTAAGTGCTAGTCGACCAGTGTTGAAACAAATGGTTTGGGAATCCCTCCTCCCACTTTCTTTCAGTCCTTCAGTTTCAGGATTTGTAATTAAGCAAAATGGCAGGTAATGAAGCAGAATTTAGTGGTTGCTCTAAGCTGTGATCAAGAATTTGGACACCATGAGACCCCTGGAATGGCTGACTGGGCATTCCAAGACACGGCCCCTGTTTCCAGAGCTTGCAAAAGTCGTCTCCCTCCAACAATTTTCAGAATCCAACAGCCAGCAATCTGGGAGTTGTATCCCAAAACACAACTTTTCCAAGCTCTACCCATTCCAAGCTGCCATATTTTAGAACTCTCAATTAAGAAGCTATCTTTGGTTTGGTTCCCAACCTCAGAAGCCATTCAGCCCGATGGGATATCTCCCTCTTTCATTTGAGGGGCATTTGGATCAAAGAAGAGCTGTTTCAAGGTGGTGCTTCCTGTAGTATTAAAAGCTGCTCTCCAAGGACTTGGGGCACTACTACTAGGAAGTATCACACCTTCTGTGCAGTTTGCTTTGTGTGACACCAATGTAGAAGGCACAATGACACAGGAGCCTAGAGAGTTACATATCAGAAAGATAGCTCCCAGAATCCCACAGGCCTTTGGGTGGTAGTCCTCAAAATTAACTTTCCCCCAAGTTTTGGATAAGACCTAGCAGCTCAGCTTCCCTGTCCTTATTTCTATGCTGCATTCTCTCTTTGGTCTGGGCACTAGTTACCCCAATTTGGCTGAATTCAGATGGAATCTCAAGTGGTAGAATTCCAGTGATCTGCAGGTCAGTTTCATGTTTAGCTTCAGAGACAGGGACCTTTTAGTCCTTCAGACACTGAGATTTCAATTCCCAGAAGATCCACCGAGTACAACCACTGGCAAAGGGACTATAGGAGCTATAGTTCAAACCATCTATATAGCTGAAGAACCTCCCTACCCATCACAACTATAACTGTCCTGGGCAACAATTAACAAGCTAAGTAGGATTTCAGTTGTAGTTGTCCTTGAATAGTTGTTACTTAAGTCTCCATAAAAGACACGAATGGGAGGATCACTGCAGATCTACCTGTTGCATTCCCTCATATTCTGGAAAAAATGGATTTAGCACAGCCTGAGTGAGATTGGCAATTCCCTGGAGCAGAGGCATCGACAAGGACAACACACAAAGCATGGATGGCCCCCCTGCCCAGCATCAAGAAACAGAGGGATATGACCTCAGACAAAGACAACTGGGGAAAAGCCCAAATCCTGTCACATTCTGGGAGGATCTCTCCCCACCTCTGGAATTCAGGTGCAGTGAGTCAAACGCAAGGGAAAAGAGGGGTGGTGAGAGACCCTGAGGTTACTTATGGGAACAGGCTATTTACAGCAGCATTCAAGCATGCATGCACATTTGGAATGAGGGGAAGTGGAGGAAAGGTGACTGCAAGGGCCATTTCTAGACCAAATACATCCAAAGCCCTTCAGTTGGGTTCTTGTGAGGTACCTACACAAGCAAATCAGCAACAGTATTATTCCCCCCCCCCTCCAACGTTAAAAGCAAGTGCATCAAGATTTATTTCCATCAGGAATTGGTGAGGGAAGAGAGCATTAAATTTGAGGAGGCATCCCCTCCTCCGCATCAGGACTAAAGCAAAAGGAACTGAATTCCATCTTCTTAGCTGCAGCAGGGATTTACACTTGGAGAGTATCAGGCCTCCAATGCCACCATCAGCTTGCAGAAGCAGGGTTCCTGTACTCCAGCTAACCCAGTCTGTGCCAGAGTCATCATGGGAAGTGAGTTAGAAGGGGTCTCTGGTATTGTGACCTTCAAAGCAGCAACCCAGCCTTCCCCCACCCCCCTTCAGCCGCCAAGCAGTGCCAGACAGTGCAAAGCAGGCTACTGAATTCCATAGGGGCGCTGCCCCAAACTCAGAATGTGCTGGGCTAGCTTCTCCACCAAGAAACTGAACTGTTACTGCCGGTCCCCAGGGCTGCTGTGCACCAGGCGGATATGTGTAGGGTGGGGCACGCATCGGCTGAGCCATCTGCTGGGGGGTCGGGCGGTCACCATCCAGGGCCTGTGGCAGGAATGGGGTGCAAGAATATTAGAATGGACCAATCAATGGAGAAGCCAAATCAAGGCTAGGGTGTCCATTATAACCTGGGGTGGGGAAAACCTGCAGCCTTCCAGATGTTAAGGACTGTCTCCACTGTAGCCTATATCACTGGCCAGGCTGCCTAAGGCTGATGGGAACTGGAGTCTAGTAACACCTGGAAAGCCCCCACATTCTCTAGTCCTGCATTAAAGAAAGGGTGCTTCTTTCCACTTCAGAACTTTGCGCAGAACAGTTTAACAGGCCTCAAAGGCAAGTAGTTATCTTAAAAACCATCTCAGAGGATCTGCAGTGGCTACTGTCTCTCTGACATAAACCCAGCCATTTCCCAAAAGAAGAGACAATTTCAATGCCTACTCACAATTACACAGAAGAATCTGTGTCTCCCCTCAACCCATGCCATCCCCTGGTGGGAAGGGAAGCATCCCATATAGGCTGTACACAGAAACAAACCCATGCAGGACTTCTTATATGCCAAAAACCAGTTTGTGCAAGCCAAAAAGTAACTTTTCTCAAGACCTCAGTGGCACCTGGTGGCTCTAATTTCAGTGGGGTGATATAACCACTCTAGGCTTCAGTCTGAACTCTCTGGCCAAGGTGCTGAACATAATTTTGGAGCAGCATTCAGCAATTTGAACATTTGAATGTTCAGAATAAAACCCAAAGCAGATTCACACCTCACAGACAAGGGAGTCACCAGCCTTTACAATGAGTTGGGTCTATAAAAAATACTATGGTATTCACTCGTTCTTTGTGAAAGGACTCTGGTTTTGAATTTGGCATGGTCACTAAATTTCCACAGCTATCAAAAGTCATGAGAGCTAGGAACTTATTTTTAAAGGAAACTGGGATTTAGATTCCAGTTCCTGAGAGCTATGCAAGCTGCATTTGAGGAAATAGGGTAATTAGAAGTTCAAAAGACAAAGATCATTAGGACAGCCCTGACACACTAGAAAAGGATCAACAGGTGCAGCTGGCACACCATGTCCCTGTGCAAAATCATTTCTGCAGTCCCACAACACTGAGCCTAAGTATTAAGATGCTGTATGTTGTGAGAGTGCTGTAAGATCAGGATGGACAAGAAAGCCAGCATTGTTTACCAACCCAAAATAATGATCTCACTGCGGCATGTGCATTTTGTGCTGTGGTATGCCAACTTACATCTGGGGCAGAGGCAGTTTAGGAATGTAGCGTGTAGGTTCAGAATGGAATTTTTAAAAAAATTCTTTTTTATATACATGAAGCCCAAGTCATGGCAGGGCTAAAATATGTCTCTTTTTTATAGCATTGCTCCCTATATTAGAGCCTTCGTGAAGGGAGGAATGTTTTCACAATCACTGCAGTTTTCTAGCCAGAAAAAATCCAATTTTAATGAGCCAGCAACAGCAGAGAGCATATAGTGGATAAGATCTATATCTGCTCTATTAGCAACATGGCACTAGAAGTCCTTTTAAGGTTAATGTGGATCATGAAAGAACAGAGGATGAGCCTACTAGATCAGACCAAAGGCCTATCTAGTCCATTGGGGACCCAGCAGACCATGAGAGCAACTCCATGCCTAGTTTTTGGTCTCTTTAAACCACTGAGATTCAGAGGTATACATAGCCCTCTCAGACCAATAGTTATAGGTAGCCTCATCTTACATGAACTTTACTTCAGGCTGTAGTAAAATTTTAAGCAAGTAAAATTTTATCCTGCATATAATTTTATGCAAGTAATCCCCACTGAATGAAGTTAGGGGACTTTCTTTGGAATAAACCTTCCTGGGACTGGCATTATGAATGTCATCTAGATGTTAACTAGGAAACGGAAACTGTGAGGAGGAGGAGGAGGAGCTGGCAATGCGGCTGGGACTGAACAAAAAAATGAGAGGTTTTTAAAATTTAAGTTTGGCTTTGAAAGATTCTTTGCTCCTCTGGGGACATTTCAGTTTTCTCTTTTGGGGGTTGGAGGAGGAGAGAGAAGAATCAGGTTATTGCTTTCCAGTGAGTCAAAACTTCCCTGGCTGAAAGATGTTATGCTTGTTGCTCTCTAAACACACAAGACAATAGCTAGAAAGGGCAGCAGCAATGTGGGGGGGGCTGTCATCCAGCACTCCCCCCCCTACATCTCTGTGATGAGCCAGAGGACTCCTTTTGTGTTGGAACCTGGAAAGTGTGACTAACATTTGAACAGGAAAGCTTCTTTAATAAAAGCCAAGCAATGAGTCACAAGTTCTAGGAAGACAAGGTGTGTGTGTGTGTAAAACATTCATGGGTTGCTAGCTTGCCTTTGGCTGTCAGATGGTATTTAACATAAATGCCATTGAGGGAGTTCTCTTTCTCTCTCTCACACACTCAGTTTCTCTCCTGAATCTATTTCAACTGTAAGACCAACGCTGGCCAACAGTTTTACAAATTACGCACAATGGAAATGAAGACGTCACACTTTCAGAGAATGAGAGAAAGATAGAGCAGTTTTGTAAAAAAATGTTCTTCTATAATGAAACTGTATGTGCCTCTTTGCTACACACAGGGAGTTTACAGAGAAGCATTCAGAAATACAAATCTCCACCTGAAGTGAGTAACTTAGACTATAACAGTCTTCTGGCTACAAGTCAAGGAATGCTTACTGCTCTCAAAGCTTCCAAACAAGGATAGGAGACTAAAGAACTGGACATTCTCATAGTTTTAGGAACAGGTGGTTCTAGCCCTCAAAGTCACAAAGCAGTAAAATTTGAGATCAGGAGAGAATTTGAGCAAGCCTTCCAAAAGGCAGTCGTGGGTATTTTTGTTCATCTCTTCCTTCCCTTGTACAAAATACAATGTATATTTCAAAACTGATCTTCATTTTTTTAAAAGCAGATTTAGGTCTAATCTGAACTCCCTTGCGGCAGACATCTGGATTTTTGGCAGAAAGAATTCATAACCCTGCATGAAAAACATAAATTGAGATCTAGGTTCAATTGGGTTCAAATTTTTGCCAACTAAAGAGAAATGTACATGGCCCAGATCAGAAGAACAGTCTGGCTTTATGAAAGGAAGAGCACCTGCCTCCCAAGATAAGCAGCTAGATTTCAAGCCAGATGTTAAACCAGATTACAGATATTTCTGATAACAGCAAGGAAAGTAAAGCCAATTTGACTCATAACCCAGAACCAGTCCAGGTATCTCATATTGGGGGAAGAGAGACCCTGGCCTTCCAGATGTTTTGGACTTCAGTTTGAATTATGAGACATGTAGGTTGAAAGGTTCCCCACCCTGGACAGACTCTGGGTTGCAGGTGAAAAAAACACACAGGCTTACATTTTTGTTTAACAGCACTGCTGTGCCCCTATATTTTGAAGGTAAGACTCCCAAGTCTCTCCCTCCCTCCCCACTGTAAACTATGCAAGTGGCTTTGTCTCCTGAGTGGAGTCATCTGGCCCACATCTACCCAATAAGCTGGCTTCCCCCAACCTGGTGCCCTCCAGATGTGTTGAGCTACAGTTTTCACCATCCCCAATGGCTGTGGTGGCTGGAGATAATTGAAGCCACAGCACAACCCATCTAGAGGGCACTAAGTTTCCATAGCCATCAAGCAGTACTCTAGCCATTTACCATCTGGGTGAAAAGATGAGACTTCTAGGATGGCTCATGCCCCAGGACTTCTTAGGGAGAACAGATAAAACTCTGCCAAATGTGACCCCACCTTACTAGCCCACCTCTGTAACAGAGGAGCCTTTCAACAGCACAGGGATAGGGAACATATCTTCCAGATGTTGGTAGACTACAACTGTCATCAGCCCAGGCCAGCACAAGCAATGATGTGGGATGATGGGAGTTGCAATCCAACAAGATGTGGAGGCCTACCTAGTGACCATTCCTGGAAGAGAAACCCACTCCTACCCACAGTTGTCATGTTGGCAAGAGTCCAAGCAGTAAAACCACTGCTGTACTGTCCTTCTACAGAATGCCTCAGACACATATACATTTCTCCCCCAGTCACACCCAAGACTCACCGTGACCTGGAAAGGACTGTTGGGGATATGTTCTCCTCCAAAACGCACACAGATTACATATTTGCCTGGCTGGGGTGCTGTGTAGAAGATGTCAAAGGTGCCATCCTCATTTTCCACCACGTCAACGTCCACCTCAGTGCCATCCGGAGTACAAACGGTGCAAGTCACCTTGCCCTTCCCAGCAGCCTTGGCATCCACAGTGATCACAGTCTCCTCGCCAATCTGGATGGTGGGGCCAATGCCGGCTCCTGGTAGAAGGGAGACCCATGGGGAATGGAGAACTTGATCCCAACCGCAACCCCCCTTCCCTGTCATGCACAGGAGATCTCAGCCTAAGTTCCCAGCCTCTAACCCTAGCCAAAGAGACTGGCATTACTGCCCAACTCTCCCCCTGTTCAGCCAGAGAAATTTGAGACAAAAAGGGTCAGTTTTCCAAAGGGATAAAGATCTAGAAGTCAGTCAATTATGGCATGGGATAAATTGGCCGTTGTAGTTCAGACACTGCTCCTTCAAATGCAAAGCCCTCGAATGGACCCTCAACATGTTTAGCTTCCGAGTCATGCTGGAAATCTGATGCAAGGTTTTTCACAGACAACAATATCTGTATTTATCTACTCTCACAAGGATGAGCGTGTCTACATTTGAATATCTGAGGCCTGTTACAGACTGACAAAATAAAGCTGCTTCGGGTCTCTTTGGAGGTATGCTGTTTAAATGATGCATGCATCCGAAGAATCCGGAAGCTGCACCAAAGCTGCACTCCAGTCCTTAGGAATGGAGTGGCTTTGGCACGACCTCCGGACTCTTAGAACCCATGCATCATTTAAATAGCATACCTCCAAAGAGACCCGAAGCAGCTTTATTTTGGCAGTCTGTAACAGGCCCGAGTTTGTGTTTTAACTGCATTTTGCTCCCTGTTGTTATGAGAAGCCCTGATTCTAACTTTGGGAAGAAATATCTATAGCCCCTGCAATCTGCAGACCCATAGCTGCTCCAGAATATACTTTCAGGTAGCCCTGTTCAGTAGCATTCAGATTATTCTGTTCTATTCTAAACTGGGGCTCTTGTTGTTGAGAATGAAGTAAGAACCTGTCACCCAAAGCATTTTCAACTGAGATAAAGGCTTCACTTTCATTTGCCTTTGCACTCATGCAAGGGACACAGAGGTTGAGATGTGAGGGAAAACCTTCCCATCTTCCAATGCTGTGGCACTAGGGTGGGCAAGAGGGAAGGGGGGCTTTAAAATCTTGCTGGCTGGTACAGGAGGCTGGGAACTAGGCCAGATCCCCCACTTCTAGGTTTCCATACAAACTCCAAGGAGCTGGCAAGACAGCATCACATTGAAAGACTAAAGCAAGACTAGAGTTAGAACAATCCAAAGCTATGATTGGACCCCAGCAGAAGCAGAACTAGTGGGAGAGGGTGCAAGAGTTGTTACAGCTTAGGGCAAGTGGGGGCATGCCAGTGCCAAAGTCCATCAGAAGAGGCCATTTCTCACTGGAAAAGAATCCAAGGCCTCTGTATTGTAAACTGCTTTGGGACCCATTTTGGGAAGAGGACAGGATATTAATCAAATAAATAAATAAATAAATAAATATTAAAGCATATACAGACAAGCCATCAGATGCCACTTGAGCATGGTTTTAATTGGTCCATCCACTTAATGAGAAGTAACTTCAGAAAACAATGGTTTTGGAAGGTCTCTAACAGCATGTTTTGAATACCTAAAAATCTATCCTTCTTTGGACACTTGTTACCAATGTAACTGACAGAGAAAAATGTCATGGACATGCTTGCCTTAAGAGTTTGCTTCTTTGGGGTAGTAAATGCCTTCTTCTCTCACATCAATAAGCTACGGCAATTGTGCCTAATTTAGTAAGGGGACCCTATGGTCAATATTAGACACAATGTAGTCCAACCTGGGTCTTTTATTTTCACTGTGACACTGTTCTGGAGGGCTTGCATGCTGAGAAACCCTGTCAATTTCATTCACAAGCTCCCTAGTAAAGTAGCCAAGGGCAAGGAATGGGTGACTTCAGAATGTTTGGTGACCACATGAAACATGAAAAGTCCCACTGAAGTGGCAAATGGAGATGTGCTTCGACTCCAGGTAGACTGGGCCCATGGTAAAGAGCCATGCCCCACCAACTTGCTGCTCTCTCTTTCAGCCAATTTTAAGATGAATCAGTGGTATTTTAATTCCCCCATAATATCAGCTGCTCTGAATATGAGAAATAGTGATCTGTTGAAGAACTTAGCTGTATTGGACCGAAGGTCTGTCTAGTTCAGCACTCACTCACTCACTCCCCACAGTGGTGAACTGGCTCTGAAAGCTCACTGCATCTTGTGAAAGCAAACAGAACACTTTTGGTATAAACTGCATGCAGCAGTATCTGTTTTTAACTGTCCCAGATCTCCCATCAATCAATTTCATTGAATGACACCAAGATGAAGTTATTATGAGAAAAGGAAAATGAATTTGCCTGCTCAGAAGTAGCAGTTCACCATATTAAAACATGCAATCTCATGTGGCTCCAGGGTTCCACTGGCCAATTCTAAAATGTAGTCTTGAAAGGAAGATATTGCGTATCTTGTGAAAAGCCAAGGCCAGATGTCTCACCAGTTCAGGTGAGCCCTCCAAGCTGCTACAGTGCTTGCAACATGCCTCACCACAGAGGACAGCCTCTGCCCAAAGGTTGGAAAACATGCACTGTCCAGACTTCACCTCCCCCACCATACAATCTCATACACCTTGTTGTGCGTGCCCAGCTAGCCAGAAGAAAAGACTTTGGGAATGGGGCACAGGACTGAGGATGGGAGAGGACAACCATGGGGGTGTGGGAGAGAAGCAGGGAATTCCAGGACTGCCATGCTCCTTCTCCACTTTATGCTCTTAGATCCACCCCGGGATTCACAGCCAGCAATGAACATTGGAGAGAAAGTGCATGACCCTTCTGCAAAATGACTGGCAGCCAGAAGTACAGACTAGAGAGCAGCAAGCAATCCTGCCCTACTGGCAGAAACCCAAATGATAAATTGGAACACACATTCCAAGCACAGTGAAGATTTATAAGTAAGATTTTTCCTGCCTGTTCCCATCCCCAATTTAATTGTAAGAAAGATGCCAGCACTAAAAGAATAAAACCTCCCATTCTGAGAGGTAAAGAGAGGAACACCTTGGCTTGAGATATTCTAGAAGCTGCCACAGAACTATTTTCCCCCAACTGTTATCTTCCAGCTCTATGGCCTACATACCTCCTATAATCCCCAACCAGATTATGGGAAGATTATGGGAGTTAAGAGTTCATATATTTGGAAAGATTATTCCAAGCTTGAGGAAAACTGCAAATAATGCCATATCAGAAGGACATATCCTCTGTCTACCTTCACACGGATTACATTATCTTACTCAACAGAACTGATACTGTACCAATTCGTCTCTTATCTCACTGGAACTGAATGGTAGCAGGGATCTAAATCAGGGATCTAAATGGGGCTACTGACCATCAGGCTTTCTCTAGGATTGCAACTTTTGATACAATTGATGAACTAGGTGGAGCCACAGATTAACAGCATGCTTTGCTGTTTGAACTAAATTTGACTGTAGTATGTTTAATGCAGTAGGAAATACAAATACCTTTTTATAACCTAAGCTAAACATCAAACAGGTTTGTGCTTACTCTGCACAAAGTTTTTGCAATATCCATATTCATGCTTAAGGAATAGGCCACTTAAACTGGGCAACCCTAGTTTTAATATATATGCTCTCCTAAAAGAGCCCCTTTCCCACTATAGAAGTGGCTTGCAACTTTCTGACCCAAAGCTGTTTTTGGATTTCAACTCCCAGAAATCCCACCTGTCATGGTCAACAGCGAAGGGGTGGGGAGTTGTACCCCAATTGACATCTGGAAACTTGCATGTTGGGAAACACCAAACTAGAATATGCCATTTAATCCTAATGGACTGGAAACCCTATTGCCTTCTTTCCAATTGTGAGCAGAGGTGGAGTCTAAGGCAGGTATAGGGAACCATGCTAGGGAAAGGCTGCAAGGGGAAGCAGGCAGGCAGGAATATTGGAAGTGGGGTGGGGGGAGTGGGGAAGCCATTAGCAAGCTGCTTACCTAGCCCATGACCTCCAATCGACACTGAGGTGAAAGGGCAAAGAGCAAGAGTAATCAGAGTGAGACAACAATCGCAAAGAACAGTGCACAATTAAAAAAAAAACCTACAAGAAAAACCACACACAACATGACATTTACCTTCCCCACAGTGGTAAGCAGTGTGGCCGGATGTGCCCGGCAAAAAGCAGTCAGTGTGGGGGGGCGTGGCGTTTTTTCAGCGTGGCTCACCCTATACCTCCCTCCTAATATGCCAGTGACCCTTTTGCTGGGAGGAGCTCTCACCTGTGACCGTACACTTGCTGGCATCACCAGTGGGCAGAGCACGGATACGGTATGGCGAGTAGGGAATTTCATCCCCACCATACTTGATGAGGATGGTGTAGCGGCCTGTCATGTCAGGCACATAGGATACAGTGTAGGTGCCATCTTGGTTGTCCCGAATGGTGGCTTTTTTGGGTTTGCCTTCAGGATCCTAATGGGGTACAGCCCAGGAAGGAAAGGTTGAACAAGCAAGTAAAAATCTGAGTTAGGACCAAAAGAAGAACAGCAACAAATCAGTTGTTGCCCTAAAGCTACTATTATTGACACTTTCATTAAAATACTAATACAAACTATTCAATTAACTGTATACTTTGAGATGAAAGGTTTTTTTTAAAAAAAAAAGTTTAGAAGTTACTCATTTTATAGAGCGACAATAGCATGACCCATGTTTGAAGCATGAAAAAAATAAGGGTCGGAATCTTGTATCGACTATTTATTAAATATACTTAACTTCTGATATAATCATGGCAACAGTGTCAAAATCGTGACAAAGGAATAGTAAATCTAGGTTACTGTTTTTGCTATTTAATCATGATCACAATTTCCCCAGCAAAAATACTTTACTGGACATCAGCTGCATGGGAAAAGGGAGATCCATTCTGCCACATTGGAGCATGAGTGAATGACATTTCTGTCAAACTGGAGTTGGGACTGGACCAGGAGACGCTTCTTTGTTAAGTATGCTGATACTGAACTTAGTTAAGACTACTTAACTAAGTAGCAGACACAGGCCATCATCTCTAATACGGAAGTCCCAATGTCATACTAGGACAGGGGTAAAAATCATGCAGCCTTCCAGATGATGTTGGACTTTGCGACGGTTGTGTTCCCGAAAGCCCTAACCTGCACAGCTGTAGTCCAATAGCACCTGCAGGGCTACATAGCTTAGAATGGGGTTGAGAGGGACTATGTCAAATTCAGGAGGCCCCGTATCATCACTAGAATACATATGTTACCAGGCCAACGATGCAAAAGTAGGTAAGTATTTTCTGTTTTTGATACCACCCTCACCATAAGTTGGAAACTACTTGAAGGCACACAACAACAACAACAACGACGTTTAAAGCTGTTATCTTGCTTAGCTTGTGTGTAAATCCAGCACTGGACTCCATACATCTCCAATTTAAGTGGGCCTGTAAAGCTTAACCAACTTTCCTTCCCATTTTTTCCTGTCAAATGCTTTGGCTACCTATCTTGGAAATGACTCACTGGCTCTAAATTAGACTCCTCTCCCTCACAGATATCCAAGGTAAGAGCCCTTGACTTGTACCGTACCGTGATCTGGACAGCCAACAAGCCCTCTCCAGCATCCTTGGCATCGATTGTAAACTCCACTGGCAAACTGGCTGGCACACCTGTTGTGTTCAGCCCTGGGCCACTTGCCTTTACTTTGCTGGCATCATGTGTGGGTAGGACCTTCACCTTGAATGGGCTGAAGGAATACAACAGAGAAAGATTTTGACACCATCCTGATTTTATGAGATTTAATAGAATGCCCCGAGGCTTAGTCTGCAGTTAAAAGAATGAAGACAAGTCCTGCAGCATCACTCCAGAGGCCAATCTTGTGTCTCTTTGTCCCCGAAAAATGCAAGTTGTAGGCCCACCCTGTTTCAAGTGACATGAAGCTTAAGTGGCTTTAAAAGACCAGTCCTCCCCAGCCTTCACTAAAGGAAATTCCTTCTTGCTTTATAAACTTTCAAACTGTCCTTCCTGCATTTGATGAGAGGAGGGAGGTGTCATGAGGATAAGAACCTTGTTAATGCATGCCAAATTTCAGTATGCCAAGCATCTGTCCCACAGAGGCTCCTGAAACTAGCGTCTGGCTTCTGGCCCACACCAGTCAATTCATAGCTCATACCTGCGTGGCACTTCATCATCTCCATAGAGCACAGCAATACTGTATGGGCCCTCTCTGCTTGGCACATAACTTGCAGTCTGGGTCCCGTCAGCATTATCCACCACATCTACTGGCTCAACTACCCCTGTAGAAAAGTTGCAAGAGGTGAGGTAAGAGGCAAGCCCCCAGAACAGCACAACTAGTCTTGGCAATTAGGGATTTCTACTTACCTTTGGGACCTTGGACTTTGACCTGGAGGGGTGCTACACCTGCCTTGCTGGTATCTATAGTGAAAGACTGTGGGACGTTGGCTCTGACGACACCTGGAGTCAGGCCAGGGCCTGAACACTTAACCTTTGACGAATCCACCACATCATGCACTGGCACTTTGAAAGGGCTCCCTGTAGTGAAGACAGAGGGATATAAACCAAGAAGCTACACCTTCTGTTAAACAGATGCTCCCTGTATCTGTTGTTTTTTAGAAGGCCTCCTAGCCTGATGTTTCTCCCACTTTTTGCCCACTTTAGCTAGCCAGCATACCCCACCTGTAATACAACTGTCTGTTTCTTTGGTCTTTAAGTAGGATTTGAGAATATTGCGATAAACAATGACTGGTCCAAACACACTCAAGTGAGCATCATGGTTTTGTGAGAACTTAGCAGCTGGATCTCATAAATCATAATTCTGTACTCCAATCGCTATAACACCCTGGTTCTCAAATTCTCAACCCATTTTGCAGGGACAACTAGGTTGACGATTCTTGAGCAGCCAAGCTTTTGCTTGTAGCACTTCAAACATGGAAACAATCCCTAGAAGATTAATCTCTGTAATACAATACCAAACTTTCACTTATTGATTGTCTAACTTTCGCTAAGGGCGTAATCACAGTCCAGACGGCTGCTGTCAAAGTAGTGAAAAGTCAAGAGTAGCAGACATTGATTCAGTTAGGTAGCCAAGTCTCTTCTCTTGTAAACTGAAATATGTTAAGGGACACACCTGGTTTCCATAGACCACTAGCACACCACTGCTATCACAGGGAAACTTGGTGAGGATATAGGAGAGAGCTTTCTTAGTGGCCACTGTCAGGCTTGATAGGCTGGGATGGCTATGTCTCTGCCTGTGATACAGTAACCTTAGGGTTGCTATAAGTCAGGAATTACTTGAAAGCATACAGTATCAAAGGATATCAATAAAAAGAATCAAAACAAAAACCAAACCAGGTCAGCTATGTGTGAAGTTGGGAAATTTCGGCCCTCCAGATATTTTGGACTATGCTGGCTGGGACTTCTGGAAGTCAAAGTGCAAAGCATCTGGAGGGCTAAAAGTCATCCACCCTGAGTTATAAACTGTGAACCCACCCCATTCCTAAGGCATACCTGGCACTTGGTGGCCACCGTAAGTGACATTAAGGTTGTAGGTGCCTGGTTCATAGGGGATGTATTCCACAGAGCAGCTGCCATCTTTGTTGTCAGTGCAGGACATCTTGGCTTCCGAAGGACCTTCAACAGCTAGACCCAGCCCACCAGTACCAGCACCCCTGGAGTGGAAATAAATAAATATGTACTCTATTTTGAGCAGCCCCTTGACCTTTAGAATCCAATCCTGAGCAATAGGTAATTATTGTGAGTTTTCACAAGCCCTTGCCCCAAACAAGATTGAAGTAGGAGATTCCTTTTCAGACAGCCCCAAAGGGGGCAGGGAACATTACTGTAGTAGGAATAGCACAAGGGTGCATGACCTTCAGTCTTGTGTGATTTCATTAACTGGAAATCTTCATGGGTCAACACTTCACAGAGTAATAAAATCATTCACGCCCTCTGAAGGCACAAGTGATCAAGTCTTAACTGTTCAGCAATTCCAGAAGTTCGTACTTTATTTACTTAGAGTAAATCTGATAGGGAGGAAGCCTTATCCCTTCAGATGTTTTGGATTACAACCAGTAAGTAGAGGGAAAGCATTGTGAGAGTTGCAGTCCAAAACAACAGGAGAACCAAAGGTTCTCCACTCCTGGCTTGAAGCCAGCTGCCATGATCAGACCTAAGTCTGAAGCATCTTTCTGAGCCTAATGTTCTATTTTTTAAAAAACACATCTCCTTTTGAATTGTCTTCTTAGGGGTCATTCAGACATTGGGGTTTTTTTAGCGCAGTGCTGAAAATCATCTCAGTTACACATTCCAGGTTTGTTATTCACACTATGGAACAGCACTGATGCACATCTCTGCATGTTCGGCTGCCCTCACATGCAAGCAGTTGACAATGCAAATGCATTTGGAACATGTTCAAAGCATGCCGAGTTTTATCCTGGGTCCATTCGGATTGATTGTTCACACTACTGACGATGCGGATCTTTAAAAAAAAACTTGGGGAAATACCCAATATCAATTATCTCGGATTAAATGGCTTTTTGGTAGCCCTTCCCAAAACTTAATCAGTTGCATTTGGGATGTGTGTGACCAATGGAGATTTAACCTGGATTCGTCCTGCATTATTTTCACAGTGTGAATAACCCCTTGGTGATTATACTCTGCTTAATGGGCTTAGTGAATCCACACATGCTAATACTACTCCAGCATCTGCTGCAATAATCCCAGCAGGTACTCAAGTTAAGCCACCAGTGAATAGTATACAGTATGATCAATTTTCTGCCCATTCCTTTGAGTACTGGAAACCTTTGAGGGCAAGGTTGCATTTTTCAAAATAGGAAAAAGCAGACTGCCCAAGATTCAAGTGTCTTTCTCACTGCCCTGGCTCAGTGCTAGGAAATTCACTCTCTGTAACATTCTTATCTACTATTCTTCCTTCAGTTTTACCTGGTTTCCACAGTGAATTTATTTGGCTTGTTAGTAGTCCCACTCTGGATGCCAGGGCCATGGACTCTAACCCTCGTAGGGTCACATCCTTCTGTTACTGGCACACGGAAGGGGCTGCTGGGCACAGGGCTGCCATCATAGGTTACATCAATAGAATGAACACCTGAAAAACAGGAGAAGCAGCAGAACATCTGTTAGGAAACAGGAGTCCCAACCTTGCCATTTACTTACTGCCAAAGCGCACAGCAGATGTGGTAACCATACAAGAAATCTGAAGGCTGGTGGGAACTGTAGACCAATAACATCTAGAAAGCTACATGATTCCCACTTCTGTCTCAGAGACATAAGGAACAATTAAGCTCATGCTCCAGCTTTCAATGGCTGAAAGACTATTACTTGTGAAGAATGTCCTTTGCACTCTCTCTCTCTCTCTCAGGTTTGTGTCAACCAACAGTGTTTCCTCACTCCTTTGACCTCACTGAATGGGCCAGGTTTAAAACTTGACTCAAGATGCCCCAAATCCTTTGATATTTTAGTCAAGAAGTTTAAGACAAAGCACATTGCATAGGGAAAAAAACCAGGTCAGAAAACATGATTTTTTCCTAGACTACAATTCCCCAGACCCCACAACCACATGGCCACTGGCAGGAGATTCCAGGAGTTGTAGTCCAAAAAAGCAACTTTTCCTAGCCTGGGGGGGAGGGAGCATGAACAAAACATGTGGGCACATACATATGAACCACTCCATTTTAAAATGCTAACTCTGCCATCCAAAGCAGGTCACCTGCCCAAGGACAAGGGCCATGCTAGGCTCCAGCCAGTCTTAACCACCCCCAACTTCTATGATCAGTTAAGAATCCAGCTACATTTCCAAGACAGTGACCCACACAACTTTTCATCTCTCAAACAAAGAAAACAAGGGCTACAATGAAAAAGTCTTCCTTTATGTTTCATGTCCCTTTCTACAAGTCTCTGTGCCCACCCATTCCAAGTGGAATCCCCACTTTGAGGAACTGTCACCTCCTCTCCCTCACAGCTCTCACCATCTTCATAAGGAGTGTATTCCACATGGTAGGTGCCATCTCCATTATCACGCACATAACTCTCTGTCAAATTTCCAGAGGGATTTGCCACTCTTGTTTTGATATGAGGGCCTCCAGCCTTAGTCAGGGCTCGCGCGTCCACACTGAACTCAGTGGTGGCTTCACGGAATACTCCTGTGGAGTAATAAAATATTATTGTTGTTGCTATTATTTACTTATATGTATCTTTCTCCCATAGGGACCCATAGGTCCAAAACACACTGCAGAAATAATCCAGTCTGAGACTGCTTTAACTGCCCTGGCTCAATACTAGGGAATCTTGGGAATTGTAGGACCAGAGCTCTCTGAGAGAAAAGGCTAAAGGTTCACAAAACTACAGTTCCAAAAACTTCCTAGCACCAAGCCAGGGCAATAAAAGTGGTCTCAAACTGGATTATCTTGCAGTGTGTTTGGACCAAGGCGGTATGAGCTGCAAAGAGCTGCATGAAGCATACCACAACAAAAAGCACATCTCAGAAGAGGACATCCATTTCCCATTAATTCCAGAATTATATCTGCTGAATATGCTCAACATATTGGGTCAACCAATAGAGAGAAATATGGTAAGCTAATATTGTATATTGTGTATAGCCACTAGACTGGTTTACGCATAGAAAGGAAAAATATAGAGATACCAAATGTAGAAGAATGGTGTACAAACTATTTGATTATGTACAAAATGGGAGAGTTGATGACATTTTATTAAACAAGACAACTAAACTCTTTGAAGAAAATTGGCAAACAGTTAGCAGACTATGGTTAAAATATACCTCAGTCAAGGGCTAAAACTCATGCCCCATAGAGATTAGAGAATGTGAGACTTCATCAGGATAAACTAATTTTGTTAGAATAATACCATTCTTAACATAAGCAAGTTAGGAATCATGATTAAAAGAAGAACTAAATAAGGTAAAATAAATAAGGAATAGATTAGCAGTATCAACTCACAACCTGAATTAAGGAGTCTGTTTTACTTCTATGTAATGTGTTTGTATGGTTATATTAGTTAAATTTAGATTGTGTGTATGAGGAAGTTGTAATTTGTGTTTTGTTTTTATTTATGGAAACCCAAATGATTTAAGCTCATGTACAACAGTCAGGCCCCTTATTCACTTGAAGGGCATGCCCTCCTTGTTCCCTACTCTCCATCTCACCTTATCACTTCAAGTCCTCTTATTGTGAGGTGCCAGGTTCATGCTTATAAGCTATCCTTGGTTTGGATTTCTAGTCTTTATAGTTATAAAGACTATTTAATGTATGAGGCAACACCTGTTTTAAAAAATTTAAAAGTCAAAGGATTAAGATCTTCAGTGCTCCTTTCCTATGACTGGCAGAATGAAATTATTCCCAGCAGTCTCACACAGTTGGAAGGCATCTCAAAGGCTATCTATCCAACCCTTTCCAGAAAGCTGATCATCCAACCTCTCTGTAAATAAGTTTCAACAGAGCTTGGATGGATACCTGGCAAAAATAGTATTGCCAGGTTTTCAATACTGTCATAAGGGAAAGTCAACATTCATGTCAGGCCTGACAGTGTGGGTGGTAGCTATTAACAATTTGTGTTCTCCTGAATACCAACTGGAGTACTAATTTTATTCTTAGCCATGTATTATCTGTAAAACACATTCCTAAATTACATGAAACTCCTTTCTATCTTATGCAGGACCCACATTCAAAATATGGGATTTTTAGCATCTGTTCAGTGTATAATTTTATAAAAGGAAGCTTTTTAACCCTGAAAGAGGGGACATCCTTTACAAAATGGCACATCTGCCAGCTCTAAAAGAGAAGCTATCCAACCTTCAAACAAGAGACATCTCTTATAATAAGGTATACTTAGAAACCTTATTCAGGAATGAGTGAAAGGACTGCTCGTAATACCTATGTTGCTTTACATCCTCACCTTTGCCTTCCACTCCAGGTCCATAGACTTTAACACCAGAGGTGTCCACAGCTGGTTCCACATTGAGCTTGCTGGGAAAGTTTGGTACAGGCTGACCACCGTATTTGATTGTGATGGTGTAGACACCCAGACAGAGAGGGATGTATGTGATGGTGTATGTGCCATCCCCATTGTCCCGCACATGGACCTCAGCTTGCGTGCCGCTTTCTGAGATGATCTCAATGGTGAGCTCGGCGCTACCAGCACTGGAGCAATCTACACTGAATTCTCCAGCCTGTCCCACTGTGGCATGTTCCAATCCAGGGCCAGAACATTTTACCTTGGATGGGTCAAAGCCAGGCACGACCTGGGCCTTGAAAGGAGAGCCTGGCACATGGGTGTCAGCAAAGAGGATGTTGATATTGTACTCGCCAGGTTCCGTGGGCAAATAAGAGACTGAGCAAGTGCCATCTCCATTGTCCAGGCATTCAATTTTGGCTTCACAGGGGCCCTCCACAGTCAGGCCAAGACCACCATTTCCAGCTCCTTTGGTATCTATGGTAAAGGGGGCAGGAGCACCAGCCAAGCCACCCTTCAGGCCTGGACCATAGGCCTTCACCTAAGGATGGGGGAAAGGGAGGGGAGAAGAGAAACAAAAATAATCTCAGACACCCTTGATAACAATGGCCTATTAACTTAACTCCTTTAAAACTGAGTATGCTCTCCTGAAGGCAATGTTTCACCACTCCAAGATAGAGAAATCGTTTGTGAATGGTTAACTTGCCCTCATAAAACTGAAGTACAATATTGCTGAGGAAGACTGAAAACTCATTGAGGTTTGCAGATGTTCACCCACTTCCTAAACTTTCCACTACAGCAGCCACCACTCCCCCATTCCATAGACCAAAAACGCATAGGAATGAGGAAGTTGTTCAATATTCTTCTCCAACCAGATATCCTCCAGATGTACTGCCCAACTGCCACCATCCCCAGCCATAATGTTTTAGAGAAACCCTTCTCCATCCCCAGCTATAAATGCTGAGGATGGAGGGACTTGTTCTCCAAAACACATAGAGGATATCAAGTTGGTAAATGGACAAGCATGCAAAGTCACCATGATGTCACAAGTTCACTCTGCCAGACTAGCTAGCATTTCTCTTCACAAAATGGGGGGGGGGGGGGGGGAGGTATGTTTTTGGGGGGCTGAAGCAGTGCTCTGTCCAGGAAAGTGTATCTATGCACATTATGCGGCACATGGATACTGTAGGAAAACCATTCAGGCACACTCACTCCACACAGTGCAAGCAAAATTCCAAGTCAAATTATTTGAAAATCTAAGACTCTACTTTCCGCAAACTACCTGTTTCCTGCCTACTTCTCCTGTATGTCACATAGCAGGGAGGCCTAGCCAATGCATACCTAGAAAATGGCTAGGGAACTTTGAAGTTGGGGCTCATGTCCCCTCAGGGAAATAATGTTATCATTGTATTGAACCCAGGCCACGTAGGTGCATATGCAAACTTGAACAGCCAACCATGGAGTACAGCAACCAGAGTGTCTTTCTGAATGACTGAGGGTTCAGTGGTTCAGCCTTCAAGCTTGCACATTCATCTGCCAACCTCCATGTTAGGCTTCCCTATGTGTATGTGACTGTTGCATCTCACATAAGGGAATGCAACCTTCAAATTAAAAAGTTTCCCACCAGTAGAGTAGTGGAGTTAGGACTCACAGGATCCTAAGGTCATTACTTTTTGATTACCAGGGATGGGGATATCATCTGCCACCTCTTTTTGGATGCCTTGTTCCTTTGGAACTTTGCTGTTGTTTCTACGATAGCTGTAAGGGCTCAGCAGTAACATATGGTTGGGAACTACCCTCTTGTCATTCAAAGTCTTTCACAGCACCCTGACCCTAAATGACTGAAAGCCTTTTAGCTCTATCAGAGACCTGCTGCTGGAAGAGATCAAAACTCTTACTGGTTTGTTGATTTAGATCAATCCAACCATTTGCATTTTTGAGCTGTTCTTCGTGGCCTTGCTATGAAGGCTGCCATGATGCAAACTGCCCTTTAGGATGCACCACTACACCACTGTACCCAGCTCTAACACTTCCTGAGCTTGGATTTCCCATCACAATAAATTAGAAAAGCCTACTTCCTGGAAGAGCTCTAGGGCACCAAGGGACTCACTCATAACCATGGTGAATACACGGAAAATGTAGAGCCTGATAAAATGCTCAAGGGGCATCTCCCGCCTCTAGACTAGCAGTTTGCTGGCTGGGCCTGAACACCATAGTACTGTCTAATTACTGGAGCAAGAGAAGCTATCAGGAGTGGCACTAGCTTCAATGTCAGTGAGACACTGAATCCAGTCTAGGTTTTGTCTGAATTTTAAAATTAGTTGAACTCTCTCCCCAAAATACATGGGAACCACAAGCTGAATTAGTATCTAGTTAGAAAGAGATCATGGGCAGTGACTTTCTAGAAAAAAGAAGAAAGGATACCAATCACCAATGGAACTCTGCATGCGCCTAGAAACACTACACTGAGAAGGTATATACAGGATAGCCATGTAGCAAAGAACAATAACATTCAAAATCCACCAAACAGTGATACCTTTATTGGACCAACTAAAATGCACAGAATACATGATGTAAGCTTTCAAAGCCCCACTGGCTTCTTCATTAGGCAAAAGTGTTTAAAATTATGAAAATGTTAGTCACATGTCTGCAGTTCATCAAGATGCTGTAGCTGTTCTCAGTTCAGGTGGAATGGGTACATTTCTTACATAGGAAATCTTTCCTAATGCAAAAGCATGGAGGCTTCTTTAGAAATTCAGTGGTCTCTGCCTAACAAAGGGGTTTGTAGCTTCACAAGGACAGAGGCATCATGGATCCCAAGAGACCTTTCTGTGTTGCTAATGGAATTTAGAGTTTATTTCCTGGAGTAACCACATGGTCAGAAAGCGATGGGCCCTGCCTGCCTGAATTCCCTCCAGTACCACCTGAACTGGGAACAGCTATATCGTCTTGACAAAAGATAGATCTGTGACTAGCATTGTCACTATTTTTTTTCTCCTGCAGAAGCCAGTGGAGCTTTGAAAGCTTGCAACATGTATGTTGTGAGCTTTGGTTGGCCCCATAAAGGTATCACTGTTTGTGGTTTTGGATGTTATTGTACTTTATACTGAGAAGGTGCATGCTCCAAGGCAACACCTGGGGTACTAGACCTTTGGAAGTAGGCAGGAGGTGGCTACTACAGTTAAAAGTCTTGTACAATAAAATAAGAAGAAAAAGAAAATAAAGAATTCAAACAAGATGGGGAAAAGAGGAAAACGGGAAAAAAGAAAGAAAAGAGCAAAGTGAACACAGAGAAGAAAATTCAAGACAGATTAAAACATTATATTAGATAGGTGTAATAACATTCTGCTGTATGATATTGTGAATATAAGGATAACTAAGGGGATGTAGAAAATCAAATAAATAATTTTTTTTTAAAAAAAGTCTTGTACAGCCAGCCTTCCATAGCCAGAGATTTTTATCCACAGATTCTCCATCCACAGCTTGAAAATATTCAAGAATATATAAATACCAAAAAGCAAACCTTGATTTTGCCATTTTATATGAGGTACACCATTTTAGCATCCATTGTATTTAATGGGAACTGAATATCCATTTGGCATCCATGGGGGGGGGGGGCGGTGTTCTGGAACCAAACCCCAGTGGATACCAAGGGCCCACTGTACCCTTCAAAGCCTCTCCATCAGAGCTATAAGTAAACAAGAAATCACAACCCACTCATTCTCTGACTGGGAACTCTTACCTTGGATGGGTTGGTGGGAGGCACAGCTTCTACAGGGAAGGGGCTGCCTGGAACGGGTACTCCATCATAGGTCACATCCACCTCATAGGGTCCTTCCTCCCGGGGGATGAACTTCACCACACTGTTGTCTGAGCTGAGGCCTGGTTCCACTTTACAGGGCACAGGCTTGTTGGCAGGGCCAGTGATCTTGGCAGCCACTTTGCCTTGGCCTCCAGCCCCCTTGGACTTGACTGTGAACTCCTGGTCTTTGCCCACTTCCACTTCTGCAAAAATGGGTTGTACATCAGCTCTGTCTCTGTATAGCTCTGTTCATGCCACAAACACCTCATTCTCCCCACATGGCCCACAGATCCCCATACCACCAAATCCCCTTTCCTTTACTGAGTACATTAAGAACGACCACAAAATCACCAAAGCTGAAGTAAACACTCTTATTCCTACTAGGTCACAGAGAGGAAACTTTTGAGCTTCATCTCCCAGAAGTCCCAGCCAGCATGACTAATGAGACTGGGGGGAGTTGTAGTCCAAAATTATTTGGAAGAACCAAAGTTTTCCCACTGCAGTTCTAGGTAGTGGTTTTCAGATTTGTGCCACCATATCCCAGGACCTGGAAAAGGTGATAATACTTTGGGGTTGGGATTAAGCCAAAGGGAGGGATACATTTTGGCATGACTTATGTTTCCTGAAAAACAAAAAGGTCTCTGGAGCACTTCCAGTTTTCTAGCCCTGGCATCCATCCAGTAAGGAAAGTGTTCTATTTGAGCAGCCGCTAAGAAGGCCTCTAAATAAGATTTGCCTTTTCTACATTTGTTTCCCGTCTCAGTTCTATCTTATGAAATTCACAAACTAGAGCTGGGGAGCGGGGGGAGTACAGTTGCAGATTTGACTTTTGCGGATTTGATTATAAATAGATTCTATTAATATGTTATCTCTAGGAATCTCTAGATCCTCCAGCATGGCTTTGCTGGAAGTTGACCACAGAGTGATTCTGGAGGACTTAAAGATGTCTAGAGGTCCTCCAGTGCAATATATGGCCAATGCCCGCTACATGTTGACCACAGAGTTGCACTGGAGGATCTAGACATTCCTAGACAGGAGTTCTCTCAGATAAAAAAAATATAGTGGCATTTTATTTGTGGTTTTCCCACTTTCATCACTAACCTAAACTAATATTGAAGGACCACTATATTTCTTCTAACAGTGGCTTGTGAGGTTGGTGAAATCTTCAATGTTCTTGTCAGAATATGAGCCATAACAATTTAAACCAATACAGATGGACACACAAGAATTTGTGTTCAATGGGAACTGTGCTGTCTTTTATGGTCACATAGCTGCAAGCAAATGATGTGACTCCAATCTGACAGGGGTGGGAGAGGAGAAGATAAACTAATATTGAGCAATAATTCAGTTATCACCATGAGGTTCTGAGATGTTGAGCATGCAGCTTCCACCTAGAACTGCAATACTGTTCAGCTCCCTCTTCACAATTTGTAAGGCACTTACTGACTCTGTCAAAGCAGGCACTTCCCTTCATTGTTGAAAAGGAGGGGAGCTGGGGCAGCAAAAAGGCAGACCCACCACTACCACCACCATCATGATCCAGAACAAGTTCTAGAACTGCATTCTCCATTTACTTTCCACAATTAGAAAAAGCAGAAATAAGCAATGCTATGCCAGATACATACTATCTCCAAGCCCAGAGATCTTGATTTTGCTGAGATCCAGGGTGGGTGCCACTCCCACGTTGAACGGGCTTTTGGGGATGTGGTCTCCTCCATATGTTACATTCACACCAATGTTACCCTGTTAAGACAGAACCCAGTGGTGTATCAGCCATCATCCACAGCAGGCACCTTTTCTACCCAAGTTTCTGCCTGCTTCCCCCCCCCCCCCCCCAAACATGTTCTACTGTGCATTAACAGGACCCTTCACAGGAGCAAGTGGAGTGCAGAGAAGGGGCTGTGGGATCTGCCCAGCTCTTCAGCACAGATCTGGGGCTAAGCCCCCTCCTGTCCCCTTTGCCTTTATCAGCTGAACAGCAAGGAAATGAGAGGTTTAGTTTTCCCTTCCCCATAAGCCTAATGATGACACCACTCCCTTCCCCTTCTATTGAGCTTTTCCCTGAGAATAGCAGAGATATAAAGGGGGAATGGCCATTGGAGAATGGGTGAAACACAGCAACACCAAATTGTTCCTCAACACTTCTGATAGAAGTGGCAAGGTACATTGGGGTGGCAGAAGAGAGGTCTTCAAGGTTCTGCTTCCGACTACCATCAGGCTTACTGGTATGCAACCCCCTGCCACTTTCATGCAGAAGCAGGTCTGGAACTTCAAGATTTTCCTCACCTCTCATCTAGAGGCACACTTTTCAGTGACAAATGATGTAATTCACAACCTCCCCTTTTCCTGCTCAGTGTGTCATGTTCATAACATGGACTGACTGAAAGCCTAGTTTTGCTAAAAATGGTAATGTGACTGCATCAGTTTCTCCTTTAACAGACTCTTCTGTTAAACTTACATTTTATATTTAGATTAGGATTAAGATCTTCAACAGTTATAGATTGTGTTCAGGCAATGACATGTTTTATGTTTGTTTTTTGTCACTGTTTAGTTTGTAAGAAGGTTTTGAATAAAAAATAATGTAAAAACACCTCAATACTTGAGGTAAGCAATCTCCAAGACACTCCTTTACAGAGGGAGAACCCCTGCTCTTCCAAAGTGCTCTGGAGGCAAGGAAAAGATACAAGACCAAGCTTATATGAAAGTGATGCACCACTCAACTCCTCTAAAGCTACCAAGAATCATGGGATCCCCTTAATCAAGGAGGGGGAGGAGGTCTAGGATCTAGTTTCCATTGCCTATTCCAGGCTTAAGGCCATTGTTGTCCACATCATGTTTCAAGTATGGCCAGACTCTTAAATCTACCTGTTTCTTCCCCATCTACTTACCTGCTGCACAGGGGTGTATTTGACTGTATAGGTGTTATCATGGTGATCAATTATTTCTGAATCTCTAACAGCCTCTCCCTTGGCTGGGCCAGTGAACTGGACATCCAGCTTGGCCTTGCCAGCTGCCTTGGTGTTGACGGTGAAATAGGTTGGTTTACCAATCTCTACTCCTGGGGAAGAAAGAGAAGGATGATCAAAATGTTTGCTGAAGCTCACAGACAGGGCTGGGTACCCAATGTTCTTGGATCACAATTACCATCATCCCTCATCACAGGACTTCTCCAGCTGTGAGTTTATGGCAAATACACTCCAGTAATGTTTAGAGGTCCATATGTTTAGAGGTTCTCAGCCTGCCTCACAGGATGAGGCACCTTAATATGTTAACAACACACTGCTTGGCAGCAGCTCCACTACTCTTCTAATCATGTGGTTCAACAGAGGTTTTTCTAAGGCCTCTTCCATATTGCTTTTAACATCTTGCCAAGATTTAAGTTCTAACTACTGTTTGTTTGTTTTTTTAAAAAAGCAATGAAGTCAATTACTCATTTTAGAGGGCTTGTATTCTCTGTTCCCCACATTTTTTTCAGCTCCAACTATGGCAGTGGCAGCTTTCTACTTTCAAGGGATAGGTGATAGAGTAGGGTTAGAGATAAAACTAAAGCAGGTTACGGAAAGTAAATTACAGCAGATAATAAGATTAGAGACAAGACTACAGCCGCCATGGCATTCCCCAGGGAGACCTCTGATTCTGACCTTGGGTGAGAGGAACTGTGAGGATCATAGGGGCAGAAAACCTTCTGAAGTTTCCTTCCCACTTAATGGCATCCTGGGGAAGTCCCAGAGTATCATATATTGCCTATGAAACCCATCTATGGAGAAGGAGATGCAGAGTTCTTCAGAAACACTAAGGTAATGGGGGAAGGGAAATGCCTGTCAGTGAAAAAAGTCTCACTGCACTAAATTATGACCTTAGCACTAATAGCTTC
The DNA here is from genome assembly GCF_019175285.1 of Sceloporus undulatus. Taxonomy (NCBI): domain Eukaryota; kingdom Metazoa; phylum Chordata; class Lepidosauria; order Squamata; family Phrynosomatidae; genus Sceloporus; species Sceloporus undulatus. Next base: position 191,041,345 of record NC_056523.1, read on the forward strand.
CCACAAACTCGACCAGAGATGCTTCCTCTCTAATCCTGGGCCTTCAATGCATTCTCTGTTTGTGGAAAATAAGGAGGCATTTCAAGACATCCAGGCATTTCAAGAGCCAGGCAGATCCAATCTTTAGGCTCAGCCATATATCAACACACCACCTGAATGTGCCTGGCTTGGCTCCCCATCTGCCTGTGTTTCTGAAGGCAAGGGGGAACAGACTCCTCTTGGAGCTGAAGTGCCAGCTGTTGTTTTTTTGACCAGGCAGCCAGCAACGTTAGGGGGGGCAGGCAACACCCTTAATATCACACTGCGTGAAGGGGATCACTAAACTGGGAACCAAGTTTGCCATTCCAAACTGGTTCCCCAACCTGTTCTAAAAGCAATAAGTAAGGGGGCCACCCCCTCTGTAATTCAAGCTCTCACTTTGAATATCAAGCTAAACAGAGGCAGATTGGAGTCACTTGTACCAAAGCCAACCTTTCAAGATGGTAAACATCTTTTTAATGCACACACTTGAACTTCCTCTTCTGTACAGATTTCAAGGAGCCATTCCCCACCCTTGATCCTGCTTCAGTTTACCAGCCACACATCCACTTCCCAAGTCACACTGGTTTACCGTGTGTCCCAACTCACCACTTCTGTTGAGGCCAGGTCCCTCAGCCTTGACCTTGCTAGCATCATGTGAGGGATCCACTTTGATTCTGATGGGACTGGTAGGGGTAGCCTAGGGATTAAGAAAAAAAGTAAGCAGAACTATATCTAGTTCTCACAGACATATACAAAATTTGGCACCCGCCATCTTGGAAAGAGGACTTACCTGGTCAGCAAAAAGCACCATGATGGTATAGCTGCCAGCACCACGGGGTGTGTACTTGACCGTGAAAGTGTCATTGTCATTCCGAATTATGTCAAAGTCAATGTCTGCCTCGGCTGGGCCCACAACACCTGGTGCACACTTGATCCCAATACTCACATCACCTTTAAGAAAGGACAAAGCTCAACAGCAGGAGGAAGGAGGAGGGCTATTGGTTTAAGAGCAGCAACAGGATATTTTATCACAGCCTCCCTTCAAAGTATGCTGTGGATCCCCAGTCTTTTTAAGGGAAAGTTAATTCTCAGTGTGCTGCAGCTTGTGCTACAGGTTCTGTTTCTTTTTCCCAGTGGGAAAGCATTTGTGTCCTTCTTGCACACAGACATTTGCACATATATTCTGCCTCACTCTATATAGAGTATCCCATCTAAGAGCTTGGAAAATATATTTTTAAATATTAACTTCCAGACATCTTCCAAATAGCATGGAGAGTCCAAATAAAGAGAGGATTTTGTAGAGCAAGGAAGTCACCACAGATTGGGGGGGGGGGTGGCTCTCCAGATGTTTTGGCCTACACTTCCCACCAGCTCCACTCAATACAATGACAAGGGGATGATGGGAGTTATAGTACAGCCAGCCCTCTATATGTGCATATTCAACCACTCATGGTTTGAAAATATTCATTGTATTTAATGGGACTTGAGCATGCACAGATTTTGGAATCCACAAGAGGTCTAGGAACCAAACCACAGTCGATACCAAGGGCCCACTGTACAAGAACATCTGGAGGAGCACACAATCCTGACTGCTGCTATAAATAAACTACAGCTCTAGATCTATAGTGGAGTGCTTGGAGAAATTCTTAGTGTTGATACTATAGTTTTTGTTGGTGACCACATCCCCCACTTGCCATGAAGTTTCATTTCTTTTGGTAAAAGTATGACAAGAGAGCCCCATTTCCACACTCTAGCTTGAAGAAGGTAGAGGGACAGGATTTCACTCCCTGGAGTTGTCCTGGCTTTGGAGAGTTTTAGATATACATACACCCCCCCACTCTCCAAGCTAGAGAAGAAGTGTTTAAGCAATAGGTGGAGGACAGAGGTCTCCATCTGGGAAGTGGCACTGTAAGACCGTCTTTCCTCCCAGCAGTTATTTGGAATGGATATTTGTACTTATAAAACCAGAGTTTTGGCTACAGTCCTACATCACTGGAGTGCCGAGCAGATAGGCGCCTGGTCTGCTTTCATGTTCAGAAGCATAAAGCCACATAAACTCTTTAGATGTTGTGAGAAGACAATCACCATCATCCTCGGTGACTGGCCAGGCTAACTGGGACTGACAGAACATTTAGACACAACTATACATTTCCTGCCCTTACCCCATGGTTGAGGGTGGTCTGAGTTCAAGTGAATGGTGTGTGTACAAACATTTCTCATTCTGCTGCTTGTATTCTTCCTCATCGCCCACCCCCTGCATTGTGAAACATGCAGCCCTAGAGCTCCAAAGCTCTGCTTGGACAACCTTCTAAATACAAACCAGCCTATGATCAACAGCCATTAGGATACAAAATTGATCAATACTGAAGGTGTGTGGGACTCCTCCAAACAGCAGAACCAGAAAGAGCTTCATCTATTGCTTATATAGCGCAAGAGACTAGAGAATAAGCAGTCTTTTCCTGCCCGGATCTTCAATCTAATTATTTCCAGGGCAGTCTCCTTCAGCTCCCAATTCATGACAGCTTCCTGCCCAGTTGTTACTGCAGCTAGACTGGAGACCAAGGCATGTGTATCACAGCATCCCAGCATCAAAACACACCAATGTGTATTAAGGCACACATCATTCCCCCCGCCTCACACTGCCCTTTATGGGGCTGAAATATAATGATTCTGAACACCACAGGATTCATGTTAGCTTTCATGTCTAGAACTACTGTTACACAATATGGAGCCATCTGAAAAGATAAAAGCTTTAATAAAGCAAGAATCAGAAACCACATGAACTTTAGTATTACTATCAGAATGAGGAGACTTTGTCCTTCTAGGACACTCTCACCAGCCCCAACCTATGTATGACCGAAAGTAAAGGGCGGTGGGAATGGTAGGCCTGAAATCTGGATGACCCAAGTGGGCTCACTTAGATGTATGCCGCCTCTAACCTAGTCCATTGGGGCAGAGCCTCCTGCCACTTCCCCAGTAGCATCCAGGATCTTCCTTCATATCAGGCACTCCCAATAAATTTACCTGACTTCCTTCAGCTCTGCTTCCAACTTCACAGTAGCAGAGGAGCCAGGCAACAGCAACCAGTCTATCTGAGCTTGCTTATTTATTTATTTATTTATTTATTTTGTATGCTGCCTTTTCCCCAGAGTGGGACCCTGGGTGGCTCCCAAAGAAAACAACAACAAGGACGCAGTAACATTTTAAAAACAATTAAAAATTACCACATTAAAGGGTATAAAATCTTTAAAAAGACATACCAAAGTTTTTTTAAAAAAACAAACACACATTCCAATAAGCAGCCTCCCTGCTTACACATTAAAAGCCTGCTTAAACAAATAGGTCTTTGCCTGCAGGCAACATGAGAGCAGGGAAGGAACCAGCCTAGCCTCCCACAGAAGGAAATTCCAAAGGGTGGGAGCAGCCACTGAGAAAGGCTCACCAAGCAGGCCTGTGATGGTGATAGACTGCGAGAAAGCCCTCCCATATAGATTTTAAAACCCTGCCAGGTTTGTATGGGGAGCTGCAATTTCTCCCCGTCCCATGAACCAGCACTGCATTCAGGTTGTTTAAAGGGGAGTGGGAGAGGCAAAGGAACTGGGGTGGCTTGTAGATCTCTCTTGCAGCAATGCAAGATGCAGCTTTCCAAGATAAAGCATTCATGTCTAAAACAATTGGTAGACAATATAGAGCTATGAAAACCCTTCTAGGCTCACCTTGCCCAGCTTCTGTGCAGTCGACTGTGAAGTAGGTTGGCTCGTGAGCCTTCAAGCCAGTCTTGGCCACACCAGGGCCATAAACTTTCACTTTGTTGGGGTGAGTGCCAGCGCCAACATTCACCTAGGAGGCATGTATAAAAACAGTTATTGTTGTCTCTTAAATTGGCTGGAATGACAGAGGAGGAGGGCTATGGAGTGGGGTGGACAGGCTCCACAACTGAAACACATAGCTGTCACAAAGTTGTGGCATTTCTTGCTGGGATATTAGAGAAACCCTTGCTGATTCATCCCTAGGGCTCTTTCCCTAATGTTTTTAAAAAGGAGTTTAAGTAAAGTTCCATTGCTGTTGTTATAGATGAGTGTGCTAAACCTTCAAGAATGAGAAAAGATAACCCAGCCTTAGGACAGAGGGTCTTGCAGTATCTTTAGAGACCACACACACACACACACATACACATTAGGCTACATATTTAAATCGACTAGAGTAAGGGAGATTAGAGCAGGAATTATGTGGCCTTCAAATACCTTTTTTAACGCCTGCCAGGGTCTTTCTGGACCATATGTCAAAAACATTTGTTGACCAAAATGGGAGAACATGGAAGCCTCCAAGAGCAGCTATTGGCCAAAGTCAAGTTGCTAGTTCTAACTAAAGTAGACCAACTGAATCAGTTGCTGAATAGTAAGCCAACACTTACGTCTTGTTGATTTAATGGACCTACTCTATTTGGGATTAGTAACTGGATTTAGGCCACAGTGCTCTACCACAAAGCATATGGCTATGTTTTAGTTTGTGCAAGTGCCAATATTGGCATTTTTTAATCCATAAGTGAACTTCTGGCTTTGGAGAGGGTGAAAACCCTAAACCAAGAGGGCTCAAGGGAGTGGAATGAATCCCAAGACCTCAGTAACTTGATCACCACTAGGCCAGAAGGCAAAACTGCAGGCAGGGCAGTCTGGGGACAATAAGACAGAAAAGAGAATTTCAGAATGGTATTGGCATGGAATCTATCAGGAACAGGAATGTCACAAGTTTACAGCATATTCTAAGGGTATATGATGCAGCCAATCTGTTGAAGCTAAGACAGAAAAAAGGTGGGCATCACAAGAGCAGCAGGATCAATTTATTTGCAGTGGAAAGACACTCTGGGTCATATAGGGAAAACATATTTTCACCATAAGCTGGAACCACCTGCTAATGCAAGGGAAAGCAAAGTGCAACCTTCCATATTTTGTTGGACTGCAGCTCCCATCAATTCTAGTCAGCACTCCAACAATGCCTGGAAGGCCTTATGCTAAGGGGAATACGCATCTCAGCCCAAATCTCTTTCAGTCCAGACTAGAGTAGACTAGACCCACTGAATCCATTACATTTACCTCGAAGTTGGCTCACCAATCAACAATTCATTGAATGGGTCGAACTGAGTTGGGACTAACTCATAGGATGCCAGCCCTTGATTCTGATCCCTTTGTAAAATTTTTATTCTCTAGGAGTGAAGATAATGGAGTCCCATACTCTGCCCACCTCCACTGATGCAAGAGAGACAAAACTGACCCTGTAAGGACTGTTGGGAATGTTGACTCCTCCCCAGGACACCATGGCTGTGTGCTTCACAGGCTTCTTGGGCAAGTAGGAGCAGCTGTAGGTGCCGTTGCCATTGTCCTTCACAGACACATCCACAGGAGATCCATCAGAATCCTGAGATGGAGGAAATTGGAAATGAGTTTCTGACATGTTATCCTAGAAGTTCTTTGTCACATCCCCTCCTACCCCTCTCCAACCACTCTCCACAACATCTTTTCCCACCTGCTTTCTCCCTTCACCCAATTGGGACCTCTACAACCCTCATAATCTCCAGCATAGCTGCCATGCTTACTAGGTTCCTGGATGTTGTAGTCATACATATCTGGAGAACCTCAAGTCGAGGAAGCCCTATTTGGACTTTGCCAGTGCAAATGAGCCTCACCTGTACTTGCACTTTGAGAGGTGCCTTTCCACCATTCTTAGCATCCACTGTAAATTCTGCAGGTTTGTTGACTGCAACGCCAGTCTTCTCTAGTCCTGGGCCATGGGCTTTTACCTGGAAATGGATAAAAGAAGATGTGAGATAAAGCAGCTTCCACCATAGTGTGAGAGTCCCACACTGGCCTTTGTAAAGCATGTAAGGGCAGTCAGAAGTGACAGTCAAAACACTGCTACCCTAAACAACCTGGTAGCCAAAGGAAGTGCACATTAACTCTCACAGGCAGAGGAGACACCTTTGGATGCAGTCTTAACATTTGCGTATTACAACATTCAAGGTGGTATGGTGTAAAGATTTATCAGCAGACACACAAACTCATAGCATAGTTTGTGGGTGGTTGCTCTTGTTTTGAGCTAGTTGTGCCCTATTGTTATTAATGGAGAACACAAATGGGAGTAAGTAGACATGAAATCAGAATTAAAACAGGGCAGCCCACAGGACTGTGGCAGCCTGTATTAGAACTTTGCTTAGCATTGGCAATCTCATCCAGAACCTCTAGGGAACTTTCCCTTCACGCCTCCAAATTCTTCTACTGCAGGATACCATGTAGACCTTCACATGTTGAACTGCAATTCCCATCAGCCCAAGCCAGTACAGCCAGTGGAGAGGAATGCTGGGAATTGCAGTCCGACCACATCCAGAAGACCACATGATTCCCATCCCTGTTCTACAATTGCTAGAACCAGGAGTGAGTTTTCCAAGGAAGCAAATGTTATCAGATAAGAGCAGTTAATTTAACCCAGGGGTGGGAATCATGCAGCTCACCAGATGTTGTTGGATTGTAACTTCCAGCAGCCCTAGCCAGGATAACAAATGCTGAGGCACATTGGGAGCTGCAGTCCAACACCTACAATGCACCACATGATTCCCACTCTGGATTTAAATACTGCATACAGACACAGCCTTGAAAAGGCAATCTAGAAGACATGGCTGCAGTACCCATTCTCCATCCACCCATGAGCCTCACAGTTACTACCTTCTCAAGTTCTGCTCTCCACTCCAGAAGCATGTCTATCCATGCTGGTACACACAAAGTCCAGGGTGTGGCACAAAGGAAAACCCTACTTACCTTCTCAGGGTGGAAGTCCTTGGGAGCAGCTTTGATTTCTGCCATAAAGGGACTGAGCTTGATGTCTTCATTGTTACAGAGCACATGGACGGCATACTCGCCAGGTTCCTGGGGCCAGTAGCGCACATCACACGAGCCGTCACCCTTATCGTCACACTCTATCTTTGCCTGCGAAGGGCCCTCTACCGAGAAACCTGTAGGGCATAATTGTCAAGAGTATGGAGATACATGATCAGAACTAGGCCAGGTGTGGGTGCACTGACTTGGAGACATGTCCACTCAGCCTCTGGATGTGGGATACTAGGCAAAATTTTATTTTATTCATCTACATTCTACTTTTCAACCACAAAACGGGCACTTGTGGGAGCTGATGAAAATTTAAACAAAACTAATAACAAACAAACAAGAGCATTCGGTATTTTCAGTCCCTCTTCAACAACAGCCCAGCTTGGATGCCAAAGGCCTGTTAGAACAAAAAATAATATTTTTGCCTGCAAGTAGAAAGACAAGAGAGGGATAACTTCCTCCATAAGGACTCCCAAAGTCTGAGTGGCTACCAAGAAACTACCTCACAAACACTCAAATCATGGCAGGAGGAGCAAGAGAAAGTCTTCCCATGAAAATATCAAAACTGTGGTAAGCTCCCCTTGGGAGAAAGGTCTGCTCTTGTATAGCAGTTTATAGGCCATCATCAGCACTTTGAATTGTACCCAGGAAGAAACTGGTAGTCACTTATAAGAAGGCAGCTACATGTTCCTTGCAATCCACCCCAGATTCAACACTCTGGACCAACTGAACTTCTCAAACATTTTTTGAAGGCAAATCCATGTGTGAAAGAAATTTAAATAGGATGTACCAAAGGTATACATCACCAGGGCCAGATCCATTATCCACAGAAATATCTGCAGTTGGAGCACTAATCCAATCCTGGTATTTCAAAAAAACTAGGTAGCCAATCAGGGTTGAATCTAGATATATACCCATATTGCAAATCTGAGTCTCTAAATGGTATGTGAAAGCAGGGTGAGGCCCTACTGCCTGATCAGTTCTTTTTCATTGGACCAGAATAGCTGTCCTGTCTGGATCAAGCTTCAGTGTTTTTTCCTGCATGGTATGAAAAATCAAGACGCCTGCACCCATGAACCCTGTACCACATCAGGTTATCGTCTGGCTCTCCAAGTTACCTAGTGTGCCAACATCATCTCCGATAGCCTCCACCACGAAATCAGCTGACTTGCCAACGACACCTCCTTCCAAGCCAGGTCCCCAAGCTCTCACCTTCTGGTTTGTGCATTCTGTTCCCACTTTCACCTCAAATGGGCTAGTGGTGAAAAAATAATGCTTATGTTTAGTCTCAGGCATAAAAACTTCAGAGCAGTCCAGTTCTGCACTATAACAAGCTTTTCTTCATGAATTTTAGTTGTGTACATTCGTAAATTACAATTTGGTTAGGACCCTGTTTTGTTATAACCTTGCTCTGGCCAGAGAGAAGCAACCTGATGCTATCCTGAAATTTTATACTGTGACTCCCACAATTGCTGAAAATAGTCAAATGGAAAACATGCAGGGGTAGCTGTGTTGGCCATTTGTTAAATTCAAACAAAAACCCACCAAACAGTGATACCATTATTGGCCAACCGAAATGCACAATATACTTGTTGCAAGCTTTGGAACTCCACTGGCTTCTTCATCAGGAAAAAGATTACATACCAAACTGGAGAAAAATTTGAGATGTTAGTAAGATACCTGCATTTTGTTGTTTCTGTCCTTAGTTAAGATGGTATTGGGAGCATATCTTTAGCTGGGTTGGCCCCTCTTCTGGCCAGGCAGCATTTGGACAAAGCCCAGGAAATTTAAAATCCATTTGCATATCAACAAGGGATTGCAAAGGGGAGTCCTTGTTGGTATGAAAAAGGACTTTAAATTTCCTGGATTTTGCCCAATTATTGCATGGCCAGAGGAAGAGGGGCCAGCCTGCTAAAGATACCCTCCCCATACCATCTTAAGTAAGGACAGAAACAACACAATGCAGACATCTTACTAATATCTCTAATTTTTTCCCTGTTTGGTATGTAATATCTTCCCTAATGAAGAAACCAATGGAGCTTCGAAAGCTTACAACAAGTACATTGTGCATTTCGGTTGGGCAATAAAGCTATCACTGTTGGGTGGATAGCCAAGTGGAGTGAGGGTTGTATAGAAAAGTTGTAATCCCTGAAGTAACAAATCCACCAGGTTGCTTATCTCTGGCTAAGGCCTTCACACAGCACCTCACGAAAACTGTTGACATTACAACCCATAAGGGAACTGAGATATAAAATATAGTTAATTAAAATGAAATGAACATTCTGTAACCAAGACCATCACTTTGAATGCTAGAGTATTCAAATAAAGGAAAATCGGAAGGGATCCAAAGCATCCACATAGACTATATATTACCATACTACTACTACTACTACTACTACTACTAATAATAATAATAATAATAGGATTTGACCCAAAGCATGTGCTCTTCCCTACCTCTTTCATAGTAGAGGACCCCTCCAATCATGCCTTCCCTCAACTTTCCCCCCTACTAATATCACCTCTGTCTCACCTGCGGGGGATGTGCTGCCCGCCCCAAGTAATTGTGACTGTGTAGTTGCCAGGCACAGTGGGGTAGTACTCAAAGCCATACACGCCATCACCCAAGTCCTTCTGCTTGACACGTTCCTCCAGTCCTTCTGTGGAGAGAGAAAGAGTAGGAGAACAGATGAGCAGGGCCAATCCACACAGAATGACCAAATTGGTGCCTACCGCACCTAATTCTGGGTATTAATGGAATGGCAGCAAACTGCTATTTCATTTATAATTGTATTTTTCCTGCTAGGAAAAGAGAGGTGCTTGTATTCTATCTCTGGCAGCAAAATAACTCAGTTAGCGTTGGACAAAACATATTTTGAGTCAGAGAGGTGGGACAACATTTGCTGCTTTGCTCCAAACAGCAAAATCTGTTGGGTCCAGGCTGCCTTGCAAACAGAAGTACTCCGGGCCCTTGGTATATGTTTTGGTTCTAGGATTCACCATGAATAACAAAATCCATAGATGCTCAAGTCCCATTATATAAAATGGCATAGTAAAATGGTGTCCCTTATATAAAATAGACAAATCAAGGTTTGCTTTTTGACATTTATATTTATATTTTGAATATTTTCAAGCCATGGATGGTTGAATGTGTGGATATAGGAGGGTGACTGTAGTAAAAACCACACACAAAGGGAAAAAAACAATAATCCTACAATCCTGCTAACAAACGGCCTCATATTTCTCATGTTCAAGTGAAACAAGGCGTAACGTATCCCTAAAAAGCCACATGTTTCTCTTCCATCTTGTGAACAATACTGTGCAGCCATGTTGGAAAAAATCCAATATGGCAGGCCTGTGGTGAAGGAACCTCTTCTGTTTCCAGTGTAGCAGTCAGATTCAACCACCAGTTCAGTCAGCATCTGTTAATGGACTGGGACTGCCTGCTTGTTCAATGTGCTTAGGCAGCAAAATGCCCCATACCAGTCCTGTTTGGCGAAGAGGCTGGACCAAGGGACATAACCCCAATCTCCCCTTCAACACCCAGAAGGTATTTTGCCTGAACATGTCTACAGTATTGTGTTTGCGCAAGGACTGCAGCCTGTTACTTGCACCTCAGCCCTATGAAGGAGTGTTTCCTATTTCAAGAATTCCGGATGTCATAACATTCTTCTCCCCCAGCTGCCAAGGGTAACATCGTCTGCATTTGGGATCTTCATAGGATGGCGCCTCAAGGGGATAAAATGCTGCCACATTCTCAAGATGGTTATCTTCCAAATGGGAGCAATCAGCAGGCTTCTTAAGTCCACCCCAAGGCCTAGTTGCCCAACCCTGCTTTGAATGCTTGTGGTTTGAACCCAGGGTTATGATTGTCAAAGCCAGCCTCTTTCCATCATTCACATGCCTTTGTATTGCAGCAGCTTCCCTTCTAGCCTAGACAGGACCCCATTATGACCCCTCTACCATCAACTTGTGTCCTGCTATTCTAACACACACACACACATTCCACTGCACACAAACACACACCCCAACCACTACCATTGCTCTACCACAATAGTGTAATTTATGGCTTTGCTTCCTTGTCTGGGCAACGTTTCCTTGTTTAAAGTAGGCATACCAAGATGAGCCCTTCCCACAAGGCCCATTTCATTGGCATTTCCTGCCAGGAGACCCAGGAATTCTCACAGCCCCCCAGCCAAGCAATGGGGCTTGACAGCAACTGCACTTAGGGAGACTTTCTAGAATTGAACACTTGCAGCAATGCAACAGAGGAGAGTTAAGATTTTCCACAGCAGGTAATTGCCACATTTAAGCAAATTTCAGCTCATTTCTCCAAAAGCTGAATGAGACTGAGCTCTAATTCTCGACCTCCTGCCCTCCAGGAATTTTGGACTTCTGCTCCCAGATACTCAGCCTTTATGGCCAATGATCAGGAGTTCTGGGAGCAAAGTCTGATCATCTCAAGCATTCAAAGGCTACACTACAACAGATCCTCCTTCCCATCTTGTCTCCCCCCTATGCAGGCAATGACCAGATCCAAACTTGTTTAGTTTTTACAGTGCAAACAAGATCACATGGTCTTCCCTTTGTTTCTTGGGTCTGGGCAGCCTCTGTATTTTCAGAGTGATAAGCTAGCTGAGCACAGCTATGGTTTAAAGCCTTAGGCAGAAGAGAGAGAGAGATGTTGTGGCCATTCATCTACTAGTTTGCTGTCACTTGCCTAGTCCTCGCATGAGACGGAGTGAGATCCTGCAGTGTGAGGAATGGTGCCAAGGTGTCAGGAGAAGACCTATCTTTCCCAGGCAATCTGCCTTGCACCTTCAAAGCAATCCTACTGCCTCCCAGGTGGGGTGTAGGACACTTTTTAGTCTCCACTACTGAGATAAAATTCAACTGCTACATCTTATTACCTTCTGTACAAGGAACAGACAAAAACACCATCTTTTTAGCCTCAAGCAACAAAATGTCTTGGCCCAGCTATGGGGGCTGGCAAGCCAACTCACCCTTGTGATCAGGCTCTGTGAGCAAAGCCTATGAGTACATAAGCAAATCAACCAGCAAGGAGTCAGAACTGCTGCACCCTCAAACAAAAGCCACTGGCATAGCAGAATGAAGATCTCAATATCATATTAATGCTTTGTTAGGGCACTATCTACTCACTGCTCTTTGTAACAGAAACCTAGCAGTGTGTTATGTTTCCCGTTAGATGTGGGTATACATACTCTCTGGTTGAGGTTTACAGCATACTGTGTGCCTCCCATAGGAGCAACCCCACATGAGACATGGCTCTAACTTTGAACAAGAGAAGCAACAGCAATATCCCTGAACATGTCAATTAGACACAAACAGCAGCCAGAGGCAGAAACTGAAAAGTAGTGCTTCTACATTTTTTTCCCCTATTGAATAACTTAATTCCAGTCTAAATATCACCTAAGGTAACATTTTCTTCATCAATTGGAAGATCAAAGTAAGTTGGTGATGGCATGAGTATGTGAAGAGAAGGTATGTGCAGGTGTAGTGATGATGCAAAGGAAATATGAGGAATAAGCATGAAGAACTGAGAGGAGTTAGAAAATTAGATACAAGGAATTACGAGAAGTACAAAAAGAAAGGCAAGGCAAGAATTTTTTAGGTAGGAAGGTTAAAGGAAGGATGAGGAATGAATAATAGAAGGAAGAGGAGGAGGAAAGATGAAGAAAAGAAAACAATGGTAACTGGGATGCTAAATGGGTAAAAGTGAGAACGATGTATACATATTAAAATTATACATTATATACAAGGTAAGAGTTGTATTATGCTAGAGGATATATAATATTAGGAAATTTTGAAATTTGGGTATTGTAATAACATAAGTCATCATGTATAAGTGCATATATATATTATATTGTAATTATTGCGTCTGAATAATTAATAAAATATTACAAAAAGTAAAGTAGTGTTTATACATTAAAGCACAAAGATCCTGTACAAGTCCTATCAGTCCCTGAAGTTCAAAAAGTTACTTTTTTGGAGTACAGCTCCAAGAATCCCTCAGCCAGTGTGGCCATGCTAGATTGTGGGAACTAGCTCAAAAAAAGTAACATCACCAAGCAGTGCCACCCCAACCATCCCATCTTTTAAATTCTGTCACTGGTAGTGAACAGTGCATGTATGTAGATAGAGACACACAAACTTACTTGGGCCTTTTACTGTAACTTTGAGCTCGCCACTACCAGCGCCTTTTGTGTAGACCTTGAAGTCTGCCGTTTCCTTCACCCGGACTCCTTTGGGTTGTAGACCTCGGCCCACTGCTCTGCAGGCATTGGGGTTGCAGGCTACAGCAGCACAGAGAAAGGAAAAAGAGTGACTAGAATCTTTCCTCAAAAAAGTGAGAGAGAAGAGGAAGAAAAGATTCCATAACTTTGTGACTGGGCAGATTTTATCCCGTATTAACATGCCAGGCACCTTATTAACTTCCCCACCACCAAAAGGCAGACAGGTGTGATTTTAAGCCAACAAGTTGTCCTTGCAGAGAACACTGTCATAAACCCTCACCACAGGATCACCCCACCCATGCCCCAAGAGTGAAATACCATTAGCCCTGGGTCCGGGCGCCGAGCAGCTGGGAGGAGATGAGTGCCAACAGAGATCCAGGGAGGTGGCTCTTCAGAGAAGAAAGAAGAGAGCAGAGGAGAGCTGGCCCAGGACAGGAGGAGGCAGGCAGAGAGGAGATAAGTTAGCACAGAAGAGAGCATCCTCCCACACACTTTCTGGAGAGAAAAAACCCCAAGCAGAAGCAACAGTGTGAAAGAAAAAGATGTCCCACTAGCAAGCCCAGTGCATGATGGTAAACTCACCTTGCCCCACGGTGACTGTATATGGACTGCGTGGGATAGGGATTCCACCAAAAGTGATATAGATCGTATATGTGCCCTCCAGAGTGGGCTTATAGGTGCAGCGGTAGGTGCTGTTGCCTTTGTCCTCCAGGTGCTGCTCCACTGTCCCCTTCTTGCCAGTTGGGTCTTGGATGATGACTTCAATTTCCCCAACCCCAGCACCTAGAAAGGGAAATGGTAATGTTAAAATGGAGATACAGACACAAAATACATTGTCCCTTTTGCTTAACCTTCAGATTGCCATTACACCAAGATTTTTACCACAGTTAAGAATACTTTCTAATGGTTTTAATCATAAAATGACAGCTCCTGTTGTCTGTAAGGCATTCAATCCATTCCAGGTTTTGCTAGTTTTAAAAGAACAATCCATGGTGTCAGATCTATTTTAGAGCTATGGTTCAGAAAGACTCCTTTACAGGCTGGATGAACCTGAAGTGGATTCACTGCCCAACTGAAATGGGAGCTATCATCTTCTTGGTGGTTATTCTTGCAGGCTTCCTTAGTCTGCTGACTGCCCGAAGTTTCAAGACCATAACTTCTCTCCTGGAAAGCAAAGTGAAAGCCATACTCAAAGTAACTGGGAAAAATAAATCACTAGGAACAGATGATATGCCAATAGAACTGGAATAATCCACAGAGACAGAATCAAGTTCAATTCTAACTAAAATATGTAAACAAATATGGAAAAAAAGCAGTAGCCCTCAAATTGAAAACGATCAATATACATTCCTGTATATACAATATACAAGAAAAGAGATACAAAAGACTGCAGCAACTACAGGACCATTGTGCTAATTTCCCATGCTAGCAAAGTCATTCTCAAAATTCTGCAGCAAAGACTCCTACAATACAAGGAGTGAGAAAAGCCAGAGACGCAAGCTGAATTCAGGAAAGGAAAAGACTAGGGATCACATTGCAAACATATGATGGATAATGGCATGTACCAGGGAATTTCAAAAGAAAATCTGCACAGACTTTATTGAGTACTGCAAAGCTTTTACCAGTATAGACCATGAAAAGCTATGAAATACACTCAAAGAAATGGAAGTGCCAATACATTTGATTGTCCAGATGCGTAACCTGTACTCAGGACAAGAAGCTGCCATCAGAATTGGATATGGAGAAAAAGAATGGTTCCCAATCTACAAAGGGGCCAGGCAAGGCTGCATACTATCACCCTATTTATTCCACATATATGCAAAAAATATATTACACAGGCCAGGATTAGACTCAAGAGGTAGAAGTGAAGATCAGAGAAAGAAACGCTAGCAACCTAAAAAATGTAGATGACACGACACTACTAGCAGAAACCAACAAAGACCTGGAGCAATTACTGTAAAGGCTAAGAAGGAAAGTGCCAAAGTAAGCTTAATGTTGAACATTAAGAAAACAAAAAAGAATGACTATGAATCTATCCTAGATAAGGAGAAGACTGAAGTAATCAAAGGAGTTTCCATACTTTGGATCAAACAGTGATTAGAACAGAGACTGCGGTCAAGAAATTAGAAGATGACTAGGATTGGGAAAGGCAGCTATGAAAGAACTGGATAAAATCTGAAAATGTAAAGATATAACTCTGAACACTAAAATGAGGATTGCCCAAGCCATTGTATTTCCCATCGCCATGTATGAATGTGAGAGCTGGACAGTGGAGGAGGAGGACAGGAAGAAAATAAACTTAAGATGTGATGCTGGAGAAGAGTGCTGAGGATACCATGGATGTCTTCCTCTGAGGCTGTGAGAGTGTGACTCGCTCAGGATCACTCTTAAGCAGGGATTCAAACCTTGGTCTCTAGAGCTGTAGTCCAATACACAAACCACTACACCACACCCTCTAAATGAATCCAAAGGCAGCCTGATGCCTTAGGAGATATTCTAGTGAGGTTAAAATTCCTGGGAACAACAGCTTTTCAGAAATAAACTTCCTAGGTTTCCATTCACAAATAGCTGCAGTTGAAACCAAAAGATAAGAAGGATAGAAGTTTCCTGCTTCTGGGAATCAGAGCTTCTCCATCAATGGCTGACTGACCTTCTGCTTGCCCATACCTGTTCCAAGCCTGCAATATTTCAAGGCACTGTTTATAATACCCCCCTTTTTTTGTTTTGCGCTGATCATTCCAAGTTTCAATCCTTTAGATCCACTCTGCTGTCCTGAATGCAAGACCTGAGACATGTAAGAGCTCAGAAAATGGCAATAATTTTGGTCCACTTGCTTACAAATGAGTAGGACTGGTCTAGAACATTTCAAAAACTGTACCCTGAAGAAAAAATCTTCTGATCAGACAAAGAGCAGTCACAAATCTTTACATGGCTGGCATGGAGAGAAGGGAAGAAGCTGGAACTGCTGCTGAACAAGGCCTTCCACATCACAATATGTGTTTGACTTGAATGCTGGTGACAGAACAATCAACCGACATGAAATGTGGAAAATCTTCACCACAATTAATTCCATCCCAAGCAAAAAGCATGGGAAGGCAAATGCATTTTAAACCAATGGTTCTCAAACTCTATTGTATTCTCAGTATTTTGGACTTTTGGAAGCCCTAGTCAGATTGCACCATAGTAATGGATTGTGAGAGCTCAAATCCAACAAAATTCTGAAGGACCTTAAGAACTATGGTGTCAGACAATCACATGTAGGCTTGCCATATCCTGCCTGGGGGCGGGACTTTCCCGGTTTGGGGCGGGGCCGCACGGTCACAGCCCGGTTTGGCCCTGCCCCCGGGATTGCCCCTGCTCCCCGGCGAGATACAGCAAGCTGAGGGAGGCTTTCCCTTGCCGCTTGGGCCCAGGCCTGCAGGGAAAGCCTCCCTGAAGGGGAGGAGTCCCTCTCCGCCTAGGCTCCGCCCCCACCAAGGGCGGGGCCCAGGCCCAGAGGGAAAGCCTCGGAGACTCCTATTCAAATGTAGGACACAAAAAATGTGTCCTACATTTGAACATTTTGTCCTACATTTGTCCTGGTTTGGAGGTCCTGATGAATGGCAACCCTAATCACATGCAAAATGCAGAGCATGATAACCTGCTTAAATTTTGGGTTACCATAATACATTTCTGTGTTTTCAGGTATAACTGTGTATTCAAATCATAGCATGAGCCACCTTCAGTCTTAGTAGGAGGAGTAAAGTCGGATATAAACACAATAAATAGTGGACTGCAGTTCACAAACGCTTATATCCACTAAAACCTGTTAGGCTTTTAGATACGATATTCTTTGTTGTTTTCTTTCCAACAGAGACAACATGGGCTACCCTTCTACCAAACTAAATAAAACCATGTTGTGTGCCAATATTCAGCTTCTTGGGCAAGTCTGGGTTCCCACCCTTAAAGACATGTCTAAACCATACGATAGCACAGATAAACTGGACTGTATCAGCAGTTCCTGGTGAGATTCTCAAGATAAGTTTTCAGTGTACAGTGGGTCAAGCGGAGAGAAAATGCCTCCACCACATCTCTTGGCCCTTCTTTATGACTAGCACAATTACATATGAGACACATTCAGCTGGTTTTTGCTTGTGACCTACATAACTTATGTAGGGAATAGAATAGTTTCTGGATAGGATTTTCTCTCTTTAAATCAGAAATAAGCAGGAATGAACATACTGTTTTATACTATATCACTATGCTCAGCATTTACTGCAGTCTTCAGACATGCGAAATCACCAAATATAGGCACACATCAAGTAATTTAAATTCCTCTTTATAGCAACCTCATTTCACTTTGCAGTTGCTTTTAACTAACAACATACTGAGAAGACCGTTCTCCACTCTCTACAGTTTCTTTCAAACTTTCATCTGGCTCATGGTCATGTAAACTCATTTCTGAAAGCAATTTTAAACACACACATACATGCAGGGAAGACTCCTCTGATACAGAAACTGTGGAATGCCAAGTTATGCTCTACTTAGCACCAGGCCAGTTTTCAGCTTGGATTTAGCGAAAGACTTTCATGCTTGAAAAGATGCTGCAGCCAGAAAATCAGGCAAACTGCTTAGGCAGCAGATTGTAATTTTAAGGCACTGTTGTCTTCAGACTCTGACTCAAAAGGAGGCTGTTCAACTTCCAGTCATGCATACAAAAGGCAAGATCTGAGACAACAAGAGATCAGTTGTTTGCCAAGGGCTGCTGGGACAAGGAAGCAGCCTGCTGCCAGAAAGGAGATGAGCAGACATTCAAGGGAACTTTAGAGTTAGAGAACTGGTTCCTAGAGGAAGCCAATATTCTTGGATGAGCTGGAACTCACAGAACTTGAGAAGAGTTACTTTTTTGGACTATGATCCCCAGAATCACCCACCACCATGGGAAATTCTGGGAACTATACCCCTGCAAAGTCATCTTTTCCAGAGTCTGATTGATAGTCATAGAGATGACTGATCTTGTCCAAGTACCATTGTGTACTTTGTGGTATTGTTTAGATACATATCCTGCCAAGTTAAATAACAAGCTCACAGGCAGTCAGTTTTGAATCCCCAATCGCTTCTGCCTATGAACGATTTGCCTGTGTGGCTGGAAGGAGCTATGTTAAGGGGCCTATCTCGAATGACAAGCCTAGATCCTTAACATACAGGAAGCTAGAAAGAGAAGGGATAAAATTAGCTACAGGTTGTCTCACTATGGCAAAGGTGCATGGGGGTGACCTCCAAACATCTTTTGTACTGTAGATTTCATAATCGCTCACTGTCAACTACACCAGATAGGGGCTGATGGGAGTTGCTATCTTGAACGGATACATATTTTCCTATTATTATTCACTACCTTAGGTCTTCAAATTCCAGGGAAATGCAGGGGAACTAGATATTGCTGGATCACATCTTCCATCAGTCCAATTATGGGGGACATGGGACTTATACTCCCTAGTCTAGGAAAACCAAGCTTTTCCAACAGATGCTTGGTTTTATGCAGATGCTACATTTGTTGTCCAAACATCTACCTGCCTGGGATTGGCAGTGCCTGTCATTCTTCCACCCACCCTTCTGGACAGAATCCCTGCCCCGTCCACTGACCAGCAGTGAAGATCTCAAAGTAGGTCGTCTTGTTGGCAATGTTGCCTGTAGGCTCCAAGCCAGGGCCCTGGGCAGTGACTTTGCTGGCATCTCCATGTGATTTGTCCACATTCACCTCAAAGGGGCTTTTTGCGATATGCTGCCCAGCAAAGAGTACTGTCACCTGAAAGAGAAAAAGGGGGAAGGAATCAGAGGATGACACAAAGAAAAGGCCCAGTATTTCCGCTTACTTACATTATTTGAAAGTTCCTACCTTGTGGACACCTGTCACCTTTGGCACATACCACACTGAAAAGGTCCGATTCTTGTCATTGTTGGCAATCACCTTAGCCTAGATAACACAAGAAATTTAATAATTTTCTATTAAGAACAATATATTGTTTTATTATTAGCTACATTTATATCCCACCTTTGCTCCAAAGAACTTCAAGACAACTTGCATGATCTCTTCCTCCCCACAATTCTCATTAGCTAGATCAATAGAGAGTGAGTGACTGATCCAGTAAAGTTTATGGCTCATTGGGAAATAGAACCAGCAATTCCCAAATACCAGTCTGATACTCTACCCATTAAATCATGTAGAGCAGTGATCATTATGCCCTATATATGTCTGTCTAATTCAGAGGTGAAGAAGCACATGGGGGGGGCTAGGGGTCCATTTTTCCAACTTGATTCCACATGGCTACACCCTGCAACGAGCCCAAATACAATTTTCCTGTGCAATCTTTCTTAACCCCCCCCCCCCCCCCGAAAAAACAGCTAACATTCTATCACTTTCTGTTGCAGCACTCCCTGCAGAGGAAAACATTAGTATTGGGGGTAGCAAAGGATTTTCGGGTCTTGTGGGAGTCAGGTGAGGGTAATTTTTTAATGTGTTTTCACACACTTGGGAGCGATTTTCATGGTTTATGGGCAAAAACTGTGCTGAATTTTTTTTTTAAAAAAAAATGGGAGGCTGGGGCTGCTGGGAGTCTTCAGGGAGCACAAAAACGAGGCCCATTCCAGCCAAATCTCTCCAACCTTAAACTCTCACCTAACCTAAACTCACACAGCATGCTGCCCACAGTACTCACTTCTTCACGGTGCCCAGCAGGATCCTCTACATAGACCAGGACTTCTCCTTGGCCAGCACTGATGGTTTCTACAGTGAATTCAGCCTTCTTCTTCACCATGTTCCCTGTCGGTTCAATACCTGAAATACAAGAGGCAACAGTCAAAAATTTCAGTCATAACAGTGGGTCATCAAAAAGTAGGGGGTGCCTGCTACGTATTCACAACTGTGGGAATATTGTTACCTACCTTAACAGCCAACAGCTGCACTAAGCAATTAAAGTCCATTCCCCTGGTGACTGCTCAGTGCAGTAATATGACATTTCCAGCTTCCTCTCACAAATGAACTGCAATGCATCGAGGAACTGTAACAAGGGTCCTGTTTTGGACTGTCACAGCCTCACTTGCCAGTGGGGGGGGGGCTCGAAACTTATCCCGGCGCACCCCCGCCAGCAGTAGGGACAGCCTTTCATTGGGGGGTGGGTTCTGTGTTTCTGGGTTTGTTGGGTGGGTGGGGGGGGGGGCAGATTAGGAGGCACTACTTTTTTTGTGTATTCTTAACTACATAGGCAATGTAGGATGTTGGCCATGATCGATATAAGGGGCAGGAATTCTATTGCACTCTAATGATTGCTGAACTGCAACTTCCAGCATTCCTCACTATTGCTTATGCTGCTCAGGCTGCTGGAACTTGTGGGTCAACAAACACCTGGAGGGCTACAATATTTTCATTCTTCATCTAGATGAAGAACATAGAAGTGCTAAAGAATACATCAAGTGCTATTCAGTTTATAACTACAAGCTTGTTATCCCAGCACTATCTCATCTAAGGTCATATGGCTAGATAGTGCCATTAGCACAGCCTTCCCTTCACCTCACAAATTTGGCACTTTCTAGATGTGCAGGACTAGAATCCCATCATTCCCACTCAGCAGCAGTCTGTTGCCATGACAGCTGGGCGTGAAAGGAGCCAAAGTCCAAAACAACTGGTTGACAAGTTGGGGAAGATTAAGTTAAGATACACAGAACAGTACAGAATAATTGACCATCACAAGTTAATCACAGGATATTTTCAACAAAAAGGTCTGAAAATATCATGACGATTCTCATTAGAATCTAGATCCATGAGGCTGCTGTTTTATTTACCAACAATCCTTTCCACAGTTCCCATCCCTTTCCTAACTAAAGTGCCTTACGAACAAATTATTTGCCTTCTCACTATGGTAGGCCTTTGAATTCAAGGGTGGAGATCATACAGGCTTCCAGATATTGTTAGACTGTAACTCCCAGCAGCTCTAGCCAGTAGAACCAGTGCTGATGAATGCTGGGAGTTGTAATCCAATAATACCTGGAAAGCCATATGAAGTCAATTTTCTGTCCCACCTGGCCCACACAGTACATCAAACTTTTTCCATCTCCTGTTACTGGACTCACCTGGTCCGTAAGCCCTGGCCTTCTTGGGGTTCAGCTTGGGCCTGAGTGGGGCTCCGGGTTTTAGCTTGGCTTTGGGGAACTGAGAGAGGTATGTCATAACGGAGTGTTCATCTACATTGGGATCCACAATCTCTTCAGGTGTAATCACCTACAAAGAAGAAAAGATGAAGAGTTATAGGGAACAAAGACAGATCCATAGCACAATTTTAGTGACAGCCATCAAATCTGGAAACAGCACAGACTGAAATCCTAGGTTCTTTTTCTTTTTTTAGCTACTCTAGTTTGTAGCCCTTAAGATGAAGAGAAGTCCCTGAGAATCTCTGCTGGAAAAACGCCAGGGAGTGGGAGGCAGGAGCTGAGCATTCTTCTCAGGTGTTAAGTATTACAGCCAAAACTCAGAAAGTTTACTGTGTTGGAGTATGACACCTAGAACCCCCAGTTTGAATTATAGTAAAAAAACCCAAACCTATAGTTATCTTCAATAACATGCACCACATACTAGTATTGAACTGCAGTGAAACCAGAACAAAAAAAAAATTACTGTACCCTAACATGCCTTAACTGCACCTTTTGTAGCAAGGTTTAGTTCAGTGCAAATGTCTATGTTGTAGACACACACCATGTGTGCATATGCTTCTTACCTGAGGGATACCCAACCAATCATCTGCTTGCTGCATAGCTTCCCGGGCATTGTTGACAGGTTTGCTGGCATCCCATGAATCCCAGTCAGGACACAGACCTGTTTGGACAGAGTTCACATTCCCCCACTTCAATTACAGGCAGTAGGAACATTTCCTCATAGGCAGAAACTCTAGGAAGGCTACTACAACAGACTGGAAGAGACCCGTACATCCTCCTATATCCACCTATTTCCCTCCCTTTAAATGTACAGAGCCTTGCCATATACTTTCAGTGCCTACCATGCTCCTCCTTAATTTCATGGTAGCAGACTCTAAAGCAAGGGCAGGAATCATGTACCACATCTGATGTCACTGGACTGCAGAGCCAAAGATGAAGACTAGTGAGAGTTGCAGTCCAACCATCTCTGGAGGAACACACAATTCCAAGCCCACTTTAAACCAGGGAGATCAAAGACTCACTGGCTGATCTGTGGAACTTTTGCAACATACCAGCAAGGATTTCTCTAACTCCCAATTGTTTAACAACAACTATGGCCCCAAACAGACAGGCCAAAATAAAGCTGCTTCAGGTCACTTTGGAGGTATGCTGTTTCAATGATGCATGCATACTAAGAGTCCAGAAGCCGCACCAAAGCCAAGATCCAGTTCTAAGGACTAGAATGCAGCTTTGGCGCAGCTTCCGGACTCTTAGGACGCATGCATCATTTAAACAGTGTACCTCCAAAGTGACCCAAAGCAGCTTTATTTTGGCCTGTCTGTATGGGGTCAAAGTGACTTTCCCATCCTCAAATTAAATAAGGCTGCTGAAAAGGAGAGCTCCAGTTTAGCCAGCAGCAGATTTTCACGTGAAAGGCAGAGTTCACTTCTGGTACAGAAAAGAAAATTCTTGATCTCAGCACATTATGTGAGGCACAGTTTTTAAATTCTAAGTCTTCTATACTTGGTTGGTAGGTCAAGGAAAGATTAGAATATATATGACTGAAATCTCCTCCCTGAGGTCTCCTCCCTATTGCTCTACCTTGCTAGCGTTCCTATATGCAGAACAGCTGTGACTTTATCACGACATGCCAGCCAAGTCCTCCTCACAGGCAGGACTGCTGCCTGCCCACCCACCCCTCTGTACCTGGAGCACAGCTGTCAACGAGAGCTCCCAGTGCCCGACCGCTCTGCCAGTCTTTGCTGAAGTTTGTGATGGGCAACTGGGGCAGTTTGTTTTGGATCCAGCCCAGCAGTCGCTGTTTAGGAGTTTGTTTCTTGGCCTCTTCGTCATCCTCCTCATCCCAAATGGGCATAGAGATGGAGTAGTGCAGGATCAGTGTCCATATCAGGCCCAGGATCAACTTCAGGTTCCCATCTACAATAGCTTTGCTGTCTGAGGGTAGAGAAGACAGAGAAAAAAACAGGTCAGGATTTACCGAGGAGAAGAGGTCCCCTGGACTCCCCTCTCAGGGTTGTAACTACAGACTTAGTTCCCCTATCACCACCCTCAGCAAGACAGGTGGCACTCTTCCTCTCTTGCCCATTACTGAGCCTGGCAACCTGACACTTTCTTCCTCCACCAAGACCGGCGGTCAGGCCCTTGCATCTTCTTCCCCAGTGACACTGGTCCTTCACCCCCACTTTCCTCTGGACAACCTAGCCCCCCTCCTCAGCAAGATAAGCTTCTGGGCTTTCTATGGTCCCTCCTCAGCAAGATGGGCAGCCTAGCCTTCCCTCATGCATACTTCAGAAAAACTGGTGACTGGTTTTTTGGTCTCCTTTTCCACAAAGAAACCACAGGTTGTCTGCCCTAGACAGGCTTCACAGTCCTCTGCAACCCTTCCTTGGTGAGATAGGCAGCCCAGCTCTTCACACACACACACTCATAAGACAGGTGACCTAGGCTGTTGCTACACTGCAGAATTAATGCAGTTTGGCAGCATTTTATCTGTCCTGCCTCCATTCTATGGCATCATGGGATTTACAGTTTGTTACAACACCAGAGCTGACAGAGAGGGCTAAACACATAACAAAACTACAAATCCCAGAATTCCATAGCATTGAGCCACGGCAGACGATCTTAATTCTGCAATGGAGTTGCAATGCTGGTTTGTTCTCTTCCTTCCATCAGGGAAATGAGTAGCTCAGTGAGACAAGTTGCCCAGCACTTGATCTGAACCTCTACCATTTCAGCCAGCTATGAGACTCCTCTTTTGAATGTGGAGCTCTTATTTAGCAGGAAGGCAACAATCTAATGCTTTCTTTTGGGAAAATACAAGGAGAAGCACATAGGTACTGTGTTACCCAACTGCTCAGTAAGCTGGAACCCTGTTTTTATTTTCCAGCAAGAATGTTCAATGAGCTAAAAATATAATCAAACCTAGTAGGTATATTATTTATTTATTTCATTTATTTATATGCCGTTTTTCTCCTGGATCTTATTTTCCAGCAATGATAGTCAATAAGCTGAAAATACCCCTAAACTAGTAGGTATATCATTTATTTGCCACCTTTCTCCTGGATGAGGACCCAAGGTGTGGCTCACAAAGAATAGGCTAAAAACAACACAATTTTAAAACACACTTAAAATCATCAAATGGTCTGTGTAATTGCAAGAGAACCACTGGAACTTCTCTGAAGAAGAAAAGCCTACAAACACAGGATAAAGAATACTGTACATTTTTCTATCCCTGAATGATAGAAAGTACGGCCCTGTAACAAAATGTGTCTTCCAAAGCAACACAGTCCCTCTAGTTTTGCATTTTTCCTAGCCACTTTGGGAAACCAGAAACTGATTTTTCTACAAAAGAACCCTAAAACCAAGTTAGTATCGATAATCGTTATGTGACTTCAAATACACAACTTACTACCATAGGGTCTTCTTGGCAAGATTTATTCAGAATAGGTTTGCAACTGCCTTCTTCTAAGGCTGAGAGAATGTGATTTGCTTAAGGCAGGGGTGAGTGGGGATTTGAACCCCAATCTTCCAGTTTTAGTCCAACAATTAAGCCATATCACATTCTGTCTTTCCAGTTCTGATAACCAGGGAAAAAATCCCTCAATTCAAAATTCTTTGTTTCTGTTTCTAAGCATAGATCCTCTGCACCAGTTTCTGCCTAATGAATCACAGATTTCTTGAGGGTGTGTGTGTTATATGTTGCAAATCTGAAAGGAGCTCACGGCTGCCTTAATATCAGATTACACATGCTTGCCTACCATTTGAAGATGGATAACAAAAGGTTAGGATTCACTGAGACCTAGAAAATGTTATCAACTGGGGATTCTATGAGATTGTAGTGCAAAAAAGATAATACTTCCCAAGTTCTCCTTGTGAAGGAGTTAGCAAGACATCAGAAAGTACTTTTCCTGACCTGGGCAAGATGTCCTAAGAGCTACTGGTGTCCATACTAACCTACCGGTGGACCAAAGACATACAAACTATTTGCAACAAGCCCTTTCCAGTCCAGGGAATTAAGGATCAGCTTTTAAAGAACAAGCATGCAAGTGGTAGTTTTATCTGTGGTTGTTGCAAGGTTTTGTTATCTGATTATGTGATGCCTTTTTTAATTGCTACTGTATTACTGGGGCAGGAGGTTGACCCTCACTTGGAGTAAGACTGAACATTTAAATGCATTTTATGCGCGATATGAATCTGTTCACATGTTCAGGCTATGATGTCACTTGGCACTGCACAGCCCAGTACTGCATGCACACATGGGCCATATCTGCACAAAAAGCTCTGCCAAAACCTTTCAGACACCCAGGTTGTTGTTCATAAGCATGCTTGCATACAAAGGTTAATCCCTCCTTGTTGGCTCTTCATGCAGTTCTGAGCAGCTAATCCAGATTTCTCTAAACTGTTGCCTTCCAGATGTTTTGGACTAAAGCTTCCATCATCAGCAGCCCTGTTAGCTAGGCTGATAAAAACTGCAGCCCGTAGCCCCAGCTCCAAGTTTGGGGGAGGGAATAATGCATTTATATCTGCACTACACAGTTATAGTTGTTTGATGCCAATTTAAGTGCTGTGGCTAAATGCGATACAATCCTGAGATTTGCAGTTCACTGAGAATTCGGTTTGAGAGAGCTCTAGTATACTCCCCCTGAACTACAATGGCCAATTCTGAGTGCTTCACGTTACAACTACAAGTCCCAAGATTTGACACCACAGAGCCACTGCAATTAAAGTGGTATCAAGCTGCTATAACTGCATAGTATGGATACATCCAAGGCTAAATCACCAGGAAACATCCCAGGGCATACATGTTAATTGTTACTCCTGGTTTGTTGCTCCTCTAGTAAGCCAGGATGTGAAATTACTGTATATACTGATGTATAAGTCTAGAAATTTTAGTCAAAAAATTGACCCCCCCCCCCCCCCCCAAAAAAACTATCAGCATATCCATGAGTCAATATAGATACTGTACTTTAATTCTTATTTTTAAAAAGGAACCATTCCCTGTGAAAGGTGAGAGTGTAATATATCTTAGAAGCATTGTCCCCTCTCTATTCTCTCATCCTTTAGTCTGACCACAGTTATGCCTTTAGCCTTTAGTCTGACCACAGTTATGCCGCCTGTTGGAATTTTCTAAGTTCTTTGGCATTGTTCTCCTTTCCTTCTTCATCCTTTAGATCAGTGGTTCCCAAACAGTGCCCTTTAGGAGATTTTGGACTTCAGCTCCCAGAAGCCACAGCTGTGTTGGCCAATAGTCTGGGATTCTGGGAGCTGAAGTCCAAGATCCCTTAAAGAGTACAGTCTTGGGACCACTGCGATAGATCCTTTGTTGCATGCCCCTAAGTTTTCCCTCGACTTGCCCATGGGTCATATCAAAATCCATCATTTTGGCCCCAAATCTGCCCTCGACTTACACATGAGGTCGACTTATAGTCGAATATATACATTAGTTTCTATATCCAGGTTTCTCAGAGACACACAACTCCAGTTGGGCTGTAATGCTAAACTTTACCCTCCCTTTTAGGTTCCTGTTCATACAGGAACTGTTCATACTTCCAGAACAAAAAAGCAGTTAGGATTGGAATCATGCAGTGTGCACCAGCTTGCTTACTCATGAACTACAAAGCCAGAAATGTGGCTTGGCATTTTTGTGTGAACATGGCCATGCAGTATGAGCAACAGGCCCTCTGAGTCAAGCTCAATTTCACTATGCAATTACAGAGTTAGAAATGAGGCCAACAAAAGGGGGGGGATTGAAATTCTCCTTTTTGCTTTTCGCAAGCACACACCCCTTTGTTGGCCTCACTTCTACTTTCATCTCAATATTAATCCCATGCCTGAATTTGTGTAAACTTTATTCAGATTTGCTCTATGATGTTGTTTACTTATGCTGTCATGGATCCTCCAATACGGACTTGTCAGCTTCAGTATTTTTGAAAGAATTTGGCACGAATGCATGCAAACCACAGTGTAAAATCATTTTGGTTTTGCTACAGAAGTACCTTTAATTCAGGTATCTGGGAAGAGTCCTGTTCAAACTCCCAAACATTTAGGAGAGGCAAATCTCTGCAAGAGATTAGAAGCAGGGCTACTTCCCTGGTGACTTAGGAGGTGAATCCTGTACCCTTATTTAGAAACCTCCACATTGTGGGCAGAGGTCTCGCCAGGAATAAGCAGAACAGTACTGGTGTAAACCAGGGGTAAGATATCATAAGCTGCTCTAAATGTCAGACTGCAACTCCCAACATCCCCTAACAAGCCTATGTGTGCATAGTCCAACAGCATCCAAAGACCAACACGATTCCCCAACATGGGTATAAACATACAGGAATTCTGAGAAACAAAAAAGTAATTCAGTACTCTAGCCATTTCACAAGATGGGTTTCTCCAGGAACTAGACAGTGCAGCCAAACCGTTGTTCTAACTCCTCCCAAGCTCTGACCAGAACTCAAAAAACCAAGCTATAAATAACATAGTTAACTGAAACTAGTTACTGGAAGTTGTTGCAAATATGTAACAAAGCTATATTTCAGAAGCAGCAGAATGAGCAAGAGGCAAAGTTACTTTATTGGTGTACAGTAATAACAGTTTTTAATTACTTTAAGATAGCACTGTTTCAGGTACTAACTTTCAACCTGTCTCTTAAATCCTAAGGTTTTTCTTTCAAAGCAAGTAAGAGAAAGTATGGGAAAAATAACCAGCAGCACAAACTGACCCGAAAGTTGCCTTTCTCAACAGTGTAGTGAACAATAGGGTACTTATCCAATACCACAATCAGTAATGGGAATACATTACTTTAAAGAAGTTAACTTCCAAGTTCTGGCCCAGAGAAACCTTAACCAACCTTCCTCAAATCCCAGTATAATTGGATTCCTGTATGTATACCTCATTCACTGTAGTCAACAGTTGAGGCCTGGCTCCACAGTTCCATGGCCTCAGCAGTGAGGCAAGCAACCACAAAGGATAATGCCTTCCAATCTGTAGTGCCAACGTTTTGTAATTTCCTCTAGAAAAGGCCCACCTAGCCTTAAATGCTGTTTGCCTTTCAATAACCTCAATGTATACAGAAGCTTTTTGAGCAGCCTTTCCTAACCCAGAGCCTTCCATAGCTGTTGACCACAACATCATGCATCCATGGACATACTGGCCAGGGATGAAGAGTTGTAGCCAAACAGATCCAGAGAAATCTGGTTTGAGGAACAGTTCTGCAGAGGAAAGGAGAGGAACATGCTGAGCCTCCAGATGTGGTTGGCTTTCCAATCATCCCACTCCCTCACCATTGGCTATGCTGGCCAAGACATCTAAATAAATAAATAAATCTAGGACTGGCACTCTGACAACATCTGGAAAAGACACATGTTTCCCACTGCCTGACCAAAAACTTCTTAGTGTGCATGCATCTGCTTATGTATACAGACACAGGGTTAATTGCATTTGCTTATGAATACAGACATGGAGTTAAATGCATTTGCATTTGAAGGGACCCCCTCCAAGTAGCACGAGCAAACCAGTCTCCCAACAATCTGGCATTCTCCTGATGTTACCGGACTGCAATTCCCATCATACCCCTCCAGAACAACCACAGACTAAGTTAGCTGACTGCAGCCCAACACAGCTGGAGGGCACCTAGTTAAGGGGAAAGCCTGCAGTTAGCACCATGTTTTGCAACTCTCACTGTTCTGGATCAGCAGGGGATCCCACTGTTTGAATTTTGCCCCCTTAAACACACATACGCACACTGCTGCCACTGAACAAATGGCCTTCGGGGCCCTGCCTCCTCCTTCTCAGTTAGGAAGCTAGAGAGGAGCACTCAGCACTATTGGAGCTGAATGAGCTGAACAGCCAAATAAGCATTATCCCAAAGAGGGCACGGGACACACGAGAGGCATCTATACCCAGAGGCCAGCACCACCCAAAGGGAGTGGCAGGTGAGGCTGACCAGTACCAGGCCACCCAGGGAAGCAAAACCCAGGCAACACATCCTGCCCAGAGGATGCTGGAAGAGCCTGGATGAGAATCTTATCAACTCTCATGCATGCACATGGGCAAGGAACATAAGAGGCATATATGCAACAGTTGTTTTAGGAGATGCAGGAGGCCTTTGGGCAAGGTGAAGCACTCTGTGCTTCTCTCTCACCACTTCTTTTCCTGGGGCTA
Source organism: Sceloporus undulatus (assembly GCF_019175285.1). Classification (NCBI taxonomy): domain Eukaryota; kingdom Metazoa; phylum Chordata; class Lepidosauria; order Squamata; family Phrynosomatidae; genus Sceloporus; species Sceloporus undulatus. The sequence goes on from NC_056523.1 coordinate 191,070,827, forward strand.
GCTGGGGTGGGGGTTTGGGATGGGAGAAGAAAAGAAGGCAAGCCATCCCAGACGCCTCCCCAAACTAGTAGTGCACCGCCCACCCAGCCACCCAGCCCCACTCCAGCATTTTTTAGCCTTATATGGAGTGGCCGGCAGGCAGGCAAGCAGGCAGGAGGCTCTTCCATTTAACAGGATCCTCCTTCCAAGGGGAGGGGAGAGAGGACAGAACAGTCCCCTCCATATGCAAGGAGGATCAGCCTCCCCCCCCCCCCCCCCTCCCCCCCTACATCCTGCTGCCCTGAGGAAGGGAAAAAAAGAGGGATTGGCCTTCCCAACCCATCCAAAACTCCAAAGGAGGCGGCAGAGGAAGCAACAAGGCAGCCAAGCTAACATCTTAACAAGGCGAGAATGAGGGAAACCCTCTTCCATTCTCATTCACTGCTTGTTTGCAACACTGGTTACTTTCACATGCATGCAGACCCACATCGTGGAGACAGCCTTGGTCAACCTATCCCTCAACCATGGCTTTGGGGTGAAGTGATGCACTTCTTGGCATCAGCTGCCAGGCCTGGTCTGGTCTGAGTCAGTGTCTGAGGCCCAGTGACTCACAGCCTGAAACAGTTAAAAAAGAAAAAAAGGCTAGATTCCTCTCTTCTTGTTATCTTCTTTGACTCAGCAGGTCAGGAAAGCTTCTGTACCCAAAAACTGCAAAGAGGAAGGACACCATTTTGCTAGGAGGATTCCTCTTTCTCAATCCCAAATCTCTTTCAATCTGGTGCTCCTGACCAGAGCATTGCATCAGCCCATAGTCCAGATTGCCTTCTCAATGAATCCCCTATGCCATGGAGCCCACTGAGCTGAGTACAGAGTGTTTGTGGGTAATCCATCTACATTGGACAGGGCACTCAAGTTTAGCAAATTTTGCAGAAAGGAAAGTCTGGTTTTACCAACCATTGCCAGCTAGCCATTTGTGAGCAAGCTGAGAACTCAAAATCTTTTGCAACACAAGGAGCTAGTTTAGGAGTGGGGGAAAGTGTGGCCCCCTGGAAGTTGCTGGACTGTTGCTCCTACTATCCTATAGAACGTTCATAAACACTCCGGTGGGCTACATTCAACATAGGGACAAAAGCTATGCAGACCAGATCCACATGTTGCTAGCTAAGGCTGATGGGAACCTTAGTATCCCGTAATACTTGGTGGACTACAGGTTGTTCATGCTTTAACTTGCTACTTCCATGCCCCTTTATAACGAGCAATGTAATTTGGATTTCAAGGCAGTTAGCATCCAAGTTTATTATCTAAATATGCATTACAAAAAAGCCTCTTGTTTATCCTTAGCCATGCAGACCACGAGCATGTAAAGGGTTTCCCTGATCTTGAAACATAGCAGAGACTGTACAATCTATCCTCAGATACTAATATTGCAACCTTATAGATGCGTTTCTCACATACAACCTGCAGGAGGTTGATCAACACTCTGGTTGGCTGCATCTATCCTGCAGAGATAGAAGCTGTGCAGCCTAGAGCCTAGTACAGGGGTGCATAATTGTGACCCTTCAGAGGTCTAAGAGCCTAAATATCACAGTAACTCTAAGCAAGCATAGCCATGAAAAAGGGATTCTGGGGGGGAAAGTTACCCATCACTAGTCTAGCTGATCAAAGACCTCCCCACAATGTATCTATGCATCCCATATATAGTCACAACGTCTCGTCTCAACTATGAAAGGGTGTGTACAGTACTCAAACTGCATCTATGAGTGTTGAGACTGGTGCTATGAGTCAGGAGACAGCAAATGGCCATGGTGGATTTCCCAAGCTCTCAGAGGTCATCTTGGTGCCTTTCTTTTATTCTAGTTTAGGCAGTAGTTGAGGGATTAAGAAAACATATGGGCCTCCCACTCATATCAGCCCCTGCCTGCACCATCTGGAAGGCCATACTTTCTCTGTCCTTCCCCTAGACGACCAGGATAGGCAAAGTGCTGGAGTACAACTCCCATAACATAATTAATGGTGTGGATACTGGGAGCTGCAGTCCAACCACATCTGCATGGCCACAGTTTGCCTGCTGCTGGGCTAGACTCCCTTCTGTATTGTTCTATGGGTGATGTGGATAGCTCCATCTCATCTGCTCTCTTCTGGGACTGTAAGGATAATGCCTGCTCATTTACACAGAGGAAAACTCTACAAGCACAGGAGGGGCACTATGTGCCAAGTCATCCTCAGAATAAGGTATCTGTGGCCCCACACTGAGGATGCTGAAGGTGAGCAGGCAAGGACAGGACCAGTAATCTGGATGAGACACCACAAAACAGCATAGGCAGCTCATGCAAATAAACAGTTTGTCTGTTTAAGAGATCCAGTGAGAACACCCAGGTGCATCCACCACAACTGAACTTGGAAATTTTGGGAGGACTGTGTGCCTTCAAGTCATTTCCGACTTATAGTGACCCTAAGGCAAACCTATCATGGGGTTTTCTTGACAAGATTTGTCCAGAGGTTTGCCTTTGCCCTTCTCTGAAGCGGAGAGCATGTGACTTGCCCAAGATCACCCAGTGGGTTTACATGGCTGAGCTAGGAATCGAACCCTAGTTTCCAGAGTCCAGCTTTCAAACCATTATGCCATGCTGGTTCTCACTGTTTTAATTCCCAGAATTTCCTAGTCGGCACAGCTGTTGACCATTCTGACTGAGGGTTTCTGGGATTTGAAATACAATAAAGGAAAGCTCCCATGGCTACACAGTGTAGCTCTAGTCATACCCAGGCTACAGTCTCAGAGGCTTTCTAGACTGGCATTTGGGACGTCCGGAGGACGTCCCATTTTAAAAAAGGGGTGTCTCTTCTAGACGCCCCTGGGCCTAATACGGACTCTGTCCGTACAAGATGGCGCCGGCCCTTCTACATGGCCGGTGCCATCTTTGCGTATCGGACGCTGAGTGTCCGTACGTGTCGCGTCCTTTGTGACGTAGCGAGTGCGCCCCTGCCGCCTCGCTACGTCGCAAATGCGACTCCAAAAGAAGCTCCATTTTGGAGCTTCTTTTTCTGTCTGCACGGGAGCCGCGCCGTGTGGAGGCTCCGGCTCCCCCGTGGACTAACCGGCGGCGGCGGCAGACCACCGCAAAGCGGCGGTTTGTATCCCGCCTCAGTTTCCCTTCCACCATCAGGCCATGCAAGAGACAGACCACTTGCAGGTTAATGCTGCATTCCTATGGGACGCACTCCTCCTCTTAAGACTGCAGCCTTTCCCAACCATGTGCTCTGTGCTGGCCCACAAAGCCTACCATCCCCAGCCACTCAGTCAATAGCCATGCAGTTGGGTATGATGAAAATAACAATCCAATACACTTCAATGGTGCCAAGTTGGCAAAGGCTGTTTTAGAAACCATGGGAGGGATTTTTCTGTCTATCTTGTGTAAAAACTTTAGCACACCTGGAATGCAAGCAGCTAAAAATTTAGACCTGTCGTTTCTCCTTAGGTACTTCCAAGACAAATATACAAGGCTGCTGGCTACCATAGAAAGGTGGAGGAAACGTAAGGATTTGTATTGCTGGGATGGAGAAGATATGGTGCTCCAGGTGTTGCCTGCTTGCATCTCCCATTATCGATCCTTGGGTAAAAATAATGGGAACTGCAGTCCAACATCTTCTGGAAGGCCTTCCTACAGGCTGGATCACTCAATTTTTATGTGGTTTTTATATTGTATGTAGATGATTTTAATTGTTTTGAAATTTACTGAGATTTTAAATGTTTTTATCTGTGAGCCACCTCGGGTCCCTACTGAGAGAAAGGTGACAAACAAATGAAATGCAATAAATAAATAGCTGAAGATCCATTTTGAGCTGCAGCTTTCTCGCTTTCACCAAAAGGCAAGCTTGGGAAATGTCATTTTTGGTACTGTAACTCCCACAATCCTCCAGGAAACATGGCTATGCTGGTCAAAGGGGGTATAATGGGTCTTTTCGTTTCCCCCACCGAATAACCTCTACAAGCTTAAGAGTAGGGGAAGAAGAAACCGTGTCTCCAAACTACAGCTCCAATCCTCCTCAGTCAAGGACTGGTATGGGAGCTGCAGTCTAACACCAACTAGGGATGACCACCCTCTTGGAAACAGTCAAGGAGAAGTATCCAGAGCAATGAGGACAGACATGCTCTTCATGTGAAGTGGTTTGAGCATTGGAGTAGGACTTTGAAGACCAGGGTTCAAATCCCAGCTTGGCCATCTGGTGACAGCTTGGGGCAAGTCCCACTCTCTCAGCCTCAGAGGATGGCAATGGCAAGCCTCCAAAAGAAACCTGCCAAGAAAATTCCTCGATAGGATTCCCCCTTAGGGTTGCAGTAAGTTGGAAACGACTTGAAGGCACACAGCCACAATGCTCTGCATCCACACAGGGCCCCCAGAACATAAAGGCTAGAATTTCTGAGTGGTTGATAAGGAATGGGAGACATGGCTTAAATGGCACAGGCCAGAAAGCCAGTGGCTGAACCACATCTCTTCCCCACTCCTCCCTCCCTCGTGGCCACAAGTTTGTGGCCGCTTCTGCTCAAAATTTGGGCAAGAGGCCCACTTCTGTGTGGAAGAGAAGGGAGAAGAGAAGAGGCTAAGGAGAAAAGAAATATGAGGGGACTTGGCTTTAGCAGGACTATGAAGGTCTCCAATGCATCTGAGGAAGTAGGCCTAAGTCTATGAAAGCTCATGCTACCAATTTCGTTCTTTGTTAGTCTCAAAGGGGCTACAAGATCTCTCTATGAGGGTCTCCAGTTAGTGGGTGGGAGTTTTGGGGGCACAACTGGGAAACCCCAAGGGAGAGCCTGTGAAATTTGGGGTTGTTGTTGCTGCTGTTGTTGTGTGCCTTCAAGTTGTCCCCAACTTATGGTGACCTTAAGGCGGCGAACCTATCCCTGGGGTTTTCTTGGCAAGTTTCTTCAAAGGGGGCTTGCCATTGCCATCCTCTGAGGCTGAGAGAGTGTGAAAAGGGGGAGCCAACCCCAGAAAGGAAAGGAGAAAAGAAAAAAGAGATGAAGCTGGAGAGAAAATGTTTGAGGAGGGGGAGCTGACCCCTGCAAAATGGAGGACCTTCCAGAAAAATGGAGGAGGGGGCAAGATGGACCAAGAAAAGTTCACAAAACAATAAGAGAAATGTGTGTTTTTTAAAACTGCATGCTTCTCAGTCAAGGCTGAAAATGGAGGGCGTGTTGAATGCCTCCTGGACAAGACTAGGGGCGAGGGGATGGAGGACCGTGTCCGGGAAAAGGAGGACCCTCTGGTCACCCTGGGAAGCAGCAGCGCCAAAAGCAAAGGGATGGAGGGTGGCGAAAGGGGAGACTATGGGGCCTTTTTTTGGGTCTTGCAGACACAAAAGCTTGCATCCGCCCCGCCCAGCCGCCTCTATGGGCCGCCCCACCGAAAAACACCCTTCTAAGGCCCCTTTTTCGACTCTCAGGGCTGAGGCTCGTCCCAGGCCACCATGGAGAGGAAAAAGCCCTTCCCGACCCCAGCCAGGAGCTGAGGATCCTCCTCCAAAGCACACTGCGTCCTCCTTTCCCCGGACGTGCCCTCCTTTTCCCGCCTTCTGTCCCTGAGGGGGTTCCACAATAGTCCTCCATGAGGAGCAGCAGGGCTACTTTCTTGGGAGTGTCTGGAGCGTTGCTCCCTGAGGGTCCTCCATTTTAGGGCGCCTTCTCCTCCCTCCTGGGCTGGGACTGCTATTTGGGTCGGGGCCTTCAAGGCGACCCTCTCCTGGAGTTTTCTTCAGAGAGAAGGAGGGGAGGCAGGCCTTTGCCATATTATTGGGAAGGGGTTTGTCTCTGGAGTCCAGGGTTTCAGCATTTAAAAAACAACAACAACAAAACCCACTGGGAGAAACTTTGGGCAAGTCACACTCTCTCAGCCTCAGAGGCGGCTGGCAAAGGCAGACCTTCCTCTGAGTCTGAACCAACCTTGCCAAGGAAACCCTAAGTCAAAAGAAATCAGTGGCTTGGAGGCACCCAACAACAACCAAGGCTTTCCAACCTCCCCCCTTTTCCACCTCAACCTCCATTTCTGGGGATCCCCACCCCTTATTTGGTACCATAAAAAGTCCCTCCTCCAAAGAAAGAAAGAGAAAGAAAGAAAGAGAGATCAACCCATCCCTCCTCTTCCTTCTCATCCTTGCCAAGAAAACCCCAAGTCAAAAGAATGACTTGGAGGCACAAAAACAAGACTTCCCACCTCCCCTTTTCCTCTTCACCCTCTATTTCATCCCATTAAAAAGAGCCCCCTCCAAAGAAAGAAAGGAAGAAAAGAAAAGAAAAGAAAGAAATCAACCCATCCCTCTTCAACCTTGCCAATAGAACCCCAAGTCGAAAGAAATGACTTGGAGGCACAAAACAACCATCAAAGCCTTTCCCACCTCAGCTTCCATTTCGAGGGACCCCCATCCCCTATTTCATCCCATTAAAAAGTCCCCCTTCAAAGAAAGCGAAAGAAAGAAAGAAAGAATGAAAGAAAGAAAGACAAAAAGAAAGAGATAAAAAGAAAGACAAAAAGAAAGACAAAAAGGTAAACAGATATAGATAGAAAGATAAAAGATAGAAAAAAGATAAAAAGAAAGGTAAACAGATAGATAGGAAGATAGGCCTAAAGATAAAAATAAAAAGATAGAAAGGAAGATAGGAACATAAGAAAGAAAGCAACCATCCCTCCTCTTCCTCCCCAGCCTTGCCAAGAAAACCCTAAGTCAAAATAATGACTTTTGGAGGCACAAAACCACCACCAAATCCTTTGCCCCTCACCCCCCATTTCGGGGGGGGGGCCCCCCCCCCAAAACAAAAAGCCCCCCCCCTTCCATAGAAGTACATAATATAATCAAAGCTAAAGCCCTGCTATGCTCCCCCACCCCTCCCTCTTTCCTCCCCGGAGGAGGAGGAGGACCCACCGATGGAGACGAGCTTGATGCTCTCCCTCTCGAGGAACTCGAGGGCCACGGAGACGTTCTCCAGCTGCATCTGTCGGAAGGTGGGCCTGGCGTTGTACTTGCGCCCCATCTTCTTCTGGCTGAGGACCTCCAGGAGGGCGATCAGCCGCAGCCCGTCGCCCAGGTCCGTCTGCAGGTTGGCGATCCGCTTGTTGACGCACTTCAGGTGCTCGTTGCACCAGCGAGTGAAGGTGTTCTGCTGGATCTTCTTCCAGGGGGCATCCTCTGCCAGGTCCTTCTCGGTGGCAGGCATCTCTGCAGCTTCCTCGGGGTTGTTGCTCAGGCCTCCTCCTCCTGGTGCTCCTCTGCCTCCAGCTCCTGCAGCTGCTTGGTGGAGCCTTGCTTGGGAGGAGCTCATTATAACTGCGATGGGTGGGATCCCAAAAGGCTGGCTGGGCTGGACCACTGGTTAAAGGCACAGGGCCCTGCAAGGGAGAAGGAGGAGGACCACAGAGGAGAGAGGTCAGCCAAGCAATCATCAACACCAGCTATTAGGATCAATAGATCCAATAGAAAACTCAAGCAATCCTGGGAACACAAAGGCTGCAAAGGTGTTGTAGCCACCACACCTGGACCAGGCACTGTGAAAACGAGGCCAGGTGCCCAGATTTCCTCCTTTTCCAGGACGCATCCTCCATTCCAGCCTCCGGTCCAGGAGGGTGCCCAATCTGAGCATGGCTAAGAAGCCTGCCTTTACTATTGGCTTTGTCCTTGCAGCACCTTTTGAGACTCACTGAAAAGAAAGAATTCAAAGATATAGCCCTGTTAGTCTGTGGAATCAGTACAGAGAGAGATCTTGCAGCGCCTCTGAGACTACTTTGAGAAAGCCATGAGCTTTCGTAGACTTCAGTCTACTTCCAGCTTCTGTCTTTAGTTAGTCTCAGCAAGATCTCGCTACATACTGACAGAAAGAGGTTGGCAGCATGAGCTTTCATAGACTTAAAAGTCTGCTTCCTCAGATGCATTTGGTCCAAATGGATCTGAGGAAGTAGACTTAAGTCTGCGAAAGCTCATGCTGCCAACCTTTTTCTTTCAATTTGTCTCAAAGGTGCTGCAAGATCCCCCTACTTACTGTATATAAACTATAAGTTGAGAAATTTTGTACACAAAACTTGACCCAAAAAACAAGACAGACTTATTGACGGGTCAATAGGGGACAGCTGAGCTGAGGAGGAGGAGGAGAAAGCTGGAATTTCACCCCTCAAACCTCCCCTTCAGCCCAGCTGTCCTCCATGGAGAGAGCTGAGTTGTGGAGGAGGAGAAAGAGCACGGTGGGTCATGGCAGAGTACATAATTTTGACTCCAAAATCTGACCTCAACTTGTACTCAAGAATATACGGTACTGATTCTACAAAGTAACACAGCTATATCTTTGAATTCAATTTACTTTGTTTTTTGTTAACTCATGGCGATCCAGTGGATATCTCCAAGACCGCCTGTCCTCCACTGCTCTGCTTAGCTTTTGTAAACTCACATTCTTTAGTAGAGTCCCCTTTTTACTTCCCTCCACTTTTCCTAGCATTATTGTTTTTTTTCCAATGAGTCCTCCCTTCTCATAATGTGACCAAAGTAGGACAGCCTCAGGAGTTTATCAGACAAGGGGAATTGGAAGTATAATCCAATGGCAATCTGAACACAATCATAGGGTTTAATGTTATTGCGTGATAGACTACTACATGCAATTTCGGGCAATGGGAAGTCAGTCCGAATGCAATCATGGGGTTTCATGTTATTGCGTGATAGACTACCACACGCAATTTTGGGCAATGGCAAGCTATTTTCAGGCAATGGGAAGTCAGTTCGAATGCAATTCAAATTCACATAAAGTCACTGAACTAGCGAATTCATGTGAATGAGTTCTGGCCCCACTTTCTTTTCATTCAAAATTAAGACAAATTCCTCCCGTGTGATAAACACCACAGTTTTGGCTTCCAGGGAGGTTTCCAACTTGATCTGTTGTGCAACCCATTTACTTTTCTTTTTGGATGTCCATGATATCCTCTGCACTCTTCTCCAGCACCACATCTCAAATCAGTTGTTTCTTCCTATTTGCTTTCTTAACTGTCCACCTCTCATATCCATACATGATAATAGAGAATACAATGGCTTGTATGATTCTGACTTGCTAAACTTTATATGTTTGCTCTTCAGGATTTCTAGTTCTTTCATAGCTGCCCTCCCCATTCTTAGTCTTCTTCTGATTTCTTGACTGCGGTCCCCAATTTGTTTCCCACAAATTGTATGGTGTCCTCTGCATCTTAGATCCAAAACACACTGCAGAAAAAAATCCAGTTCAAGACCACTTGGACCGCTCTGGCTCAATGCTATGGAATTCTGGGAATTGTAGTTTTATGAGACATCTAGTCTCTGTCAAAGAACTCTAGTGCCACAATAAACTACAGTTCCCAGAATTCCCTGGCACTGAGCCAGGGCAGTTCAAATGGTCTCAAACTGGATTATTTCTGCAGTATGTTTTGGACCTTAGATTGTTGATATTTACTATTTGCAATAAGCTGCCAAGTAGACAGATTTCTGAAAGGGCAACAGCAAATGTGGTTATCCAATGTGTTTCTTAGCCATGTTCAAAATGGATGACCTTTTAGAATTTCTCCTGGAAAGGTTGAAATTTAGGACATATCAGGGAAAAGAAGGGTGTTTGGTCACCCGGGGCAGGGTTACAGCTACACACACACACACACCATACGAATTTTGCTCCCTCCAACGAAATTTTCCTTCATTCCCCAAATTTGTAGCTTTGCAAAGAGGAGATGTGGAAAATGGTGCAGGCTTGCAGCTCTTGTATTTACTCTGCTAGCTTCCCATGAGGAATTCTGCCTGCCCTTTTTCTTTGGCTGCCTAAACTGTATTTTTAAATACTTGAGCAGAGTTTAATAATACAGTGGGCCCTTGGTATCTGCTGGGGTTTGGTTCCAGGACTCCCCCTCTCCGCAGATACCAAAATCCGTCAATGCAGAAGTCCCATTAAATACAATGACATAATAAAATGGTGTCCTTTACATAAAATGGCAAAATCAATTATTTTTGTGAGGGGGCAATGTCCTCCGTTTACCACCCAGCCACCCCAGTGACCGACCTGGAAACAAAGAAACAAACAACAAAAAGGCTTTTTCATGGTGAGGAAAGGTTTGGAGACACTCTCCTCCACAGCACACCCAGACCTCACAAGTAGCAGGAGCTAGGGGAGGAAACCAGAATGCAATTGATGAGCACCCAGCCAGAAGCGAAATGAATACTCCATCTTGTGCACTATAAACAACACCCCACCTTGGCTGCCATCACCACCATCACAGCAAGAGTGAAATTCACATTGGTGGTACCTCCAAGCTGCTGCCTCTTGAAGGTAATGATTTGCATTTTTTTTGGATCCTATTACATCCCATCCCACTCCCACAACTATGTAAACTGTGCGCCTTCAAGTAATTTCCTAGGTATGGCAACCCTAAAGCGAATATCATAGGATTTTCTTGGCAAGATTTGCCATTGCCATCCTTTGAGGCTGAGAGAGTGTGGCTTGCCCAAGGTCACCCAGTGGGTTTCATGGCCAAGTAGGAATTGAACCCTGGACTCAAATACTATACCACTCCTATGGCTCCTGGGCATTATTAGTATGGATTTAGTATTATTATTATTATTATTATTATTATTATATCTGAACATTTATGATCACTTTGTACTGCACCTGAAGGTTTATATCCACCAAAGGTCATGCAAAAATAAAAATGAGTTAGTCTTAAAGGTGCTGCCACATTTCTCCCCCTGCCCCCTCTTTTCCCCCCTCTCCCCTTTACTTCCGCCTTTTCATGCCTCTTGAGCTGGTTAGCATTCCTGGAGAGAAGACGGAAAGCAGGCTAACTTGAGAGGAATTCCCACTGGACTCAAGGCAGGATGTACTTTTTTGCAAAACACTCTAAATACCTTAAAGACACCAGAGCCCATCTGATCTTGAAAACTAGGCAGGGTCAGCCCTGGTTAGTACCTGGATGGGAGACTGCCAATAGGACATATTTCAGAGCAAAACCACCTCTGAGTATTCCTTACCTAACAAAACCCTATGAAATTCATGGGGTTATTGTAAATTGACAGGCAAACTGAAGGTGCGCCTCAAAGGAAAGCAACAGCAAGCCTCTTTGGAATAACTCTTGCCAAGAAAACCCTGGGATATGGTAGTAGTCATCAGTCAGTATTGCCTTGAAGGCACATAGCACAAAACACTTTGGTAATCATCCACCGAAAGTGGTGTGGGAATTGTGTGGTTGCTAACTGGAACTTTCAGCATCCTTTCGTATTGGCCGCTCTAGCTAGATCTGCTGGGATCTGCAGTTCAACAACATGGAGAGGCATAAAATTCCAACCCTGCCCAAAAAAGAAAAAGCCAGCAGGGAGAGCCAGTGTGGTGTATTGCTTTGAGTGTTGGACTATGACTCTGGAGACCGGGGTTTGATTCCCAGCTAGGCTATGAAACCCACTGGGTGACCTTGGGCGAGTCACACTTTCTCAGCCTCAGGAAAGCAATGGAACCTCCCCCCCCCCAAATAAATCTTGATAGGGTCGCCTTAGTGTTGCCATAAGTCAGAAATGACTTGAAGGGACACAACAACAACGTCTTTTAGTGAATCTTAATGTATGTAATGTTCAATATTTGAATTAAATTCTTCTGAAACATGGACAGATTTTAACTTCAAAATACCAATGACATCCATTTTGAGACAAGGTTTGATTTCCTGCTCAGCCATGGAAACCCACTGGGTGACTGTGGGCAAATCGCACTCTCTCAGCCTTAGGGGAAGGCAATGGCAAACCCCCTCAGAACAATTATTGCCAAAGAAACCCCATGAGAGAGCTGCCATAAATCGGAAATGACTTGAAGGCACACAACACAGAATTGCACTCCAGAGGCCTAAGAGACTGTGGGATTCTGAACTCTTCTATGGGTGTTGAGGGGGAGTGGAGCTAAGCCTTTGGAGAGCCATAGAGAGCTATGAGAGAGATGGATTGAGCCATGGAGAGATGGTGTGTGTGTATGAGAGAAAGAGAGTGAGAGAGAGACAGAAAGAGTCTGGGAATTCCAGCCTGAGCCAGACAAGCTGACTCACGCGGGCCAGACACTATTCCTGCCATTGCTTCCCCTCCTCTGCACAGCCCCGATTCTTCAGAGGGTGTGAGGTATGGAGTCACATTGGGGAATGAATGGAGGAGGCAAAACTTCCCCCATCACTCCCTGGGCATTCTTTCTCTTCTTACTTATATCGCCACTCATGTAGGGTTGAAGCCACCACCCGCCCCTCTAAAACAAGGCACTTTGTGGCCCTCTTATTGGACTACAACTCCCAGCACTTTTTGGCCAGGGCAAACAAGGATGGGGAAGAATGGAGCTGTAGATCCAAAACACACTGCAGAAATAATCTGTCTTGAGAGTGTTGTAACTGCCCTGGCTTAGGGTTAGGGAATTCTGGGGACTGTAGTTTTGTGAGGCACTTATCCTTCTATGTCAGAGAGCTCTGGTGCCACAATAAACTACAATTCCCAGGATTCCCTAGCACTGAACCAGGGTGGTTAAAGTGGTCTCATACTGGATTGTTTCTGCAGTGTGTTTTGGACTGTAGTCTCCCATCCAATTTGAGAGCCAGTGTGGTGTAGTGGTTTGATGTTGGAGCAGGATCCGCACTGGGCCTTGAAACCCCCCTTGGGTGAGTCACATTCTCTCAGCCTCAGAACCAAGCAATGGCAAACCACCTCTGAAGAAACATGTCAAGAAAACTCCCATAATAGGTTCGCCTTCAGGTCTCCATAAATTGGAAATGACTTGAAGGCACACAACTCCCATCAACTGCCTGCTTGTGCCTATAGGATGGAGCTGCAGTATTTGAAGTGGTATCAAAGTGCATTATTCCCACAGTATAGATGCACCCAAAATGTCTTCCAAGATGGCAACCTTGGAAGAAATCTTGGTGCATCTACACTGAAGAAATAACTCACTTTGATACCACATTAAGTGCTGCATCTCCATCCTATGGAATCCTCGGATTCGTGGTTTTACAGGGGCTTGAGCCTCTTCTGCCAGAGAGTGCTGGTGCCTCACAAAACTACAAATCCCAGGATTCTGTAGGACAGAGCCACTGCAATTAAAGTGGTGCCAAACTGCTTTGTTTCTACAATGTAGATGCACCCCTTGAGGTGTGCCACAGTTTGGCATGCAAAGAAGCAAAGTACCTTTGGCCGCGATGAGTGCAAATGTATGCATGTGTGTGTGCTCTCAGGCTGCATCCGCATTGCAGAAAGAATCCAGTTTCACACCACTTTAACTGCCTTGGTTCAATGCTGTGGGATTCTGAGGATGGTAGTTTGTTGTGGCACGAGACGGATGCAGCCTCAGTCGCAAGGCACCCAGCTCTGGAGGAAAGAAAGCGACATTACCCCCAACAGGGGAAGGGGGCTGAGAATGGGGATGCAGCTCTGAACAAGGGGGTGAGGGGCCTCAGGAGTGCGTGAGGTGGGCTAAGGGCAATTAGGGTGTCCCTCACCCTCCACCACAAGTGCCTGGAACTAGGCGCCAGAGGAACACTGCTGGGCCAGTAGGCGCATGTCTCCCAAATTCCTGCACAATGAGGCCCCTCTGAATGGGAGCTTCCTCCTTGCCCTCGTCACCTTCCTTCCCCTCCCCTCCGACTTCCACACCCAGCCCAGCCCTGCGCCTATGCAAGAAATAAAAAACTGAAAAACCTTGCCTGTAGGCAATGGAAAGTCTGTGCGTGCATTTCTACCTAGCTGATATTGTCCTGGCCAGTCCGCTTTTTCCTCACCCTCCCTTTCCTTCTCTGCTGCAGGACCACCCTGAGGCCAGTCTTATCATGTTTTGTTGTGTTGTACCTTCAAGTGATCTCTTGGCAAAGAGCTCTGGTGCCACACCAAACTACATATCCCAGAATTTCATAGCACTGAGCCATGCAAGTTGAAGTGGTGTCAAACAGCTTTATTACTGCTATGTGGCAGCAGCCTGACTTAAAGTGTCCTTTCTCAAGCAAAAGAACTGAAATATAGTTCATAAAATGGTTCAGCTCCATCTCCTGTACTTTGAAAAAAGGGCAAATGATTTTTTTTTTTTGTCAATTACACAGTTCATCAAATGGTTCAGCTCCATCTCCTGTAGCTTGAACAGGGACAAAGGTTTTATTTTTGATCAATCGCCATGCATTGCCAACTCATCATTGAACAGTTGATTTGCAAAGGGCCTCAACCTGTTTTTATTCCCTAACATCTTGACTGAGAAAAGTTCCCGAAGTCTTAAACATTTGCACAGCTTTTAGTGCAAGTCTAGATATTGAGTTGGCTCAATAAATCTATTAACACAGCAAGGATTTGAGCCAACACAGCTATCCATCCATTGTGTGATAATAAAGTAGTGATCAATGTACTTTTTGCACTTCCATTCCGTCTCACCCCACCCCAAAAAACACAAATACACTATACCACAGTTCACAAAGCCTCTGATTTGTACATCCACCAGCCTCTGGGTGCATTTTTGAAGAAACTTTCAAGTGGTATCTAGAAAATTCAAATTTTCTTTCTTTTTATTCCTTATGCTGCATTTCACTTGTGCATACAGTTAATTTTGAACAAAAAGTTTGCTGGGAAAAGGTTGAATTATTTTTCTTTTTTTGTGGGGCAGGAACCTATCCCTATTCTTTCCATGCTGTTTTTGTGTCTGGCACCAACGTTTCTGCTAAAGTCATGCCCAGGAAAAACATCTACTTTATTAGCTGAGGTATGCCTGCATATACCTCCATAAGAGCAAAAGCATTACTGTACTCTTTTTTTTGGACTGCAACTAGTTAAGGGATCCTGGACCATGTAAGATCACGTGTGATCTTGAGAATATGTAGCTAAAGCTGCCCTCTGCTGGCTGATCAACTGGTACACAAAAGGCAATGTAGCTCCTTGCCTATCCAACTCAGTCCCCAGATGTCCATGATTCAGCACAGCTGCTGCAGACCAACTGCTTTGCAGAAGCAACATCAGCTCCACCCAAACTTCCTGAGACCAGTTTTGAAATTTCTCATTTCTGCACAATTTTGAAATTTCTCATTTCTGCTCCTGCAAACCCCACTCTAGGACTTCCTCATCGGAAAGAACATGGGGCTGCTAGAGAATACTGGTAGAAGAGCTAACATTTAATATACTTGGATTTAATATACTTGGATGATGCTGCAGCTCAAAAAGGGGCAAGAAATTTGCGACTCTCCAAACGCTGTTGGACTATGATGCCCATTATATCTAGCTGCATGAGTCCAGCAATTCAAACTTCCTATGCCTCCTCTGAATGTTGACCTTTTCCCTCCTAATCCTAGCATGTGGCAGGGTTGTTATTGTTGTATGTCTTCAAGTTGTTTCCAATTTATGGAGACCCTAATGGGTTTTTTTGGACAAGATTTGTTCAGAGGTGGTTTGCCATTGCCTTCCTCTGAGGCTGTGAGAGTGCGACTCTCCCATGGTCACTCAGTGGATTTCATGGCTGAGCTGAGAATTGAACCCTGGTCTCCAGAGTTGTAGTCCAACACTCTGCCGCAGGGTTGATGAGTGGTTAATCATGAGTCCCAATGGTAGTGAACATGGGTCAAGGTACCCAACACAATGCTCAGTGGCACCCTTCTTACTTCTCATTTTATGTAATAAAAAACAGAGCCTTGGTTTTGCAATACAAATTAGCTCTAAATCTGGGCCCTTCTGAACCCTACTTTCAGTTATGTCCTGGATTGACAGTAGATTTAAGCAAGGAGGCAGTGGGGAAGGACTGCACCGGGTGGAATAGCTGAGCCTAAGGCAAGAAGGTGTTGTTTGCCCATCTTCCCCCCTGGTGTGGCATTGCACTGCTGACCAATAGGCTGGGAGGAGTGTAACTGCATCATATGAGTAGAAAAGGCTGGGATGCTGCAGCCTTAAGAGCTGTATAAAAGAGAGAACTTCAGCAGGTGCATGTTCTCCATGCAAGCTACACCTGTTGGGATTCCTTGTTCTACATAGCTATTCAAGGTACAGGAGTCCTGTAATGGCTACGAAGAGCCTTATGACTCAAGACATCTGTGCTTCAAGTGGCCCAGGACTAGCCACAAATTCACTAGCTGACCTTAGGCTAGTGCAGTGATGGTGAACCTTTTAGAGGCTGAGTGCCCAAACTGCAACCCAAAACCCACGTATTTATTGCAAAGTGCCATGTCCCTCTGGCTTTCTAGTAACAAACTCTGGCAAACTCTGTGCTAGGGCGACAGACAGCACATGTGCCCACAGAGAGTGCTCTGAGTGCCACCTCTGGTACACATGCCATAGTTCGCCATCACTGGGTAGTGGGTCTTTCTCAGCCTCTCCTGTAATAACAGTAGCTTGCTTTTGGGGGCTGCTGTCAAGATGACCGAGGCAATGTATGGAATGCTTTAAAGCAGGGTGGATAACTTATGGCCTTTCAGATGTTCTTGGACTGCATCCCTCACCACTGGTCATGCTGGCTGGCTAGGGTGATGGAAGTTGCAGTCCAGCTACATTTGGAATGCCACAGATTGCCAGACTCTGCTTTATAGACTTGCATGGACATTGTATTTCTTGTTTCTCTGTGAAAGCTAGACAGTGAAGAAAGCTAATAGGAAGAAAATCAACTAATTCGATATTCTACGTTTACTGTGGACTGCTATAAAGACAAATACATGGGTCCTAAAGCAAATCAAGCCTGAACTTTCCCTAGATGTTAAGATGATCAAACTCAGACTGTTGAAGTTTGGCTGATCTCATGAAAAGAGATGACTCAGTACAAAAGACAATGATGCTTGGTAAATCAGAAGGCAGTAGGAAAAGAGGAAGAATGAATGACAGATGGATGGACTCAGGCTGCTGCCACACTGCAGAACTAATGCAGTTTGGCATGCCTTTAACTGCCATGGCACCATGCTATGGAGTCCTGAGTTTATAGTTTGTTTTCACAGAGAATTTTCAAAGAGCTATCTGACCAAAAAGGCTAAATATCTCACAAAACTACAAATACCAGCATTCCCTAGCATTGTGCTACAGCAGTTAAAGTGGAATTAAGAAAGCCATGGCCCCAAACCTGAGGTCCTGTGCCTTGACTGCCTTGATCACAGGGTGACTTGAAAGTCTCTCATTCATTGTTGTTGCTGTTGTTGACTGCCCTAAGTCGACCCCGAATCATGGTGATCCTGTGGGTGAGACATCTCCAAGCCCCCCTGTCCTCCACAGCTCTGCTCAGGTCCTGCAGATTCAGGCCCATGGCCGCTCTTACTGACTCCAGCCATCTGGCATGTGGTCTCCCTCTCTTTCTGCTGCCTTCTACCTTTCCTAGCATTATTGTCTTTTCTAATAATTCATGCCTTCTCATGATGTGGCCAAAATACAATAGCCTCGAATCAGTCATCTTGGCTTCCAGGGAGAGTTTAGGCTTGATCTGTTCAAGAACCCATTTGTTTGCCTTCTCGGCTATCCATAGTATTCTCAGCACTCTTCTCCAGCATCCCATCTCAAATGAGTGGACTTTCTTCTTATCCTCCTTCTTCACTGTCCAGCTGTCACACCCTTACATGGTGACAGGGAATACGACCGCTTGGATAATCCTTGCTTGATAGTTGCTGCATACAGGTGGAATAAATAGGGTAATAGTATGCAGCATTGCCTGGCCCTTTTGTTGGCTGGGAACAATTCTGTTTCTCTGTACTTAGTTCTGATGGCAGGTTACAGTACAAGTTACTCTCATTTATAGAGTTGTCATAAATCGACTTGATTGTAGTTAACAAAAACAACAATGCTTAAATATTTCTCTCTCTACACTACCATCATTGGCTATGAGGCAGCAGAACAAATGAAAGGGATTCTAGGAAAGCCAGGAGCTGGTTTGGTGAAAGCATATGAAGCTGCCCCCTGCTGGTCTGGCTAGAAACATCCCTGTTTTTGCCTTTCTTCTTCAGCTCTCTCTGGTCACTTGTCTCCCTATAAAGCCCTTTAAAAGGCCCGTTGGACACAAGTAGCATTTTTGCAGAGAAATATGTTTCAGAGTGGCAAGCTTCCACGTAATATTAAGTATTAATACAGTGACTTTCAGAGTTCAAACCATTATGCCAAGATGGCTTGTACTGTAATTGTAAATGAGTTTATGATGACATTGCTTCCTAATAGGATGCCAGTCATTGCTGGAGCACAGCTCCCAATGTTCCTCATAATTGGCTATGCTGACTAGGGTGCTGATACGACTTGTAGCCAAACAATATCTTGAAGACTAAATGATTCCTGCTCCTCTATCAGGTTAAGGCCAGGCTTGTACAGCTGCCATCCCACTCACACTTAAATGTTTTGATCAATTTGCAGGAAACTGACTCTCTGTTTTGTTTGCAGATGAGGCAGAGCTTTTGAAAAATTTCATCAGCTCTGCTGGTTGGGGGATTCTGAGAGTTGCAGTCCAATAAGTGACTTCTCCAAGCTCTGGTTCCTGGTATGCACTACCATAATACCCAAAAGCATTATGTATACACCTTTGCTATTCAGAAATATTTTATTTATTTATATTCATCAGAGAGAAGCTGTCTGGATCCCTTCACAGTTCACAGAGCAGCCCATCCTGAACAACGTCTAAGTATTGTACGTTGGTCTACAATTCCCATCATCCGTAGACAGTACAGCCATTGTTTTGATAGGTATGATGGAAGGTGTACCCTGACACACGCTGGGGCAGGTTACCTCAGAATGCTGCAAATGGTTCCCTCTTTGAGACCCTTGAAAATATTCTCGCCATCAACAAGCAAGGACTGAGGTTGCCTATGCTGTTGAAGGGACTGCAAGATGTTGCCCTGTAGTCCAAGGAGGGTGTTACCATGAAGCAGGGCAGTGGCATTACCAAGCTTGGTGACCTTGGTGTAGGGGGGTGCTATTGGGGAGGGCAGTGGCAGTGGCCACTGGAAGGGTGCGGGAAGTTCAGACCACACCAGGTGACACCATACACGAGGGGTGACAAGCTGCTGGGGTCTTGCTTCTGCTGTGGCAGAGGACTGCATGCATCCTCGTGGCTTCACTGGGGTGGGAGCCAAGGCAGTAGTGGAGGGGCAAGCACGCCCCTCATGCCTTTGTTGACTGCCTGGATTCCTCACCAAGGAAAGAGCTATGCTGGGGCTGAAGCCATCAGGGGAGCAGCAAGGGGGGGGCAGGCCACTGCTACACCTCCTTGGACCAGGTGTCACCAAGCCTGGTGATGCCACTGGCTTGGCCCTCATGGCTTCGACACCAGGTGAGCTCCCTAACCTGGTAGGAAGCCAGATGAGCAACAAAGCCAAATGGTCATGCTTCCCCTTCTGCAGCCCTGACCACTGCCTTGGATCCCTTCCTGGGAAAGGAGCCAAGCTGTGGTGAATCCACAAGAGGTGTCGCAGCAGGAGGAGACCCTAGCAGGGAGTCCTCCTGTATGGCGTCACCTTGTGACATCTACACCCCCTGCACCTACCCAGTGACACCACTGAAGTCAGGAGTGCTCTTGTCTAAACAGAGCCATCCATGGAGCAGACGAGAAAGTATCAGCCTGGAACAGCTCTATGGGTGAAATCCTGTTAGCTGAAAACGGGACAACAACCTTGGGACTATTCACGGGACAGAATTACAGCACTATGGTTCCACTTTAACTCCTCTGGTTCTGTCCTGTGGGATCCTGCAACTGGCACTTTAGGGCCAAACATATTGAATACTCAGTCAGGGAGGTCCTTTGGCATCTCCGAACAAACTACAGATCCCAGGCACCCATAGGATGGAATAATGCCAATTGATGTGGGATCATACCAGTGTATGTAGTATGAATGGGCCCTTTGCTTCTCTTCTCCCTGGCTGTATGACTGCAGCCAGAGTGGGTGATGCCTGGTCATGTCTCCCCACCAGTGAATCGCCATGGCAGTGCTCCGATGCCTGCGAGCTGCCTTGGGGAAAGGAAGGGCACGGAGCTGCATGTGCAGAGCATTACTTTGATCTGGGGTCATGGCCAGGATAATTATATTTTTTTACTGCCAGGGAGAAGAATATGAATTATTTTCTGCTTTAGGTGGTGACTAAAATAAGTTGTCCAGCATAGGGTGTGATATGCCAAGACAAAGTGGTGTGTGGGTGTGGGTGTGTTTGTGTGTGTGGCAACTACTTATTGCTTTGCCTCAGGCAGCAATGTTTCTTGGGCTGAGCTAGCAAATAAGATTCAAGACAGAGAGTAAAAAATTGAGGGTAAGTATTAAAAGGGGCAGTAAGGGAATGTGAAGGCCCGTGGAAAAGTAGGGGGGTGGGATTGTCCATGTTTTTCCTGAATCATGCTAAAATAAAATATTCCATAATTGATTTTCTCCCTTTTTTTCATTTTTTTCTTGTTTTCCCCCCATTTCTCCCCTGATTTTTTTTTTGGGGGGGGGGAATGGAAAACAAGAACAAGAGCAAAATGAAAAAAGGAAGAACTTCAGTTATGGAATATTTTATTTTAGCATGATTCAGGAAAAACACAAACAAAAATGTTTTTTTCCCTAATTTTTCCATGGGCCTTCACATCTCTAAGCATGATATAGTAGTTGGAGCCGGGTGTGAATCATATGACCCTCCAGAAGTTGTCAGGACTGCAAGTCTCATCAGCCCTAGCTAGCATAGACAACGGTGAAGTATGCTGGGAGCTTGAGGGCTCCATAATTCCCAAGAGTGTTGAGCTAGGAGTGTGGCGATTCAGACTGCTGCCACACTGTAAAAATAAAACAGTTTGATACCACTTTAACTTGAATGGCTCAGTGCTATAGAATTACGGGATTTGTAGTTTGTGGTGGCACCAGAACACTCTGACAGGGAAGGCTAAATATCTCACAAGGCTATAAATCTCAGAATTCTGTAGCATTGAATCATGGCAGTTCAAGTGGTGTCAAACTGCTTTATTTCTACAGTGTAGATACATCCCCAGGTTCATATCCCCACCCATGAAGCTCATAGGGTTACCTTGGGCCAGTCACTATCTCTCACTGTATCCTAGCTCATAGGGTGGTTGTTAAGATAAAAGTGGGAAGACCAGGTATGTCTCCTTGAGCTTCTTGGTGGAAAGACAGCCTATATATCACAATTAATTTAATAAAAATATACCAGTGCATGCATACCTACTTATTCACTGAGGCATCTGCTCATCAGTCCTGCTCCCACAGACATTGGCTTGAGAAAGGTTGCCTATTGCTGCTGAAAACCATGGAGACCATATGACAGTGATGGGAAAATCTTTGTCCCTCCAGTTGTTTTGGCCTATGGTGTACATCATTCCCACTCACTAGGACTGTTGGTAAGAGATGCTGGGAAATGTAGTGCAAACTGCAGGGAGGGCCAAAACTTCCCTGCCTGTACCTTACAGTAGGAGAGCCAGAGTGGCAGTTTGAGTGTTTGACTATGATTCTGGAGACGAGAGTTAATTGCCCACTCAAGTATAAAAACTCACTGGTTGTCCTTGGACAAGTCACACTCTCTCAGCCCCCGAGGACAGCAATAGCAAATTCCCATTCAATCTTTGATAGGTTTGCCCTAGGGTCGCCATAAGTCATAAATGACTTGGAGGCACAACAAGAACAACCTTACAGTGAATCAGATCGCTCTATGGAAAAGGCTATGGGAAGTGGGGAGGGTTGTGTGTGTGTGTGTGTGTGTATGTCCGTTTCTATGTGCATAAATGATGCTCGTAATTCCATGGGTTTATCATTAGGTGGTGCTCTTGCTCCCCTTCCCACCCCCCCTCCTGCCATTCCTTCTTCCAGAAGAACTCCCAGCCTCGAGACCTGGCTTCATATTTTCCCCATATTTGGAGAGCTTCTTTTCTTTGGGTTTTTAAAATAACCAGACAGACCCTCCCCAGGGCCCAAGAGAGTGTGTGTATGTGTGTGTGTGTGCGGGGGGGGGGGGGGGATGAGGACTGCGCCTTGGGCTAGGAGGCAAGGCCAAGGAGACTTAAAGGAAGGAAGGAGCCCAGAGAGGAGGCAATAGAGTGGGGTGTGCCTTACTGAATTAGGGTGCTAGTGCTGGTTTTGGGGAGAGAAAACTGGGCCAAGAGGGCAGGGGTTCATATGTAGGTTAGAGCAGAGGGCAACAGAGCTGTATGAAGTCATGCAATTCTTGGATATGGGATTAGGAAAAAACAGCTCCTTGGATGCTGGGGCACCTAACTTAGCATAATTCTCTCTCTCTCGCACACACACACACATGCACATAGTGCACCAGTTCTGAACTTCTTCCTAGGTTTAAGAATCCCCACTTTCCTTAGAGAATCAGCCATGCCTCTCTTTAGATTCTTTATCCATGGATTCAAGCATCCATGGCTTGAAAATATTCAAAACAATATATACATTCCAAAAATGCAAACTTTGATTTTGCCATTTTACATAAGGGATACCCTCTTACTAGGCCATTGTATTTAATGGGACTTGAGCATCCACGGATTTTGGAATGCACGGGGGACCTGGAACCAAACCCCAGTGGATGCCAAGGGACCAGTGTATGTATGTAAGAAGGGAAGTAGGTGCTACAAGATCTCTGTACGTCTTGTGAAGGGGGCAGCTTCTTTTGTTGTTGTTGGGTGCCTTCAAGTTGTTTCTGACTTATGGCGACCCTAAGGTAAACCTGTTGTGGGGTTTTCTTGGCAAGATTTGATCAGAGGAAGCTTTGCCATTGCCTTCCCTCTGAGGCTGAGAGTATGTGACTCAGCCAAGGTCACCCAGTGGATTTCATGGCCAAATGTGGAATCAAACCCTGTTCTCCAGAGTCGTAGTCTAATGCTCATTTCAACTTATTTTATTACTACTTGAATACCCTAGTTCCAGATATATGTAGCGTGAGATGAGGAAAGTTTCCCTCCTCCAGATGTTGCTGAACCTCAGTGCCCATTGTCCATCACCATTGGCTATATTGGTTAGGGCTAAATTAGATCTGTCATTCAAAGACATCTGTGGGATCTTCAGGACCTTTTCTTTCCTCACATCTTCCTCACCCTTCACCTCAGTGCTCTGCAGTGTGGTCTGGAGAGATGCAGTACTGGGGTGGAAAAGCTAGAAGAGGGTCTGTGTGTTTTCACAGAGCAAAAGGCCCATTCACACAACCATTTTCAGCCTATGGCTGCCATCACTTCTAGCCTGACTTTCTCCCATATTGCAGAAGACTGTGAAAACTAATGGTTATCTGTCTTCCCTGTCACGATAAACAGAAGTAAACTTAAACTAGATTTCTGAGTTATTCTCTGACAGCATACAGAGAGCCAGTCCAAGCTCAGTGGCAACAGTTTCCCTTTCATTCATGCTGCATCTGCACTGAAGAAATAAGAAATTTGACACCCCTTTAACTGTCATTGCTCAATGCTATGCAATTCTGGGGATTGTAGTTTTGTGAGAAGTTTAGCCTTCTCTGTCAGAGAGCTATGGTGCTGCAACAAACTACAAAACCCAGGAATCCATAGGATGGAGCCATGACAGTTAAAGCGGTGTCAGACTGCAGTATTTCTGCAGTGCAGATGCAGCCTGAGTGAAAGCTAAACTGTTTCTACTTGCCATGTATGGACTAAGCTGAGTCTGAGCTGTGTCAAACTGCGTTATTTCTGCAGTGCAGATGCAGCTTCAGTCATCATAGCCATGAGGCCATGAGATAACTTCGGGGAGTTGCCTCAGGTATCATATTTTGGTGGGTGAGGAATGTGGTTCCAATTAAACAACACAAAAACAACTATTTTGGTGGGTTATATTTTTAGCATAATGTTGGTATTATTTGGGTTTCCTGCCTCAGGCACCAGAATGTCATCAGCTATCTCTGCAGATGGTAGCTTCAACATGACACACAATGTTTGCCTCAGATAGTAAAGCTGGGGAATTATGAGATTCCAGCTAATCATTAGGAAGTATTTCCTGACAGTAATAGCTGTTCGATGGAGAAACAAAGTGCCTCGGAGTGTGGTGGAGACTCCTTCTTTGGAAGTTTTTAAACAGAGATGGGATGGTCATCTGTCAGGGATGTTTTCATTGTGAGTTCCTGCATGGCAGCAGGTTGGATTGGATGGCCCTTGTGGTCTCTTCCAACTCTATCATTCTATGAAGGCAAGACCATCCCTACTATTTGGGCAAAGTGGGATGATCCTCTCCGGCAACAGAATTAAGGCATCACAAGGCAGCAACAAATTGTTAGTTGGCTGTTATCTTTGTGTATTTATTGCCAAGAAGACAGAAGCCTTTCATAGGATTTTCTGCTTTGCATGGCAGTATGACTCTTTAGGGACTATGAATCTTGACTTGGAGGGGTAGCTGCCATTTTATGCTATGCCTCAGACAGCAAATTTTTGGGGGCCAGATCTGCATGAAGTACAAGAGAATAGGCTTGTGTTCACTTCAGTGAGGCTAATACAGTACAGTCTCCACATGAATTGTGTTTGTTGCAGGTGGGAGGATGTGGCAAGGGCATGTGTTATTGGTATCCTTTACCTCAGACACATAAAAAGAATTGGGGTACTCCTCCACATATCTGTGTAATTCCCCATGGGGATTTTGCCACAGAAAAGCACCCCTTCAGCTTCTTTACTACTGTATTTTAATCTGACTCTTCATCGAAGGAAACATATCTGGGGGAGCTGTGTTGGCCATATAGCAAAGTACATTATCATCCAAAATACACACACACACACAAATCCACTTTCCATGGAATCCAGAGGGACCAAGAACTACAATAATTGCCTTGGGGGGCATGTAGCCCCCATATTTTGCCCATCTGTGTGTTAAGGAATGTAGGTAGATTAGGCTGAGAGGCAGCAACTGTCTCACAGACTTAATCTCTGCTGTGAGTGGCCTTGGGAGAATGGCACAACCAGTTGTTCATTAACTAATTTCTTTCTAAACCTGGATTTAATCCTAAATCTCATTAGTCTTAGCCTGACACTTCCTTCACTCTTCCTCTTTCTTCATCTGCACAGAACAAGCAAAGGGCAGGAAAGCAATCAGGCAAAGATGAGACAGAATTTACTAACTGGGTTACAGAGGAATCTGCAGGGTCTCTCTCTAGGCTCAGTGATGCTTTGACACAGAGCCCAAAGAGATAACCCTGAAGATGTACCTCTTTGACAACTCTAATGTGCAAAACCTTATTTTTAAAAGAGTTCACACGGAGTGGGTTGCATTTTCTTTAAGGAATCCCTCCAAACCCACCTTCTGCAATCCCTCTTGGGACGATACTTGCGACCCTTGCTAGGGTTGACCCAAAGTCAGGTGGGAGACATGTGGCCCTCCAGATGTTGTGAGACCATCACTCCTTTTGTCCTAGCCAGCATAGCCAGTAGGTGGGAGGATGATGGGACTTGCTATCCAGCAATCTCCATGCCTGACATCAGTCAAACATGGCCTTGCTCATGTTCCTTACGTGTTATGGCCTCACCACCAGTACTATCAGCCACACCTCTTCCCCTGCTTACTCACACTCCTCTCCTCGACCCAAGGCACTTCTAGAATGTATGTGTGCATACTCACCCACCATCGCACCCTTATTCCATCCAGTTTCATTTAAAATAACTACCCTTCTTTTGGTATTGTACTAAAACATATCTGAGTTACTGGGAGGGCTTACACACAAGATCACAGTCTTTTATACCTGACCAAGGAAATTACATCTGATTCTGTAGTCATGACCAGCTGTGCAAATCCCACCCCTTTACTTCTATGTCATGGTGAACATGTCTATAGAGAGGGATGGATAACATCCCAGTTCTATCACTATGTCATGTTTAGGCCAGGAGGAAAGATCATGCACAGCCATCCAGATGGAGTGAGGCTACAGCTCCCAGTATTTCTCACCATTGGCTGTGTTGGCATGGGCTGCTAGACAATATCTAGAGGGCTCTGTAGTTCCCATCCTTATGTAGAACATAATGGGTTCTGAGACCTCTCACACAGAGCAATCCCATTCATGTCTACTCAGAAGCAGGTCCCACTGAGTAAAATGGGGCTTACTTTCAATGGGGCTTACTTTCCCATGAGTAAAGGAAGACTGCTAAGTAGTGCACACTTACCTGTGGGTAATCCGGATTGAGCGCGGCAGGATGTTTTTACTGGTGACTAAGCATGCACAGGATCACACTGAATGTCTTGACTATGAGTTTGCAGACTGAAAACTGTGGGGAAAAGTACTTGTTAACTGCCAGAATTCTCTGTATAAGAGGATGGTTAAGAAGCAGCCATCTGCACTAAGTGATGCTGCATTCATACCAGACGGCATCCACACCCAGTTATGCCCTCACACTTTCTGCTATTTAAGCTGGAATAATGCCACAGAAATATTCTAAGTACCCTCACCATTGAGAGCTAGCGTGGTTTGAGCATTGGACTATGACTCTGGAGATCAGGGTTTGAATCCCTGCTTGACTGTGGAAACCCACTGGGTGACCCTGAGCAAGACACACTCTCTCAGCCTCAGAGGAAGGCAATGGAAAACCCCCTACGAACAAAGAAAACTCCATGATAGGGTCACCTTAGGGCCAGCCACAGATGCTGATGAAACGTCAGGAATAAACTCTTCTAGAACATGGCCACAGAGCCCGAAACACCCACAAAAAACATGGGATTTTTGCTCAAAGGTTTGAACCTGCATTGCTCTGGGCAGTGTGTCAAGTCCTAATCTAGTGACTGCTAATGTCAAGGCAGTGGTCAATGTCATTTTCAATGGCAAGCCTAGATGAAGAACTGATCATGTGTCGCAAAAACCACAGGCTCATGAGCTTTCAACTTGCCCTCCTCCCTAAACATGAACAGGAACGATCTCTGCACGGCCCCAAACATGAGCTTTTAGCTAGTAGGGTGCGCATACACCTTGTTTTAAGTGGCTGGTCAGTAATACCCAGCCAGACAAAGTGTTGTGTGTGTGTGTGTGTGTACGAAAGAGAGAAAGAGAGAGAATGGTTTTGTCAAGGGCACATCTGTACCACTTTGCCACAAGGCTGCACCTGATGCATTTCAACATAAATGAATAGAAATATACTCCTTTGCCCCTTGGTAGGAGGAGAATACTGGAGATGTGGCTTGCCCAGTGCCAGCATCTCTAGAGGACCAGAGCCTGCCAGGGCTGGGCGATTTGGTATTGCCCTCCAGGTATTGCTGGGCATAGGCAGCGCTGAGGGGGAGCATGGGAGCTGCAACCCAGAGGGCTACCCCTATTGTCAATGGCGGTACTCTGCGTCTCCCTTTGCCTTCCCTCCTCGCCCAGGGGATCCCCCAAAAGTGGGATGGGAAGGAGCCCAGAGAATGGAACAGCCACCCGACCCCTCTCTCTCCCCCTCCGCTGGGACTGGCCCCTGACAGCCCAGGTCCCCCTTTCCAGGAGCCCCCCCCCCCCCCTTCACTCCCCTGCTGCCCCCATTCACCTTGTCTGACCCCCTCCAGACTCCGGGGCCCTTCCTCTGCCCCACACACCCCTCCAAACCCCCCATTTCTCTCTTTCTTCTTTCCTTCTTTCCTTTAGCACCCGCTCTCTTCTTTCTCTCCCTTCCTTCCTTCCTCTCTGCCGATCCCTCCTTTCCCTCTTTCTATCCCTCCTCTCCTCCTGTCGCGCTCCCTCCTTCTCTCTTCTTGCTCTCCGCGTATCTTCCTCCCTCTCTTCCCTCCAGCTCTTTGCTGTCTCTCCCGACCCGTCCTTTCCCTCTTTCTGTGCCTCCTCTCCTCTCCTGTCGGACTCCCTCCTTCTCTCTTCTTGCTCTACTCAGATATCCATCCCAGCCCTTGCGGCGATCCTTCCTTCCTTCCTTCCTTCCTTCCTTCCTTCCTTCCTTCCTTCCTTCCGCGCTGGTTCTTTGCTTCCTCTCTTTTCCTCTCTCCCGATGCCTCCTTTTCCTCCTTCCATCCCTCCTCTTCTCCTGCCCCGTTCTCTCATTCCCTTTTCTTGCGCTCCCTATATCTCCATCCCAAGCTTTTCGGCGATCCTTCCTTCCTTCCTTCCCTCCCTGCTCACCTCTCCGGAGGGACGCGGCGTCGTGTGCCTCCTCGGGTGGGCTCCGGGCCGGGACTGGCGGGGCTCCGGGGGGCGCAGGAGGAGAGGGTGCCGGACGGGCGGGCGGGCGGGCGGGCGGCGGAGCAAGCCTTAATTGGTAAAGAGCGGAGCCAGGGAAGGAGGAAGGAGGGAGGGAGGAAGGGAGAGAAAGCCGGTGGCAGCGGAGGGAGGGAGGGAAGGAGGGCGCATCCAGACGCCGCCCCCGGGGCAGAAGGTCCCCCGCTTCTACTTCGCAGGAGCAGGAGGGGCTTTGCCCTCTAGGGGGCGCCAAGGACAAAATGGGGTTGGACAGCTCCTCCTGGGAAGGAAGGAAGGAAAGGAGGGGAGGGAGGTGAAAGAGAAAGAAGGGAGGCAGGGAAGGAGGGAAAGAAGAGGAAGGGAGGAAGAAGGGAAGGGAAGAAGGAAGGAAGGAGGGAAAGAGAAGGGAGGGAGGGAGGGGGCATCTTCCCTCCCTCCTTCCCTCCCTGTAGGGACAGCAGGGACTCCCCAACTTTGGTCCCCCAGATATTTTGGACTTCAGCCCCCAGATTTCCTGAGAGTTGGACAACCTGACTGAGGTGCTTCTGAGTGCTGAAGTCCAAAAACATCCAGAGGACCCAAGTGTGGGCACCCCTGGCCACGGGGATGCTGGGCAGGAGGGATACCAGACTAGGGTCTAGAGCAGGCCTGGACAATATACGGCCCCTCAAAGGATTTTGGGCAGCCTGCAAGGATGCAGAAGGACTTCAAGGCTCCTCTGCCACTTGGCCTCCTACTGAGGAGAGGATGGGCAAACCCTCGCCTTGCATTGCTTGGCTTTCTCCTGAGGAGAGGGCCAGGCGGCAGAGGAAGACGAGGAGCAAACCCTCCCCCCGAAGGCTTCTCTGCTGCTCAGCTTTCTCCTGAGGAGAGGGCCGGGCAGAGGAGGGGAGGACAGAATTAATATTAATAATATTTATTAAAACTGATTTGTGGCCAAAGAAGTTCAACCTATTTTAGTTTTGGCCCCTACCTACTGCCAAGTTGTGCAGGTCTGGTCTAGAGAGAAAGAGAAGTTGTAAATCAAAGGCTTTCGTGGCTGGCATCCATGGTTTTTTGTGGTTTTTTTGGGCTATGTGGCCATGTTCTAGAAGAGTTTATTCCTGATGTTTTGCCAGCATCTGTGGCTGGCATCTTCTAGATGCTATAGAAGTTGTAAGCTCCTAAGACTTCCAGGTTCCCCATTTGGAGTGACCTCTGGAAGGGCCTTGAAGGTGGAAGGCCCAGCACTGGCCTCTGGGGGGCAAGGTGCAAGGAATTGGAGGGCTGCCCCCAAACTCTTGATTCATTTCAAGCAGATTGACTGGGTGACCCTGGGCAAGACACACACTCTCAGCCTCAGAGGATGGCAATGGCAAGCCCCTTCTGAAGAAACTTAGCAAGAAAACCCCATGATAGGGTCGCCATAATTCATAAATGACTTGTAGGCAAACAAGAACAACAAGCTTAAGGGCAAGAGCCAGTGCGGTGCTTTGGTTTAAGTGTTGGATTATGACTCTGAAAACCAGGGTTCAATTCCCTGCTCAGCCATGGAAACCCACAAGGCAAGTCACACACTCTCAGCCCCAGAAAACCCCACGATAGGTTCACCTTACAGTTGCCATACATCCAAAACAACTTGAAGGCACACAACAACAAATGAAGAGCACAGTAGGAGAGCCTTTGGATCTCTTACAATTCCTTGCTGGATTGCAACCCTCACTGGGTGAGGCTGATGGGACTTGTGGGCAAAACCATCCAGCAGGCCCCAAATCCCCCATTGTGGCTCATGTTCCTAAAAACAGGTTGGAGGAGATGTAGTATGAGTTTTCCACCTTGAGCCCCAACATGATTTAGGTAAGACAACTCAGCTCTCTTTCCCTGTGCCAACCTTTGGCTAGAGCTTAGCCAATGTTTTGTTGTATTACGCTGATCTTTTTTTTCTCTTTAAGACTCAATGTAGCTTTTTCCAAATCCTGTCTTTGGGGGAAGTTCTCTCAAGCCACTTGGTCACAAGGACAAAGATGGGGGTGAAAAGCTGTTTAATTGACTCGTTTTGTGCAGACATGGGCAATGGGAGCTTGCAGCTTAGTCATGACAATGTTTCATGCCCCATCGGTCTTGCATGGAGATGAATCACGAAGGAGGAAGACACTTGGCATGTGAGGGGCATGGGCATGAAGGATAGGGAACAGAAGTGGCAGCCCAGGAAGTGGCAGGAAACGGGGAACAGGGTTTGGGAAGGTGATAAGTGCCTGATGCATATTGCCACAGCAGGAGCTGCAGAGCGACTGTCTTGTTTGATAAGGAGAGAAAGCTGTTAAAAACCCATCACATAAGTCCTTATTCCAGAGATGAAACACTTGGGGCCTTCCAGATCTCAGCCAGCAGTGGCAAAGGACTGTAGTCCAAGACATCAGACAAACTAAAGGGTTCCCATCTCTGGCTTGCTCACAGGGCTGGCCGTATGGTTGGGCAAAGCAAGGTGGTTGCCTCCCAAGGGAAATGATGGGGAGCAGGCTGTGGCGATGACCTACTGAGGGGCAAAGTTGAGTGTGCGTGGGCCCCATGCCCTGCCCCATATGCCCGCTGCCCTCAGGAGTGGTGGAAGACACTCATCTATCACTAGTGTCAGTGCAAAATTCAACTGTTTTTTGTGGGGTTTTCGGGCTCTGTGGCCATGTTCTAGAAGAGTTTATTCCTGACGTTTCGCCAGCATCTGTGGCTGCCATCTTTGCCAGCATCTGTGACTGGCATGTTCTGTTTCTCTGAAGATGCCAGCCACAGCTGCTGGCGAAAGGTCAGGAATAAACTCTTCTAGAACATGGCCACAGAGCCCGAAAAACCCACAAAAAACTATGGATGCCGGCCATGAAAGCCTTCAACTTCACAAAATTCAACTGCCAGTCACCTTTTGTCCATGGAGTAGGAGGAGTGCTATCTTGTCTTTCACCTCAGCCGGTGAAATGTTTTGGACCAGCCCTGACTATTTGTGGTACATATATAGAACCATAGAGTTGGGAAAGAGCCCAAGGGTCATCCAGTTCAACCCCTTGCCATGCAGGAAGACACAATCAAAGCACCCCCAACAGATAGGCATCCAGTCTCTATTTAAAAACCTCTAAAGAAGGAGACTCAACTATACTCTAAGGGAGTGTGTTCCACTGTTGAACAGCCCTTTACTGTCTGGAAGTTCTTCCTAATGTTGAGGTGGAATCTCTTTTCCTGTAGTTTGAATCCATTGCTCCATGTCCTATTCTCTGGAGAAACAGAAAACAAGCTTGCTCCATCCTCAATATGACACCCCTTCAAATATTTAACCACTGCTATCATGTTGCCCCTTAACTTTCTCTTCTCCAGGCTAAATACCCTTTCCTCTTTCTGAGGCTGAGAGAGTGCAACTTGAGACCCAGTCCTGGGAAAAGAGCAGGATACAAATAAGAACAACAACAACAACAACAACAACAATAAGTGAATTTCCATGGCCAAGAGAGGATTCAAAGCCTGGTCTCCAGAGTCATAGCCTATCGCACAAACCACTACACTGTTATTTTATAAAAGTAATGAAACTACTAATAATGTTGTTGCTATTGTCTATATTACAAGTAACAGTTACTTGTTATTCCTTTTGGATGAATGCTTGGGGAAGAAGGTTGTCCATTTTTGTATTTAAGTGCTCAGACAGTTAAAAATAACTGCAAGGGAAATTTTTTTCACATCTGGTGGACATGTGCGAAAGCTAAAGAATATTGGCAAAAAATTCATGGAATTATGCAAAGTAATTTTGATATAGACACCTCCCTCGACCCAAAGCAGTTTTTATTAAACATGACCCATAGTATAAAAATATCAAAGTACAGGAGAATTGCTTTGTATATGGTCACATGTGCAAGAATCTTATTTGCCCAAACTTGGAGAACCACAATCATCCCCTCTGTTGAAGACTGGCTGATTAAATTAAATGAAGCCAGAAATATGGATATATTATCTGCATCCTTGAGAGGGAAGTCAAAGGAAAATTTAGAAGCAGAATGGAATTGTCTTGGAAAAATTTGAACTTAAACTTAAATTACTGTTAAAATTATATTATATTATAGATATTTGCTATCACACTTGTTTAAAATATGTTATAGATATTAGAATTGCTTTTTAATAGAAATAGTTCCATGGAATCACAAATGATTTATATTAGGTATTAGGAGTAAACAACTAAACTACAAATTGCAGGAATGTCTGATTGTTAAGGAAGTAGAACTAGAAGGATATCGATATCTATTATCTTATGTATACATATTTGCTTTATTTGTTAATTTGTAATTGTGATATTCGTGAGATGTTATGAGGATGTTTTTTTGTCTTAAATGTGTGTATATTTCTAAATAAAAATGCAAAAAAAATAAATAACTGCAAGGTAAGTTGAGTAATAAGTAAATGTTTCAATAAAGTATTAAGTTGAATGGGTTATTTCTTATAATATAAAAGGGGGTGGGAGAAAAAGTAATAATTAATGAATTATTTTTTAAAAGCAACATCCCTAACTGTATGCAAAGAGATCTTGCAGCACCTTAGATACTAACCAAAAGAGAGAAATTGGTATCATGAGCTTTCATAGACTTGAGCCCGGTTCCTCAGCTGCATCGGGTGGAGTGGAAAGCCCAGGACTCAAGTCTAAGAAAGCTCATGCTACCAGCTTCTTTCTTTCAGTTAGTCTGAAAGGTGTTCCAAGATCACTTTGCATAGTGATTTTACAGATTGACATGGCTATGTCTTTGTATTCCAAACTCTGTTCAAGAAAGTGATAACCACGTTTGTCTATCACAGCATGAAAGAGCATAACAGAATCCAGCAACATGTTTGAGGCTAATAATAATAATAATAATAATAATAATAATAATAATAATAATAATAATA
>NC_056523.1:191103728-191153202 GCF_019175285.1 Sceloporus undulatus
TATTTATATTCTGCTTATGGCCTCTATGTAACTGCTAAAATTAAAATATAACAAAATATAGCAAAATATTTATACTCCAAAACAATGCAAGGTATGCAGGGTGCAGTGACACTACCTCACAGGGTTGTTGTTGGCAAGAGGATCATAGGGTGGGAGGACAGCCATGGAAGCCACTTTGAAATCAGTGGAAGAAAGACTGGATAGAAATGTAATTCGTAAATAATATTATATGTGTGCTTGTGATAAGCTAACCTTTAGTAATGACAATTGAAGCCTCTGTTAGGTTTGCAGAATGCAATCTCTCTCTGTTCTGCAGAGCATCCTTAATCTCATCCATTTTAAAAGCCTTTTTCACAGTCTGGATCTATGCGTGATTACTCAGGAATTAATCCAGTGGATTTCAAAGAGTCTAGTTTAGGAGGGCGGCAGTGTCAAACACTTCATCTGAATTGTCACAACGTGCCTAAGCAGTCGGTTGGAGAATGTATACAACAGAAGTTGAGAACATGAGGCCTTCCAGATGTTTTCTGACTGCAAGTCCTACCAGCCCTAGCCAGCAAAGCCTGTGGCAAGAAACGAAGGAAACCACAGTCCAATACCAGAAGGACTACATGTTTAACATTATTAATTTGTGTGAACATCACACATGCTGAACAGGGAGGAAGGAAAGGAACATGTGAGGTTGTGTTTTACAGAGCTGGACCATTGGTCCATGTAGTTGAAGATAGTTCCAGGAATGGGAAGAAGAATTGGGATCCACCAATATTTCTTGAGGTGATTATACTAGGTCAACAAGTTTCTGACCCTCAGTTGTCTAACAATATTCACAACTACAATGCTTCTCCTGCCCTATTTAAATGGTCCTGGTGAAAAAAATGAACACAGGGCAAAGGCAGCCATGGA
Organism: Sceloporus undulatus; assembly: GCF_019175285.1. Lineage (NCBI taxonomy): Eukaryota > Metazoa > Chordata > Lepidosauria > Squamata > Phrynosomatidae > Sceloporus > Sceloporus undulatus. The sequence continues at coordinate 191,104,632 of NC_056523.1, forward strand.
GCTTTGTGTGAAAAGAGTGGGTAGATTGATTCCACTGCTGATCACATATTCCTGGGCTAAGGGTATGCTCAGAGGCACTCTTATTTCTTAATTTTTCACACACACACACACACCTGAGCCACTTTTTCTTTCCTCAGATTGATGATGTCAGGGTTCTTATAAGGCACAGAATAGATCCTGCAAGTCTAAAGACTGCCTGATCTTAGTCTCATGATGCAGTTAATACAAGATTTCCAGTGGCCATGTTGGCTGGTAGATTCTGGGTATTTTCATCCAAAAAAAGTAATTTTCCAGGGTGAAGATGACTACTACTACTACCACTACTACTACTACTACTATCACCACCATTACTCTTCTTCTTCTTCAAAGATATAGCCGTGTTAGTCTGTAGAAGCAGTAGGTAGAGAGATCTTGTAGCACTTTTGAGACTAACTGAAAGAAAGAAGTTGGCAGCATGAGCTTTCTTCTTCTTCTTCTTCTTCCTTCTCCTTCTTCATTTATTCCTATCCCATCTTTTCACAGATTGGGACTTGGGTTATTCAGATGGTAAAAATAATCCAGGATGAGTCCAGGCTGAATCTCTGTTGTTTACATGCATCCTCAATGCACCCAATTAAGTTTTTTTGGGAGGCTGCCAAAAACCACACTTAAACCGGAATAATCAATACCAGTTTTTTTTCTTATTGTTGGCAGTGTGAATAACTAATGTGAATAGACCTGAGATTAAACTCTGCCTGCCTTGAATGTGTTTAGAATACGTTCACATTGTTGACTCCATATTTATTCAAGTGCTGGCACGTGTGAGCAACCAAACTCACAGAGATGCCATTCCATAGTGTGAATAACAAACCCGGAATGTGTGAGTGAGGTTATTCACATCGTTCCGCTAAAAATAAGAGGACTGAATGACCCTGAGGCTTATAACAAATTAAATTATCCACAAAATACAGAATTTAAAATGAGATTAACAACTAAACTGGCCCTGCTATGCAGGCTCCTTTTCAAAGTGTATGTGAAATTTTCAAAGGTGGGGGTTATTGGGTGGAAATGACTAGGGAAGCAGATCTGGAGCATGGAAATGGTGAGTGTAGGCTGGAGGACTTGTGGGCCTCCAGATGTGGCTAGATTGCTGCTGCCACCAGCCCTAGGCCACAAAGCCAATGGTGAGCAATGAGGGGAGACACAGTCCAACAACTTCTGGAGCCCTTCACACTTCACAAATATAGGCCTATATAGCACTATATCCCACTCATGGCAATTTCCTATGTAATCCTGGGTTTTGTATTTTGAGGAGGCAGTAGAGCTCTCTAGCTATGAATTCTAAAAAAACCAAAAAACCCTCCCTATGATGCAAATCCCCAGATTCCAAAATATGTTCCCAAGGCATTTAAAGTGGTATGTTTGTGTGTACACATGCTTTCAAATCGCTTGTCGACTTATGGTGACCCCATGAATTTCATAGGGTTTCCTTAGGCAAGAAATACTCAGAGCTGGTTTTGCCATTTTCTTCCTCCAAAATATAGCCTGCATCATCTAGCATTCATTGGCATTCTCCCATCCATGTACTAACCAGGGATTACCCTGCCTAGCTTCCAAGATCAGTCAGGAGCTGGTGCCTTTAGGGCATTTGGGTCAATTAAAATGGTATCAATTGTATAATCTGAATGCAGACTGCCTTGTGCCCATCTCTGCTGCAAAGACAACTGAATCAGTTGCTTCTCTCAAGTGTACATTGGCTCGATCTTGAAAAGGAAACAGTATTGAAGTGCTAATTCAGTCTCTCTCTTTCTCTCTTTGCTTGTGTAAAACTATCCTGAAAGCTATGTGATCAATGGAATACGTAAACAGATTATTACTAATAATGCCCGTGTCACAAAAGAGGCATGTGAATTAGAGTTAGGAAGAATTTGAATCCAAGACTATGGGCTGCACACCCAACAATGGTGTTTAGAGCTTGCCCTAGCAGACAGTGAAATGGAGTGTGTGTGTGTGTGTGTGTGTGTGTGATTGGGAGCATTCCTGCAACTTCCAGCATGACTGTATTTACATACCTGGAATGAATCTGTGTGACAAGAAAATTGGAGGGCTTTATCGTTGGAGACATTACAAAGCAACAAACAGGGAATAAGTCTCAGATCAGTTGAATGTCTCTACCCCCCACATGCAATACTAGAAATGGGCATGGGGTGTCATTCACTGGAGCTGAGGAGTTAGACATTCAGGACAAATGAAGTACATTTCTACAACTGTGCAAAGTAGAGTCATTATGGAATTGGTTTTCTCAAGCAGCAGTGATGGCTACCAACTTAGATAGTTTGGAAAGCTGACTAAAGAAATTCACAGAGGATGGCTACAAGTCCTGGAATCATAGTGCTGGAAGGGACTAGCCCAAGGGATATCTAGTTCAATCCCCAGCCATACAAAAATCCAAAACTAAAGCACTTCTGGAAAATGAACATCCAACTTGTTGCCACCCTCTGAGGCACTCTATTCCACTGTTTATGTAGAATCCTTTTTCTCATCATTTGAATCCACTGGGTAATGCTCTAGTCTCTGAACAAGCTGAAAACAAGCTTGCTCTATCATGATGTCCATTCAGGTACAGTATTTAAATATTGCTTTCCTATCATGTCTCTTCTCCAAGGTCAACATACCCGGCCCCATGGCTAGTAGTCATGATGGGGGTGTATGTGTGTGTGTGTGTGTATGATTTTGTGGCATCCTTTAGCAAGCCCTTCCAAACTATTTGATGGGGAACACAACTGGGGACTGTGGGTGGGGTGGGATTGTGCTCACCTGTCTTTTTTGTGGGAATTCCTCTGGATGTCCACTCTGTAGAAACAGGATTCTGGACTAGGTGCATCAGTACTGTGGGACCTGTAGCCCTATAGATGTGGTTTGACTCCTGTTCCCATCAGACGACGGCAGCCTAGCCAATGGCAAAGCATCAGGTGAATGATAGTTCATCAGCACCTAGATAGACAAAGATAGACAAATGCCTCTTCCCTGAGACAGACCTCGACTTGTGGCTTCTCTTAATGTCCTCAGCACAATATGGGCATAGTTCACACCAATATTTCATTTTAAGCTGCAGTACTGTAGCTCCATTTTGTTCCATGCTCATGCTGAGGGGGGGAAGGCATGGCTGTCCTATATTCCTCTGCAGTAAGGAAGAAAGGATTGGTGTGTGGCATAGTTGGTCAAGTGTTGGCCAATGACTCTGGAGAACAGGGTTCAATTCTCCTCTTGGCCATGAAATCCACTGGGTGACCTTTGGCTAGTCAGATGCTCGTAGTTCCAGGGAAAGGCAAGGGCAAACCTCTGAACAAAATTTGCTAAGGTTTGTCTTAGGTCGCCATGTTGGAAATGACTTGAAAGCACACAATAACAACAAGAAGAAGTTCCATTTTGTTCCACACTCTTACTGAGGAGGGAAGGCTGTCCCATATTCCTTTGCAGTAAGGATGAAAGGATTAGTAGGCTGGGTGGAAAGGAGTAATGCATCTGCCTTTGAAAGTAAGTCTTTTTCTACCCATAAATGATACTTTGCTCTGGAACCATCTCTTCTCTGAGAGATCCCTTGGGGAACAAGTTCACTGCTGGATCTTCCAGCATTCAGTAAAAACAGCACATTCTTTTGGCACTGTTCAGACTTAACAGATTTCTTGTGACATTGTTTTCCTGAACAGTAAATCAACAACCAAAAGTGGTTGATCAGTTGTGAACCCTACAATATGCTCCTGCATGGCACTGGTTTACATAGATCACACATGCAGAGGGGTAAAATGCTAGCAAATTCCTGCCAAATCTAAATTTATGAATCAGGATTTGGAGAGTCCATATCCTGATGCCTGTGAGTGTTTTAGGGTTTTAGGACCTGTGCAAAATGACTATCCAGCTTTGTCAGGGCCTGCAAATCCTATTGTGCAGCAAAAACATCACATACACACACAAGGCTTGGAGATATTTGTGATATTTACATCCATGAATGGGACTCTTCCATACCTCACATTCCATGTTATTTACTAGACATGAGAGCGGGGGGAACACCCAAGAGGTCTCCATTTGTGGCGCTGAAGACCAAAGCCAAAATTCTTACACAAGCATTGGAATATGCCAAATGCATGTAGTATGTGTCCAGAAAAACACTGGCCTTTACAGCTGTGAAAAGAGCCAGGATTTCCTCACCTCCGTGTGTGTGTGCACGCGCACATAACACACAGAGAGAGAGAGAGAGAAGGAGGGAGAGAGGGAAGAGAAGATCCATTTCATACCTTAACACCACATAATAAAAGTTGAGGTATCAATCCAAAGTCCTTATATGTTTTCTACATGATTCAGAAAAATTCTGGGATCATACACCAGCTTCCTTGGATCTGTTACCCAAAATACCAGGGTCCTGAGAGGGGTTAGCATGACTACATTTTTATAAAATTTTGGAGTGTGTGGAGTTCACTCTGACCTCAAACTAACCTCCTAGTAGACCCACAATTTCTCCGAAGAGAGGAGACCAGGTAGGCAACTCGCAAGGGAGGAGGCAGGATCCGTAGAAACAATACATGCGGAAATTCCCCAAAGGTAGCTGGAGAGTTGCTAATGAGGGAGCCATCACCTCCAAAACTAACACAATGCTGACTGTTCTTAGTCTCACACTTGATGGGCCAGTGATCAAATCAACGACCTACCCATCTACTTGTTTGTGTCCCCCCCCCCCCCAATTGTGTCAGACCCAACTGCATTGACCAGGCCGCTATACACCTCGGCTTAACAAAGCCCAGGCAATCAAACATCTTTGTCCAGGTTTTGGCCAAACAATTAAGCTTATCACCAGAGGCTAGATTTCACCTATAAGAACCCTTGGATTTGCCCACTCAGGTGTGCTACTTTCAGAATACAGCTTGGCTCCACACTAGACTGAACTCTGATTTTAGCTCCCTCGGCCATAACCCCTGTTCTGGCGGCTGTGTCTCATCCATCTTTTCCACCTTTATTCTTGGAGAAGCCTTCGGAAGTAAGTATCACCCGTAGTTCTGCCTTGCAATCTTTTCCATTTTCCCCTCCTTTACTTCCATTGAGTCTCTAGTGTGTGTGTGTGTGCGTGCCTATTGCAGTATGTGTTGTCCCCTTTTCAATAAATATTTGAACTTTAATTGGAGAAGCCTGCCTCTGCGTCCTTTCTTAAGGGATTATTTGATCCTTTGGTGTACACTAAGGGACACAGTCTCGCAAGGGTATTGTTACCCCTTCCTCTCGGCAATTTGATCTAACTAAAAATTCCCCTAATTAGAAACTTCCTAACAGAGGGCAACCACAATTAATATTCAATAGGGGACTTTTTGGTAGCTCAGTTAAAAACAGCTGAGGGGCCTCAGGCAACACAAAGCAGGGATCAGGCCTCTATATACCAGTTCTGACAAACAGACCTCTAGAGTGCAAGTTCTAAAATGGCTTTTAATAAATAGTTATTTATGAGTCAAAGATACTCACCATCTGTGCAAAGACATTCAGTTATGCTCGCATTCAAGGACTGATGAAATGAAAGGTGGTAGAAGATAGTGACTTAAGGTGTTGCAGAGTGTGATATTGTACCAATTCCAGATGCGGAGCTTCAGTCAGGGGATTCCAGGAAGAGAAATGGCTCAGTATGCTTACCTGTGGCTTATGGCATGCCCAGCAATGCTGGGGAGTCAAGAGAGATATGGACAGAGTGTCTATCTAACCTCAAGCAAGACCAAATTGTTGCTGTCTAAGCAGGCATATTTACAGTGCAAAACCTGTCCCAGGGCAGAATTTGGGATTAAGAGCTAGCTTCTAAGAGAGAAGAATGGGAAAGAAGTTGTGAATAGCCAGACAGTCATTGAAGTCCTTGAACAAAGGAGCATTGCTCTCAGAGGGAAATGTACTTGGATTTCTGTTCACTTTTAAACACAAGGTTTGTTACCCACAATCACTCCTTTGGTGAAGGGATTATGCAAATTCCTATCTTGATCAATCCATCCTTGGCTATGTGCTCTTGCGTTCCCCCATGCTGAGCCTCCTAGATCCTCAAATATGGTACCAGATCTCCTTATATGGCATGACTACACTCCCGCACCGGGACACCTTTGTGGCTACATGCCTTAAACATCCTTTTTAAATACCAATTTGATATCAGAAAAGAGAGGGATGAAAGGAGACTATACTTTGGGGTAACAGATCATGTGCCCAGTACTAATTGTAGGTCAGTGGTCCCCAAATTGTGGTCTTTAAGGGATTTTGGACTTCAGCTTCCAGAATTCCAGACTATTGCCCAACTTGATTGAGGCTTCTGGGAGCTGAAGTCCAAAATATCTTAAAGGGCACAGTTTGGGGACCACTGTCATAGATGATCCAGCACACTTGTTGCCTGAAGCAAAGCAACATAGTCACCCCACAAGTCAAGGGGTCATAGATACTGTCTTGAGGCCAGACAAGTTATTTTGGCACCTGAGTCAGAAAATCTATCAAACACCTCTCTCTGTTCCTGGCAGTAAAAATACAAGAAAAAGGAGTAACTGGTTGCTGTCCTTTTGTGACACCTACATTTTGCTGCCTGAGATGGCTACTTCTTTGTCCCTTTGTCCCTCAGAGAAAACAGAGAGTCTAACACAGGACCTCAGTCCACTCTGCTCATCTATACACAGAGAGGTGGGGAAAGCTGCTAATCTGCCTGGATGACTTTCTCTTTTCTGGGTGGGGTGGTGGGGAGGGACTCTGGGTGAAGGAAAGATCTTCTTAGAGCACCCTATTTTGAGCTGCACCATGTGGCTGTTTTGTATATTTAGTTCTTTAGAATATGGAAGGAAGTATCTCATAGTAGAGCTGTGTATGCTGGCCACAATTTGACATCCTGATATACACATAATCCAGCTTTAATGCTTATTATTATTATTATTCATTATCAAGTGTTTAGCTATTTTTCTTTTTCAAGCATCTGTAGGCTCCCTTAGGTGCCACAGCAGGAAAAAGGTGGGTCATAAATTTAATAAAAGAATTTTTTAAAAAATGTACCGAACCACCATGTCAAATTTCAAAATTAGCTGTGTTTGTATTGTGCTTTCCCTCCAGTGAGATGAAGCTAGTCTACACAGCTCTTCTCTTCTCCACTTTATCCCCATAACAAACCTGTGAGATAGACAAGGTGGTGTGTGTGCAACTATTCCAAGGATACCGAGAGAATTTCACTGTAGTGAAGAAAACCAACAGAAAGAAAATGCACTCATTTGAGATCTGGTACTGGAGAAGAGTGCTGAGGATACCATGGGCAGCCAAAAAGACAAAGAAATGGGTGTTAGAACAGATCAAACCTGAACTCTCCCTGGAAGCCAAGATGACTAAATTGAAGCTATTGTATTTTGGCCACATAATGAGAAGGCAGGACTCACTAGAAAAGTCAATAATGCTAGGAAAGGTGGAAGGCAGTAGAAAGAGAGGAAGACAGCACACCAGATGGATAGATTCAATCAAAGAGGCCACGGACATGAACTGCAGGACCTGAGCAGAACAGTTGAGGACAGAGGAACTTGGAGGTATCTCATTTATGGTGTCGCCATGAGTCTAAAGTTGAGTTGAAGGCAGCTAACAACAGGGACTTGAACCATCTATCTCCAAGCCCCAGTCCAACACTGTAAAACACTGTACCACCCTAACCATTTCAGTGCCCAGGACCAGTTTGGCTACTGCTTCCCAGGGAACTACCATTAGTCCTGGTCTGAAACACAAAGCCCTTTAAAGTGTTAGTGAGATCTTGTAGCACCTTTGAGACTAACTGAAAGAAAGAAATTGGCAGCATGAGCTTTCGTAGACTAACACGGCTATGTCTTTGAATTCTACCCTTTAAAGTGTTGGATGGTGATGGAGGAGAAATGTGCAAAGGCTAACTAGTACACAGTTCTCTATGATTGGGCAAAACTTTAGGAGAGGCAACCAAAAGGCACAAAACTGTGGACAAGATCAGTAGCAGAGCCCTTAGTACAGCTGTTTGTTGCACAGCAGAAGGGAATGGAGACCTTAGCTTGATATTCTTTTGCTCTGACCTTGTTTTGCTTAATTACAGATAAATTACAGCTAAATTTCAAAGTATGGTGGGAAACGTTAAAGAGGAACTGAAAGAAGTGATACAACTGCCACAATGAAAACAGAAGTCTCTAGTCACTGAATTGTTAGATGTATTGTGGGGCTGTTGTGTGCTTTACTCATTATCAGCTTATATGAACCCTAAGGTGACACTATCATAGGATTTTCTTGACAAAAATTTCTTCATTGTTTGCAATTGGGTGTTATGTCCTCTGAGGCTGAGAGAGCGTGAATTGCCCAGTCATCCTGTAGTTTTCTCTAGCTGAGTAGGGATTCAAAACCTGGACTCCCAGAGTCTTAACTGAGGAGTAGACTAGACTAGATTAGACTAGAAAGCTGGACCAAAGCTAACAAAATGAACTTCAACAGGGAGAAATGTAAGGTACTGCACTTAGTGCAGAGAAATGAAATGTACAGATATAGGATGGGGGACACCTGGCTGAACGAGACTATGTGTGAAAGGGATCTGGGGGTAGACCACAAGTTGAACATGAGTCAATGGTGTGATGCAGCAGCTAAAAAGGCCAATGCAATTTTAGGCTGCATCAATAAAGGTATAGTGTCTAGATTAAGGGAAATAATAGTGCCACTCTATTCTGCTTTTGTCAGACCCCACCTGGAATATTGTGTCCAGTTCTGGGCACCACAATTCAAAAGGGACATTGAGAAACTAGACGTGTCCAAAGGAGGACAACTAAAATGGTGAAGGGTCTGGAAACCATGCCCTATGAGGAATGACTTAGGGAGTTGGTCATGTTTAGCCTGGAGAAAAGGTTAAGAGGTGATATGATAGCCCTATTTAAGTACTTGAAAGGATGTCATATTGAGGAGGGAGCAAGCTTGTTTTCTGCTGCTCCAGAGAACAGGACCTGGAGCAATGGATGCAAGCTCCAGGAAAAGAGATTCCACCTCAACATCAGGAGGAACTTCCTGAAAGTAAGGGCTGTTCCACAGTGGAACACACTCCCTCAGAGTCTCCTTCCCTGGAGGTCTTTAAACAGAGGCTGGATAGCCATCTGTTGGAGATGCTTTGATTGAGAGTTCCTGCATGGCAGAATGGGGTTGGACTGGATGGCCCTTGCGGTCTCTTCCAACTCTATGATTCTATTATTCTATTCTATGACTCAAACAACTACACCATGCTAGATCTCCAGGCAAGAGGTTAGGTGAGAATACAATCCCTTTATGTGGTGTAACAATCCATGTGTAGACAGATGTGAAGCTTCCAGGAGAATATGCTTTGTTTTGGAGGTTTTTAGAATGTAAAAATGGACACACATGCTGAATCAAATAGTTCCAGTTGTACCTGTCCAGAAATGTACCTGTGCCACAGTCTTTCCACACAATGCCTCACCCTTTATCATTCTTTTTTGGTCTTTATCTTCTTTTCAGCATTATGAGTGAAGGAATAGTGTGTGTGTGTCTAGTCATTTTGTATCTGCGATTGTTAAATAACAGAGTTAGAAACCTTCCTCCCTCTATTTCAAATCACAGAGAAAACTGTCTCTGGATTCTGATCTAACCTTCTGCCTATCCCCTTGCTGACTTTTAAAAGGTATTTCAAAATCCAAAGCTAGGAAAAAGACATCTTTATTAGGCTCTTATCAACAAAAACCAACTTCGCCAGTTAACAAAGCTTTTGATGGTGAAGCTGTCATTTCACAAAGTCTTTTTCAGCCACCAGTACTTTCTTTTTTCATCCTCTGTCTAGCTGTAAGTTGTTTTAAAAACACAGCAACAGCATTGTGAGAGAGGGCTCAAGAAACAAAATGGAAATCATAAGCAAAGTGGAGGCTGGTGAAAGAAAAAGTCATCCCTTTATGCATTTTGGAAGAAGCTTACAAGTGGTTTCTTTATGGTTTAAGATGTTTTGTTTACTTATGCGAGGCTTACTGGACTTGGTTGTTTAGTTTCACATGAGTAGATTGTTAGTTTTGAATAAAAGGTTTGCTGAAACATGTTGAACTGCTCTTCTCTTTTGTGCTGTAGGAGCCTATCCCTATCCTGTCCATGCGATTTCTGTATCTCTTATCAAGATTTTCTCTTGAAGAAGTAATATCCAGGAATACACTTACTTTGGGAACTCAGGGAGACCTGTTCTAGGCAAGTTTTTTAGTTTTCTGTGACTATTCATCAGGCTGGATGTTAAATAAATTATGGTGGCAATGGAGTAGAGGGGAGATTGCTTTGATATTCATGGACAAAATCTGCTTTTAGTCAGCCCTATAAAGAGGAGCAGTGTTTTTTTCCCTCATCCCTTAATTTTTTGGCACTATTCTGTGCGATGAAACATTCTGCAGAACACCAAAGTTTGCAAATATTTGTGACATTTTGATTGGTCACTATAAAAGTAACACCCGATTTTGTTAATTGACTGGGATCTTCTAAATAATGTGTAGGTGAGAGATTAAATTTAGGAACTATTTAGGGGGAAATTCAAAATGCAGAGTTTTGCATTTTTCAAAATATAAAATTTATCATTTACCCAGTTGTGTCCTCATTCTTAAGCAAAATACAGGAGTTCCTTGCTAGATAAGCTCCTTCTACACAACTTGTGGCCTTCTCTCTTAATAGCAGGCCACTAATTTCTGTTTTTTTCTTTTATAAATGACATTGTCTTCCCTGCTGGATTCATTCTGTATTGTCTCCACAGAACTGATCACTTCCAGCTACTTTTGTCAGGTGAAGCCATAGGGCAGGTGAAACTGTTTTCCTTTTGTTATCTGCATTTGTGATTGCAGGGATGTGGGGAGAACTGATTTGCTTTGGTCAAGGGACAAAATTACATAATAACAAAGACAGAGAAGAGGAATAGTTAGGTTCTCTTCAGAAGCATGATCAGGGTTGGGGGCAGGAAATGGGATTTTGAGATCTTGCAGCTACTTGGTCTCTTTGCACCAATGTGAATGTGCTGAAATCAAAGATCCACAGCTAGTGTCACTAAACTGTCAGTGTGATGACCAGAAATAAAATTCGAGGTTGTGTCTTCAAGTCTCCTGTTGACTTATGGTGACCCCATGAATTTCAGAGGGTTCTCTTAGGCAAGGAATGCTCAGAAGTGTTTTTCCTAATTCTTTCTTCTGACATCTAGCCTGGTATTCATTGGTGGTCTCCCATCCAAGTACTAACCAGGGCTCACCCCTGCTTAGCTTCCAAGATCAGTCAGAATCTGATGCCTTTAGGATATTGGATTACCAGCAAATAAAGCCTCTATTGTGCTTGTTAAAAATTCTATGAGAAACAGAGTCACATCGTTCTTTTCTTACTCAAATATTATATCTATATCTTCATTTCATTTCTACCATTATAACTGAACTTTATTTTTTATTCACAGACCTCTTACTATATGATGGAGGACATGGCATGTAATATAAATGTTTTACACCTTTCCACCACGTGGATCCGCAAGCTGTCTTACAAAAATTAATGACTAAGGATTAAAATCAGTCTTAAAGACCTCTTTTCTTCTCCAATATCTATAGGCCTGCTGAGCCATGAAACCCACTGGGTGACCTTGGCCAAGTCACATGCTCTCAGCCTCAGGGGACTGCAATGGAAAACCTCTTCTGAACAAATCTTGCTAGGAAATCCCCATGAGAGGGTCGCTATAAGTCTGAAATGACTTGAAGGGACACAACAACAACAACTAATCCTAGGTATAAACCTGACACCTATCCTTTGCCTACTGGATGTAACACTGGAGTTGCTATGATGTGAAGAACTACTTTTCTCTTTGTTGATGTGTCTAATCATCCTTCCCAAACTGTCACCCTTGGAATGTGCTAGGACTATAAACCCCCTCTTCAACAACTATATTGCATCTATTGGAAGGAAGTTTGGTCTGATGCGACAGAACAACTCCAAGAAAAGGATATTCATCATGTCATTTAATAACCACATACACACAATCAAGGTTTAATAATCACATACACACAATTAAGACCAGCAAATATGAGTAAATGACAAACACCAGCAAGGCTCCCCCAATAGCGGACATTTTTGCAATCCCTTGTTTTGGTGTGCTTCTTTGGAAGCTATGCATTCTCCCACTATAACCGCAGGGCTGGGAGTGAGCAGTGGGTTTGCCTTCCATGTCCGGACAGGATATCAGGCTGTTGACAGTACTATTAAGGGACTCATGGAAGTTAATCGCACAAAGGCTGACAATGTGGTTAGGAAGGTGGGGCTGAGTTTCAATGACTGTATTGAATGGCAGAAGCTCATTGCCTGCTGGGGATGGGGCATATTCCAGGAAAAGAGGTGCAATGGAGTAGAGGGGCAGGATGCATGGTATGCTCCACAATGGGAGTTTCAGATGAAAACAGGACACTTTTGTGTTCTCCTGTTGTCACACTGAGGAGCTTTTAATCATCCCTCCCCTCCCTCTTCCATAACTGCAAAATGCCCACAGCAATAGTCCGGTGATAAATTCTGAAACACAGGCACTCACTTTGACAGTCCCCATAGTCTTCCAGGGACCGTCCAAAAATCCTGTCACTTGTGCTGATCCATGATAAACAAACCAGTTTTCATCAGCCCTTTCATATTAGCCAATTATAATGCTATCATTCCTCTCTCTCTCTCTCTCATCATCATCATCATCATCATCATCTCTCAGAAAAACAAACCTTCATTTTGCCATTTTATATAAGGGACAGCATTTTGCTATAGCACTGCATTTACTGAGACTTGAACATCCACGGATTTTGGTATTCACTGGAGGGTCCTGGACCAAAACCCCAGCAGATACTAAGAGCCCACTTTGGTTGGGACACCAGAGGAGCTCTCTGGCTGAGAATTTCAAATGCTCCTCTCTCAACTGCAAATCCCAGGATTTCTTAGGATGCAGTGATGGCAGTTAAAGTGGTATCATAGTGCTATAATTGTGTGTTGTGAAAGTGCAAGATATGGGAATTATGTCTCCGCTAGGGAGAGGTATTTTGAAAAGTGAACATATCTTAAGTGCCTATTCAAGAAATCCCAAAATATTAATCACCATCTTAGGGCAGCTGCCAACAATCCCTTTTTTTTTGCTGGGAAAAATCTCTTTTCCTTTCAGCTACAATTTCACCCAACCTTCAGAAGGAACAGAGGAGGGGGCAGATGATATCATTGTCCATACTATGAAACCTGCTCCTGGTCTGACTCCGTGAGCCCTGGTTGCACTCCACCACAATTCTTTGCCTAGTGTTGTTGTTGGTGATGCGTGCCCTCAAGTCCCTTTCCCACTTATGGTGACCCGCAGGAGATCCTATCATGGGGTTTTCTTGGCAAGTATAGGTATGGGAATTTTTGAGCTGTATCTCTATAACCACAGCTTGATCAGCAGCACTTAAGAGGTTAAGAGTTTTGTTTTCATGACATGGAGATAAACATAACTGCAATGGAGAGAACCACAGTGAAACTGCCCAGGCAGGTGGGTTGGATGGGAGAGTTGAAAAGGTGTGTCAGTGTTGGCTAATATTCATTTACTTTCTCTACTGCACTTGGCCTGGCTTCCGAAGCAGGATGTGTTAATATGCCGACCATGAGAATTTCCTTTTTATGGTCAGCAGTTCGCTAGCACAGTGGAAGGAAAGTGAGTTCACCATAAAAATGTTTAAAAGGAATCCCTCTGCAGTGTCTTTTTTTAAAGGACAAATGATTTACAGGGAAGGAAAAAAGGAATCTTGTGGCACCTTTAACACGAAATCACAAATTTATTTTAGCATCAGTTTTCAGGGACTAGGATGATCAGTGATAGCCCAAGACATCTTGCTGCAGGATATCCAAATATAAATAAATTGACTGGACTGCCAGCTGTATTGCACTTCTATACTGGTGACAGCCATCAGGGGTTTGAGTGTTGGACTACAACTCTAGAGATCAGGGTTCGATTCCTTGCTTGGCCATGGAAATCCACTGGGTGATCTTGGGCAAGTCACACATTCTTAGCCCCAGAAAACCCCATGATAGGTTTGCATTAGGGTCACTGTCGGAAATTAAAAGACACACAATGTGATAGGACATCATGTAGTGGGCAACAGACTAGCAGATGGGGTCAGGCGGACACAAGCCACAGGCCACCCATAGCTCACTCAGAAGGACAGCCAGTGGATTGCCACCACTCCCCCTCGCCCCCTGCACCTGTCATTCAAGATAGTTGCTTCAGTCTGCCTAAAGGTAGGGCTGGCCCTGGTGGCTTCTGAAGCAGGATGCCTTGATAAGGTCACTAGTGTTTCCTTTCATTGGTCAGAAGTTTTCCAGCACAGTGGAAGGAAAGCACTTGCACTATAAAAATGTTTAAAAGGCACCCCTTTTAAGAACAAGGATTTATCACATGGGTGGGCAATGTGCAGGTCCCAAGATGTTCTGGGACTGCAACTCTCATCAACCCTGGCCAGCAGAACCAATGGTGAAGGAGGCTAGGAATTGCACTCTGCTGGACATCCCCCACATTATTTTTGGGGCTTCCATATTTTCTTATTTTTATATCTTGAGACAGCCATATTCTTAAGAGGTCATGATGACTTTTGTAACACCAGTAGACTTTCCCATGGAAAGGACACACAGACCCAAAAACATGTGAAGGACCCAAGTAATACCAAGATAATAGCTGAATAAATTGTCGGATTGCTCTGTCCTCCCCACAGGGTTTTCTCATATCTTCTCGTATACAGAGACAAAAAATGAATATGCCAATATTTCCTATCTACCCCTGCCATGTTCCCAGCCAACTTACCTATCCATTTATTTGGGGGTTGTCCTAAATCCAATCAAAGTTTTTGTAACTCCAAACTTAAAGTTGTCAGTCCAATCTGGAATCTCATTGTCGATTCCCTGAGAAGACCATCTGGTCTTTGTTATATTGCAAGATAGCACCTAGCACTCCTGAAGGCTAGGATCTCAGGTATAAAACCTAGCCCCCTCGTGCACATTGTGTCTTCCACTTACTATGTCTTCCTCAGACACCATCTGAGCCACACTCCACTTTTCATGGTCTGCTCTTCAGAACAGGTAAATATCACTCCTTTACAACTCTAAATCTCCTGTATCCAATTTCCATATCTCTATTTTGGTTAGCTCTGAATGATATGTCGGTTTGAACTATTATCGTGTGTTTGGTTGCACTCCTGCACACTTCTAAAAATCGTCTTTATTCTTCCTCAGTTAGTAATGTTATAAATAGGTGGAAACAATCCTCACTATTATCCAGCCTCTCATAAGCTTCCTTGAGCTAAGCAGTTCCTTCAACATTTAAAAGAGAAGCTGACATTGTTGTTGGGGACCCTCCAGTCCCCCCACCTTTTGGGGTAACACGTTCCATGGCCTGTGTTGATCAGGTTGACAGTCAACCCTTGCAATCAGAGCTGAGAAAAGAAAACATTGTGGGGTGTGTGTGTGTCTACAACAGCTCCCAGAATCCCCCAATGCCCATGGCCAGTAGTTGTGCTGGCTAGGGATTCTGGGAGTTCCTGTAGTTCAAAAAAGGAAGTTTTCTGACTACTATATATCCACACTAGTGTCAGCACAACATCCTGCATTCATTGCACCCAGGAGATGCAGACCTGCTTTGCAGAGAGGATGGGAAGGAAGAAAGGGAGGCTGAGTGGCACACACAATTCCTAGCACTATCCTACCAGTTGTGGCCTCCTGTCAAATCAGGAGCAGCCTGATAGCTGTCTCAGTCTGACTCACAATAGGGATGGCCTTCGAGATGAGGACCAAAACTGTGAACTGGGAATGTACTTGATGTAGGAAACAGTGGAAGACATAGCATGATTGGTTCCCAAGAGCAGCTTAGTAAGGGAGCTGCTAGGGCCCTGGGAATAATATTGGAGGAAGAGGAAAGAAACTGAAAAAGTGAGATGAAGCTAATGCAGGGATGGGGAACATTTGGCACTCAAACTAGTTAGCCTGCATTTCCCAGAATCTCTTTCCACAGGGTATTCTGGATGCTGAGCGGCTTAGAAGGTGAAGCCTAAAACCACTGGAGAGCCCCACACATTCCCAAACCCAGAGTTATATTCCTGAGCAGCACACTGTTGTTAACACAGAACTGGAAGATGGAGCTGTTCACAAAACAAAGACAGTGCAGGAATTTGGCATTTGGTCCAACTTGGCTAGTTTACATGACTCATCTAGACAGAAGCCTCTGGAGCATCTTCTTTTCAGACACACACCTTACTGGTTAAGGAGGCTGGGGATAGCCTGTCACCCCATAGGCATTCAGAGCCCCAAAACCAGTCCCAATCTAGGGACAGGTAAGGACTGTGGCAGAAACAACACTGACAACAAACTGCCTTTTAAAAAGCCATTTCAAACAGGGAAGGAGGCTGGGTGACTCTTCTTGGCAGCTAAAGGGATTTGCAGAGATGGACCGATTGCGGTGCCCATGGGCCTTTCTTCCTGCCTGCCTTTCATTCTGCCCCATTGCTGGCCTGCTCAGCAGCAAGGTTTCCAGCAGGCCTTGGGCGTTGGCTCCAGCCCAGAGGAACTGAGAGCCGGATGCTCAAGACCAAGCTTGGCCTCTTGCCGGATGATGATAGCAAGAACGGGGTGAGCGGGGCAGCCAGTCCCTCCTCCTCCTCCGCCTCCCACCCAGCCCCATTACCTCAGCCCCTTAGGAATCTGGCCTTGCAAGGATGGATGAAAAAAAGAGGAGGGGGGGAGACAGAGATAGACCCAAGCGTCATTGAGAAATACCAGCTGGGTGGCAGGTCATGTCTCCAGGGTTTACAATGGAAGTGGGAGCACTGCAAGCCAGGACTCCTGGGTTCCTTCTCTTGGCAAGCAGAGAGGGAACCTACCATAAGGGCCATAATGGGGTGGTTTTACTGGATTAAAGGAGGATTGCTGGCAGGGCGAGAACCCTTGGATTATCTTCTTTAGCTCCTGAGGGAGATGATGTTATCAGAGACACCAGAAGCAATACTCTTGGCTCTAAAAAAGGAAGACAGGCCGAGCACATTCAGAGAGAGAAGGGACTGACACATAGTCTGGACTCCTAAAACATCTTAATGCTGTATGACTTCCTCTCCAACTCAGAGAAGCCCAGCATGGATGGAAATAGAATGAACAGCATTTGATGCCTAAACCTTCCTAGTGGACTGTGTTGCATGAGGAGAGGAAAAAACAGTTGCACAATGGGTGGCTGGAGGAAGAAAGGCAGAGTAGCTAGATAGTCGTGTTGTGTGTTGTTTACCTTCAAATCACATACAACCTATGGCAACCCTAAGGCAAACCTATCACAGGGTTTTCTTGGCAGGTTTCTTCAGTGGGGGGTTGCTATTGCCATTCTCTGAGCCTGAGAGTGTGACTCACCCATGGTCACTCAATGGGTTTCCATGGCCGAGCAGGGATTCAAACCCTGCTCTCCATAGCCATAGTCCAATAGCCAAACCACTACAACATGCTGGCTCTCACAGTTAGGGCTAATGGTTGTATGTGGACGTTATATGGTAGCATAGAGAAGGAATAAAACCTGCACAAGATGTGGGCTGCCGCTCATCTGATGACTTTTGGGTGCACTTACACTGTAGACATAATGCAGTTTGACACTGCTTTAACTGCCATGGCTCCATCCTGCAGAATTCTGGAGTTGTCGTTTTTGTGAAGCACCATCACTCTTTGGCAGAGAAGGCCAAAGACCCTGTGAAACTACTGCCTTCTATAGGATGGAGCTACAGCAGTTTAAGTGGGGTCAACTGCGCTGTTTCTATGTTGTAGACTAGAGGCACCCTGAACGTTAAGGGAACCATGGGAAACAAGGGAAGACTGGTACAAAACATTTTTCTGCCTGGGATGAAGCAACAGTGTTACCCACCCCCATCCACCCAACCCAATGTGCGTAGTCCTCAAAAGGCCAGCCAAGTCACTTTGTCACCCAAGGCAGTAAAAACTGCAATGACAAAGAGAACCAACAGTAACTCTTTGCCCTTTCCTAACACCCCACCTCTGCTGCTTGAAGCAGCCATCTCACACACTATGCCTAAAAAGAAACCATCTGCCCACCCAAGGGTGTTAAAACCCCCCACCTCATCTAAACCCTGTGATGTAAAAACACGCTTCATCACACGCATAGAGACAGAAGAGCACTGCTGGATTTCCAGGATTATAACCCTGCTGGAGAAGGGCTGTAAGGAAGCCAGGCTCCTTCTCTTGGATTGAATTAGGGTAGAGTGTGAGAGCATGGGGGTGGGAGGTGGGCTGAGAGCCAGGGCTATTGAGGCCTGTTCCTGGCTGGTGGTGGGGAGGCCGAGGGAGGGCACTGGAATCTCTCCCCTATAAGGCAGCCACTCCACTTTGGGGCTGTGTTTACACTGAGCCAAGGTGACTCAGCTCCAGGCCTGCATTCCTCAGCTCCCCGAGTGGTGGGGCGAGTGGGATGGGCAAGTCTTGCAGAGATGAAGAGCTCAAGAAAGAGGGGAAGAGGGCCTTTGCTTCGAGAAGCATTGGGTGCTCAGCCCCCTCAAATGATGAGGGTGGGTGGGTGGGGGGTTAAGAAGAGGAAAGGGAGCTCAGGCGTCTTGTTGAACTCAAGGGAATGGCTGGGACACAGTGCAGGACATTTAAACTGGGCAGACTCAATGGGGAAACCAATTCTTATGATCTTTCAGTGCCCCCTGCCGTCCCAGTCAGAGCACTGAAATTCCTACTGTGCTGTCAAGTCGCCTGTCAACTTACAGAGATCCTATACCTTTCAATACAGTTTTCTTAGGCATAGAATAATCCAGAGGTGGTTTTGCCAGTCCCTTCCTCTGAAATATGACCCACAGCACATGGAATCCATTGGTGATCTGCCATCCAAGAATTAACAAGGGCTCACCCTGTTTAGCTTCCAAGATCAAATGGGATCTAGTGGAGTGAGGACATCTAGGTCCTACTACTTATGTTTTGGGTGCCAATGTGGTGTAGTGGTTTGAGTGTTGGACTATGATTCTGGAGGCCAGGGTTTGAATCCCCAGTGAGCCACTGAAACCCACTGGGTGATCTTGGGCAGGCTGCACTCTCGCAGCCTCAGAAGACGGCAATGGCAAACCCCCTTTGAAGAAATTTGCCAAGAAAACCCCATGATAGGGTCACTTTAGTGTTGCCATAAGTTGGAAATTACTTGAAGGCACAACAACAGCAATAAACCTACGTTTTGGAGAGTGTTGGATTATTAGACCAGGACTCCAAGTTTGAATCCTTGCTCAGTCATGGAAACCCACTGGTTGACCTTAGGTAGATCATGCTCTCAGCTTGAGAGGAAGGCAAACGTAAACTGGCTCTGAAGAAATCTTGCTAAGAAAACCCTAGGAGAGGATCACTGTAAAGTAGAGTTTCCCTGAAGAGCCTTAAGACATGTTTTAAAATAAAGGTCTCCGGGATCAGTTTTTCCATAAAAGCTCACTATCCTAATTTGATGTGTGAGAACTCTGAAATGGAGGTTCTCTTGACCTTGTTGGACTGCAGCTCTCATCAGGTCTAGGCAGCAACCACAGACAGTGGAAGGGGGTCATAGAAGCTGTAGTCAAACATCTGGAGGGCTACATGTTCCTCAACCCAAATGAAAGACCATGGGCCTCTACCCCAAGGGACTCACATTATTAATTGCATCTGATTTTCCCCCTTGACTTCCAAGTTTTATCCAGAAACAATTGTACATTTGTATGTGTATTGGTGGATTAGACTATGAATTGTGTGTAGCATTCAAAACAACCACTTGAAAGTACAGTATTGGGTTTAGGGGAATGTCACCTTTATTTTGTTTGGTTTATTCTATGACAAAACAACCAAATCAGTTGCAGAACCAAAAGCATGAAATACACCAGGCTTTTTGAGCCTCACTATTCAAGAGATCACTAAATAATAAAGGCATTAATTGCTTTGGATCCCTTCTTCCACAAACTAACAACCACCCACTCAGGAGAAGGCACACACTTCAGAATTTTAATGTAAGTGCAGATCTTGCAGCCCTTCCCTTTAGGGACTGGCAAAACTATCCCTTCTCCACTGTGTGTGCTGCCAAAATAGGTAATCCAGTAAAGTGCACTTGTTTCCACTACACTCTGCAGCCAAAACCACTTGTCAGTGTTGCAGGAATAATGGAAAGAAGGAAGGATGGACAGAGTTGTACTGTTTCTGGCAAGAGGTGTGTGTGTGAGAGAGAGTAAGAGAGATCTATAATTTACACACACAAGGAAATTAGATTTGTACTCTGCAGGCACTGATATATATCATATTACATTGGGATGTCTTCCTCCCAAAAATCCAATCCAGAAGAAGCAATCCTTACAATCTTAAACCTGGCTCTCAAAACACACCCTTCCATGAGTCTTGGCTTGCTCTGCTGAAATGTTAGTCTCTGTTATAACATAAACTTCATGTTCTGTGTCTCAACTATTAAGAGTCTTCTAGAAGGCCACGTTGTCTGCCTATTCTACTAGGACCAGGACCATCTAAGGCTGCACTCTGGGACCTCCAGTTTAAGAGAGAATATCTGATTATCAGATTTTGCCGGTAATAAGACTGTCTTTTGCAAGAATGTACCTCAGTTCTGCGGTTTGTGATTCTGGTGAAATAAATTAGTTTAAACACTCCTGTGAGTGATTTAAGTCAAGTGCAATATTCTCTCCCCCCCCCCCCCCCCCGATGTATTCTTTCTGGCTGCATCTGCACTGCAGAAATAATCTGGTTTGACACCACTTTTAACTGCCATGGCTCCATGTTATGGAATCCTGGGATCTGTAGTTTGTTGTAGCGCTTGTGCTCAGGCAGAGAAGGCTAAATATCTCACAGAAGTACAAATCCTAGAATTCCATATCACTGAGCCATGGCAGTTGAAATGGTATCAACTGCATTAATTCTGCAGGGTAGATGCAAGCCTTAGTCTTGTGGCCTTTATTTCCTCAGGTAGACACAAGGCTCTCCCTTGTTTCACTACCTTCAACTCTTATCTCAGAGGAGCTATTTCATGTTCCACTTTGTGTGCATCACATTTATTTTCCCAAGCCATTGTATAAGTCCTTATCACACTACACTGTTATATCACTGTATTCCACTTTAACTGCCATGGCAACATCCTGTGAAATTCTGGTGTTTATAGTTTAGTGAGGCCCAACAGCTCTCTGGATGAGAATTCCAAATATCCCTCCCTCAACTGCAAATAAGATCCAGCATGGTATAGTGGTTTAAATGGCTCTAGAAACCAGGGTTTGATTCTTCCCCACATTGCCATGAAACCCACTGGGTGACCTCTCTCAGTCTCTGAGGGAGGCACAGACAAACCCCTTCTGACAAATCTTGCCAAGAAAAACCCATGATAGGTTTGCCTTAGGGTTGCCATAAGTCCGAAATGACTTAAAGGCACATAACAACAACAAACTGCAAATCCCAGGATTCCACAGGATGTTGCCATAGCACTTAAAATGGAATATAATGTTTTAACAGCGTAGTGTGATAAGGATCTGACTGTGGATATTCCAAGAACAAAGCATATTATCACGATACCTTTCTGTGACCGTTCCATTTTGCCTCCCCGCTGTCACTCCTTTTCTTCTGCCCCAATTTATGTTCAAGTTCAGACAATTATTTTCACAAAAACATGAACTAAACAGTATTGCTCACCATGGCCACCACTAAATGTTTTGGCCACTTTAGTTTGGGAGGGGTACGGAGACTACAAGATTCCTAGCTACTGCCACCCAAATCCCCTTCACATAGCTATGCCTAGGAGAACACACAAGCACTAAAGCACAAAGCTACTCACTGAGTGACTTTGAACAAGTCACATGCTCTCAGCCTCAAGGGAAGGCATTGGCAAATGTCCTCTGAACAAATCCTGCCAAGAAAACCCAATGACAGGTTTGCCTTTGTTATTGTGTGCCTTCAAGTTGTTTCTGACTTATGGTGACCCTAAGGCCATATCATGGGGTTTTCTTGACAAGTTTCTTCAGAGGAGGTTTACCATTGCCATCCTCTGAAGCTGAGAGAGTATGACTTGCATACGGTCACCCAGTGGGTTTCAAGGCTAAATTTGGATTCGAACCCTGCTCTCTAGAGTCAGGTCGCCCTAAGTCAGAAACTACTTGAAAGCAGAGAACACACATACAGAGCAGAGATTAGAAGAGAGCGAAAGGTAGAGTGTGGTCTGCCAATATCCCCATCATAAGCAATGCAGACAATAACTCTCTGCCCATTAGACCTAATTAGAATAGCCAAATGCTTTGGGTTCAAGACAGCTGCTTTGCCAGGTGCTCAAGTCTGTCAACTCTGTCTCTTAGTCTAAAACACTTTTCAGAAGTGCAGTGGTGTGGCAAGATCTATGCATGTGTGTAGAAGTTGTGATTATTACCCTAACCCTGACACTTCAACTTATTAGTTTTGGACCTAAAAAGGAGCTGAATTCTTTCTTCTAATTTTACAGATGAAGAACGCAAACCAAAGTAATGAGATGTACCTGGGGGCTTCTGTCAAGTAGGATTTCAACCCAGCTCAAGAATTCAGCATTTCTGTAACTCTTCTTGTGTCCACCTCTAGGGCCTGATTAAATAAGCAGGAGTGGTTTCTTTGAAAAGCAGTACAATTCTCATTAGCAGATCTTGGGCAGAGGAAAAAGCCTGTGTGGTGTAGCGGATAATTTGTCAAGACTAGTGGAAAAAGGAAGATCACATAATAAATAATAATAATAATAATAATATTTTCCCGCCTCTCCCAGGTGGATTGAGGTGGGATTACAGCCACTAAAATGCATACAAACATATCGATAAAATACAATACAATAATAATTACATCAAAACATTAAATTATAGATAGAATGATTCAATCAAGCCATGACATTGAGTTTGTAAGACCCGAGTAGGGCTGTTGCTGATCAGGCCTCCCATACATATATGGGAGATACTTATAAGATGACTTGACAAGCAAAAAGGACAAAAAAGCGCTTGAGGAGACCCAGATTCAAATCCCAACTCAGCTAAAAAACTGAGTTACTTTGGGCAGGTTACTCTCACCTAAGCTGGCTTCCTGGACAGCTGTGAGAATAAAATGGGATAAACCCACTGATGCCTCTTTGGCCTTCTTAGGAGATGAGCAGCATATAAATGTGATAAACATTTTGTCAGAGGTATGCAAAAAAAGGATGATGGGGAAATATTGGGCTTTTCATAGCTGTGTGTATTTTAAAGTAATACATTTTTAGAACAAGCTAGTACAGCACGCACTTACTAAGTTCATAAAATCATATTGCAGTAGGGGGGGAGGACAGGGAGAGAAAAGAGCAAGACATACACATTTAGGAATTTGGCTAGGAGAATGTAATAACATACATCAAAAGCTGTGATGTGAAGCTGGTCAGTTTGTCCAGCTTTGGAGTCAATGCAGGGGAAGAGAGATGTGCAAGGGCCAATTAATATGTTACATTTTCCATTCTCAACACTCCTCCCAGGCGAGATTTCTGTGCTTAGTTACATACACAAATTTAGAGCAGAAAAGTTCTATTGACCATAACAAATCCCTCTGCAAAAGGGGAGATGGATAATTGAATTTGGGACTGGGGTAAATTGTGGAAGAAAGCTTGACAAAAAAGATGACCAGCTCAGCAATTCTGTTTTTATAGAGAACTTGTCTTTTACATTTTACCAGTGAGGTAATGGTCTGAGCGGACTAGGACACTGGGAGAGAATCCTAGCTAAGCCATGGAAGCTCACTGGGTGACTTTAGGCAAGTCACACCCTCTCAGCCTCAGGTACAAGCCTGAGTACAAGCCAGTACAGTATAAGCCACAGGTAGAATAAATTAATAGTTTACTTACTACACAGAGATGTTTAAAGAATGTAACAAAAAATCTAGAGGCAAAGATAGCGCACACCCCTTCTACAATTTCAATCAGGTCTTCATAATGAATCAGATTTCATGCCACAGATCGAGTTCCTAGGCTGGATTATGGCTGTATGCACCCCCTCAGGAACAAACCATTGACCGTGACTTTCTTCTGATCTTTAAATATTTCTCCCCATGGGAAATGCTGACACGTTCATAGGCCAAGGGAGGAATCGTCTCACTCTACACAGGAATTCTTTTCTAAGCATGCCAAGACAGAATATTCTTATCTCTGTCTATAGTATAAACTTGATTTTGCACAATCTAGTTTAACTGCTGGAGAAGCTGCCTCATTAACATTTTTGCTGTAGACCTGCTTAATGACTTAACAAATGTCAATTTAGTAAACTATACCTCTTAATCCACACATAGCTTGCCTATCAGAGTTTTTGTTGTTGTGTGCCTTCAAGTCGTTTCTGACTTACAGTGAACTTACCTTGCCATTCTTCTGGAAATCTAGTGCAAGAGCCAAACCCTCATTTTCAGTCAGTTGGAACCTACTAATTTCACGTCTCCTCTCTTTGATGTTAAAAAAGTGAGCACTCTTGCTAAAAGGGCTCTTGGCAGAATTACAATATCACAGATTACTGCTAGGATTGGTGTCCATGTTCTTCATGTGTTCTATCCTGAACTCAGTGAAGAATCTGGTGACCTTGTACACACCATTGGCATGTCAGACCTGGCCAGCAGTTTCAAACTGAATATTTGTAACTTATGATCCTTTCTGACAGACATCCTGACAGCACAGCCCATTCATGTATTTTAGTCCCAACTCCTGTTCCAATTTAGTGTACTGATAGCAATGTTTGGAAGTAAGATATTACAAGAAGCACATTGGCCTGTAACATGTAATCTGTAATGTGGTTGCTTTAAAAATGCATAGCTTTATTGGTGCAACATTTAACATTTAATGCAAGTAACATTTTCTCATTACTTTTCTCTGTTATTTTGAAGGGCATTTTTAGAAACATTCTGTCAGGGATTTTTCCATGTTTTATCCCATTTTCTGATCAATTCTACATTCCCCCTGCCTCAGTACAAGAAAACCAACAAGTACTACAATGAATACTGAAACATTTTGCTTTCTAAAAACATTGTAGAGAATGAATTATTTTCAGAAAGCAACTTCTCAAGAGCTGATTGACTGGAGTTTGGGATTGAGTTTTGCCCAATCTGGAGTTTGGGACTGGAATCTGAGACTGAGTTTTGCCCAATCTGGGCAGCTACCTGCTTCTTCCATTAGTGAACATGAATTATGTGCCTCCCACTGCCCCTGGTGACTGATAACTCACCTTGGATGCTATATGTTCCTCTGTACCAAGATCACCTGATGATGACTCTAATGCTGGAAAGATTACAAAGCTGGATGGGACAAAATTCTAACCAATTTTATATTGTGCATGGTTCTACTGAGTGCTGACAGATCACACACAACCCCAAATGAATCTTCCCCTCCACTTGAGGCTAGCCAGTGAGATCACTCGCA
This sequence comes from Sceloporus undulatus, assembly GCF_019175285.1. Taxonomy (NCBI): domain Eukaryota; kingdom Metazoa; phylum Chordata; class Lepidosauria; order Squamata; family Phrynosomatidae; genus Sceloporus; species Sceloporus undulatus. The sequence continues at coordinate 191,130,055 of NC_056523.1, forward strand.
ACATGAAAAACTCCCCACAAAGCCTGTACTTGACTTAGCAAGAATGCTTTTAGACACTGCTTTATAACCAAAGTACAGCAAGTTATAATTAATTTTTATTAATATATTTAATTAATTAAATTTAATTCTTCTAATTTTGACTAGCTTGGTCAATGTTCAGGAATTATGAGGGTCATTGTCTAACATCCAGAGAGTGCTGGGTCCCTTGTTGTTGCTATGTGCCTTCAAGTCATTTCCAACTTATAGTTATCCTTAGGCACCCTCTATCACAGGGTTTTCTTGGCAAGATATGTTTAGAGGGGGTTTGCCTTTGCCTCCCTTTGAGGCTGAGAGAATGTGGCTTTCCCAAGGTCACCCAGTGGGTTTCCTTGCCTGAACAGGGATATGAAATCTGGTTTCCAGAGTCCTAGTCTGATGCTCAGAACACTACACCTCACTGTCTCCTACAGGATCAACTTAACCTGGATCTTTTAAGCACTCTTAAAACAAACTGTATATGAGATGTCTCTAGAGTGGCAACTTTGCAGGCAAACCATGCGTCACTATTTTTGTGATTGACAGCAGGTACAAATTCTAAGATGTTCTCCTGCAAAAAAAACCTTTATAAAGGTTTCTGCATAGCCACCCCACAACCTTTCCCTTAAGAACATATTCACCCAGAAAAAAGAGGAGATACCTATGAACAGAACATATTTAATGTTATACTGAAGTAATTTTGCTTTAGTGGTTGTTTATAGTTCATTGTAAGCAAATAAAACTAGACAGCAGCTCCCACGATCCTTCAATATTGGCTATGCTGGCTAAGACTGATAAAAGTTGCAGTCTAACAGCAGCAAGAGGGCCATATTTTCCTCATCCCTGCCTTTTGCAGATGGGTTTTCCTGCCATGGTGCTTTACTGAGAACAATGGAGGTAATTAAGTAAGAAGGTGCCATCTATATGTGCCCATACATGAGTGTAGGCAGGTGTAGAAAGGGGAAATTTGCTCATTTTTATCAACAAAAATTGAGAGGATGTTGATGGTAAACCAGCAGGAGAGTTCAAGCTTGATCTTAAAAACAACAAAACAAAACACCCCACAAAACAACACACACATACACAGTTATCACAGGTAGTGAAAACTATACCAGGATAACAGACCAGAAAACTTGGTAGGGATGGAGGGAGTTCCCTTTAATTACCAGAATATGAACAATGTTCAAAGAAGACACCTTTTATTTTTAACTCTTTATTTACACTGGGGACTATAACAACCACTGCTTTCCAGGCTGCCTGCTGTGTCGTGTCTAATCTCTTTCATCCCAATGACAGTCCATTTCTTTTCCTTAAATTTCCCAATAATTTGTAGTCTGTTCAAGTCCAGGGTCATGGGCAGTCCTTCAATGTGGCATGGATAGTCTTGTACTTCTGTTTCAGTTCTTCAAGCTTTGAAGCTGAAAAAGTGAAACATCAGCTAGCATTGGAAATGATGGAGGAAAGTGTTGGGGGTATTCTGGAGCCATGGGCCCTATTTTACTTAGAACTTGGCAGCTTTCCCCATCCTCTTTTGTCCCCTGCCTGCAACAATGGAAAAGGGGACCCCGGAAACTTGATTGCTCCAACTTCCAGGTGCCACTTCTGAGGCTAACCTTTGATTTATGCTTAACAGTCTCTCCCTCTTTTTGGTTTTGAAAATAGATTCCATTATATCTTCCCTCAAATTGTCTTCCCCTGAAAAACAGGAATTTCCTATAAGGGCAGGGAAGGTGAGAACTAGGAGAGAATCACTTCCACAAGCCACATCATGACTGCTCCTTGCAATCTTGAGTGAGAAAGGGAAATTAGTCATTAGTACTTCAGGAAGGGGAATTTGGCAGCTATTCCAATCACAAGAGGAAAGTGAAATGCTAGAGACAAAGCTCCATACCAGAGGTGCAGCCACGCACACAGTATAAACACTATTTGGGCACAGAACTTACATAATGAGGATTTGGCACTGCCGCTCCAAACCACCTTTTCTTCATGCCTCTGTTTCACTGTCTCCATAAGGCACTTAGAGGTTTCTGTAACCTGGGCCAGAGCTTGCAACTCCTGGTGGCAAGAGTACATAAAACGAAGGAGCCTCATTAGCCACACTATCCCACTAATTAATAATGACTCAAACTAAAAGTAACTAACAACCACCTTTGCAGAGCCAAGGGAAACAGCCTCCTCAGTTCTGGGTGGGGAGGATATTTCCAGCTTCATCACTGAAAATGAACATCTCACAGATAAGAACCAATGTTCCTTTTTGCATCCTCAGCACTAGCCCTTTAGTTCCTCATGCGCTGGACTTCTGAATTTGAAAAAAGTTGAAGTAGGGAAAAGAGAGGAGACCCACATTCAAACCCATGCCACAGCAATTTTGATCACATTTCAAGGCTTGGTGGTGGTGGTGATATGTTAAGCTATTTAACAAGTACACTAGATTCTTGTTGCACCATGATAGATTTTACTGTGGCATAAACTTAAAGGACTAGAGGCCCATACAGACAGGCCAAAATAAAGCTGCTTTGGGTCACTTTGGAGGTATGCTGTTTAAACGATTCATGCATCCTAAGAGGCCAGAAGCTATGCTGCAGTCCTTAGGACTGGAGCGTGGCTTTGGTGTGGCTTCTTTGCATGCAGCATTTAAATAGCATACCTCCAAAGTGACCTGAAGCAGCTTTATTTTGGCCTGTCTGTATGGGTCCAAAGTTAGCCTTTAGGATGCCATAAGACCAAGATGACCTTTCTTTGTCTTATATGCAGGCATTCACACCCACACATCTATCACTATGAGCATCAAATGCCATCTGAGGAAGTATACTTAGGTCTAGAAAAGCTTATGCTGCCAACTTCTTTCTTTCAGTTAGTCTCAAAGGTGCTACAAGAGCTCTCTACATAAGTATTACAGCTACATTACCATTTCATCTTGGGTGTTACATGCTTATAGCCACCATGGTCCCATTTTGGGAGACTGGCAAAATATAAACCAAATTAACAAACACACATACAGAGATATTCACTTTGGGCCCTAAGTTCTAATGAGTTGGCAAACCTATGTCTGGGCTTTACCACTTCAGATGCCAGGTAGGATATTGCATGACAGAATACTCTTCCAAGTAAAACAGTCACTCTATGTAGAAATCTCCACATCAGGAAGAAGGGTTCTATAGAGCCTCCTTCCTCCCTTGATAGCTTCCTATGTGCAAGGATTATTGTGTATGGAAACCAGATTGCACTATGAAGTGGCACAGCCCAGACACATGTTGAATGACAGAAAGCATTAGAGCTAGGGCTCTTACAACTAGACATATAGCATTATGATTTCACTTTAACTGCCATGGCTCCATCCTATGGAGTCATGGGACGGGCAGTCTGTTTAGTCAGAGGCACAACAGGAATTCTCTGGCTGAGAATTCTCCTTAAACTGCAAATCCCAGGATTCCATAGGATAGCAGCTGAAGTGGAATCACAGTGCTATAATTATGCAGTATGAATAGTTCACTGGGGAAAAAATAAAATAAATAAAAATAAAACTTTTATTTCTAACCCACTTTTTGTTAAAACAATCAAAGTGGCTGACAATATACAAAAGAGTGCACAGCCAACTGGATGGCTGCCAGGAGACCAAATGGTGGCTTGTTTTAGCATAGTAATAGTGAACCTTTTGTCCTCCAGACATTTTGACTTGCAACTTCCATCAGCCCTATCCTATCTAAGATGGCCACTCATAAAGGATTCTGGGAATTAGTTCTAAACATCAAAAAGGGTACAGAATTCCCACACATGCACTAGCACTTCCTGCATCTACTGCCATACTCAGGAATTCCCCAAATATGGAGCCAGCCAGCATCCTTTAATGAGTAAAGGGCATTTCCTAATTTTATGGCACTGGTTCTGGACTCTTAAACCTGAACATCTTCCTTGATTCCAATCTCACCTGCATGCAGAGTGTCAAGCTTTCGTGCACTGCTTGGAAGAGGGGCCCGCAGGGGCTCAGCATGGGAGTCAGACGCTCACAATGCTGCTGCAGCTCATTCTCATAAACTTGTTCGAAGGCCAGCAATAGCTGGCTGAAGTCAGAAGTAATCAGCTTGAGGGTCTGTAGAGCTGTGACACTGTCAACGGATGTATCTGCAACATCCAGGTCTTCCTGCAGGAAGGGACACTGAAAAAGACCCCAGTTTTGTGACTCTTAAAAATATTAGTTGCACCCGTGGAGCCAAGGCAGTGTTGTACCTGAGCCTCCTTACTCCATTCTTCCACCAGGAAAGAAAACAGTCACTGTTTAAAACTCACCCCTTTGCCTAACAGCAAACATCAACTATCTTGTTATGACTCAGAAAACAGGTCTGAACTTAACTTGGATTTCTCTCACATTCTTTGTAAAGGAAATTCTTGTCAGGGATGATGGGAGTTGTAGCTCTTCACCTCTGGCTCGAACTCACCACCTGGTTGTGCACCGCGCTGACCAGTTTTGGCCAGTGGTTATAGCTTAGCAGAGTTACAGAGAATAGGCTGAAGACCCTGACAAATTCTCCAAGCCTTCTCACTCTTGCTTCCACAGAAGTCTTCACCCTTCTTCAGGATCCAGCTGGTTCTTGTAGCTTCACCCAAGACACCAGACAACTCAGTAGTCTTATATAAAAGATCTACTTTATTCTACTATATACAGCTCCAACACAACAATACTCTACTCCTCACTTTATCCACTCTACAATCCACTCTATCCACTACTACAACCCACAAAATACATTGGGATGCATAGTCATTATTATAGTCAATGCATGGTACCACCCACTGTCTGTTTTCCACCACAGTAGGCGTGTACATCATTCTCATTGGTTCCTTGGTTCATCCTACAATTAATGATTTCATCATCTCAGCCTTGACCACTTAACAATTGTCAGGTGGTGCCCATTTATCCACTTACATTTCTTGTCCTTGGCATTCAGGACTTGTTAATTGCTTTACCATTTACACCTGTGTGGTTCCAATTGGCTTCTGCTGAGTCACCCTGACTCTCACATACTGTTTTATTTCACTTACGTATGTATGTCCCAGGTGGCTTTTTTTTCTTGACAATTCTATGGCAGGATAGGGGCATGGGGGTCAAGTGTTAAGGTCCTTGCTTTGACAAGTCAAGTAGTCGTGTGACGGAAGATGTGGCCCAGTTCTGTTCTTTTTTCCCCTCTAGATTCAGGTCCCAGATTTGCTAAAAGCTAGAACATCCTTTTAAAAAAGGAGCACAACCTTAAGAAGGCAGTAGGAAGCACAAGTGAGGAATAGGACAAAGCCAGTAAAGAAGGGAAGCCAGGGGTCTGGGACTCAACAATGCACTCACAGAGACAGGATAGGGCAAGTTACGAGTAGCAATAGCAGGAAGCAGAGGCCTCCTGAACATCTGGAGAACATCTAATAAGGTTTAAGCTAATAGACAGGCATCATGGGAAACATAAATGTGGCAAAAACTCCTGGAGAAGTAGGGATGGCAACCCTTCTAGCTATCTTTACAATGACTTTTCATGTTCACCACTTGGTGGCTCTTTCACTAGTAAAATGTAATCAATCACTGAATTACAGAACCATGATATACTGTAAGACCATTATTATTATTATTATTATTATTATTATTATTATTATTATTATTATCCTTTATTTATAAAGCGCTGTAAATTTACACAGCGCTGTACATACAATCTTTTTAATCCAGACAATTGCTCAGTCAACAAATCAGGTATACTACCCATCAATATCCCATGGTGAATTTGCAGTCTAAAACACAAGGTGCCATAGTCAGTTGTTGCCAATGCAATATACCAGCAGGGTAAGGAATTTCCAATTGACCCTGGAAATATCTACCAGCCTAAACTGCAGACTGCAAAATCCTCCCTTTGCTTGATAAACCTGTCTGAGGATTACTTACCTGGGTTTTCAGTTCTGTCAAGGATGCCACTGTGTCTTCCAGCTCTTTCAGTGCATCCATAAGGGTCTTCTCATGGGAAGTTGCTGATAGGGGAAGCCTTAATACATGGACAGGAAGGTTATATATTAGGCTCTTGGATTCTGCCATTGCTTTTATAAGAAAGGAAGAGGTGGGACTACACTGTTTTCTATACAGAACTGAGTTCCACCTTCCAGCTCAGCCTGGCATTATTTGAGTTCTTCCTGCTCCAGGTTTCTGCCCTTGACTGAGCACACAGGGCTGCTTCATCTTCAATTTAGCTCTAGAAACAGCTCTGTCCAAGGACCTCTGGGCTCTTTTCCTTTTATTCTGGCAAAAACAAGATTCAGATTTATTAGATACCTGCCCTTTTTCTTTTTTCTTTTCCTGTTTATGTCAATTTAATAGGAAGGATGTATTTCCTGAGGGAGGGGATATACAGGGTCAGGGAGCAGCCATTGGCGTCATTCAAAGCAGAGGGAGATACGGAGGGAGGAGACAATTAAAACACCAAAGAAAAGGGGAGCTCAAGAGGGTGCTTGTGGTTCCCAAGCTGTCTCCCAATCCAGAGTATGGATAGCCTTGGTGACAGTCCCCCTGAGTTGAAGCTACTGCTGTTGAATGCCAGGTCAGTGAATGGTGAAACAGCTGCCCTCCAGGACCTGATCCTAGAAGAACAGGCTGACCTGCCATGGATAAGAGAGACCTGGTTGGATGAGGCTGGAGGAGTTAATCTCTCTCAGCTTTGCCCACCAGGTTTCTCTGTACAGCAGCATGCAAGATCTGGGGGGCAGGGAGATGGAGTTGCAGTGGTACAGTGGATCCTTGTTATACGCTGGGGTTTGGTTCCAAGATCCCCCGTGTATAACAAAATCCGTGTATGCTCAAGTACCATTAAATATAATGACATAGCAAAATGGTGTCCCTTATAAAAAATGGAAAATCAAGGTAAATTTATACTTTTTTGGAACATTTTCAAACCGTGTATAAAAAATCTGTGTATAAGAAGGGCCGACTGTATATCGTGATCCCATCCCCCTGACCAGATGCCCCCTCACACAATCTGCAGGTTTTGAATGTGTTTATTTAAAGGTGGGTAGCCGGGACAGAATAGGGATTCTGATGGTGCACCACCCATCCTGCTGCACAACAGTCTTCCTTCCTGAGCTTGCCAGGGTGGTCTCAGGGTTGGTGTTGGAGTCTACATGTCTATTAGTGCTGGGGACTTCAACCTCCATGCTGGGACTGCCCTTTCAGGAGTGGCTCAAGACTTCATGGCCTCCATGACAACTATGTCCCAAGTAGTATCTGGCCCTACTCATGCTGCTGGGCACCCTGGACCTTGTTTTCTGTGCTGAGTGGGAGGATGATGATCTCTCCACAGTTCCACTGTCATGGACAGATTATTATCTGGTCAGGTTTAGACTCACTGGGACTCAGAACCTCTGCAGGGGCGGGGGACTGATTAGGATGGTCCGCCCCAGGAGACTGATGAATCCGGAAGGATTCCTGAGGGCTCTTGGGAAGTTTCCTGTCACCTCAGCAGGTGATTCTGCTGAAGCGCTGACTAACCTTTGGAATGAGGAAATGGCCAGGGCAGTGGACACATCCTCCTGAGCGTCCCCTCTCACAGAGTGGAGCCAAATCAGCCCCCTGGTTCTTCAAGGAGTTGATGGTGATGAAGAGAATGAGACAGAGACTAGAACGACATTGGCGGAAGACTCGGAATGAATCTGATTGAACATGAGCTAGAGCATATTTAAAAGCCTACTCTGTGGCAATGCGGGCAGCCAAGAAATCAGGGTTACCAGCAGTGCATCTGCAAGGAGCTGGCCAGCAGAACCGTTCCGAGTGGTCAGGGGTCTTTTACACACTCATCCTCAAGTAGAAAATGCAGACCACTCGGAGGCTCGCTGTGAAGAATTTGCACAGTGTTTTGCAGATAAAATCGCTCGGATTCGCTCTGAATTGGATGCTACAGTTGATAAAGTGTCAGTGGATGTAACCTTGGCTCCTGCCGGTCCAGTGTTAATGGATACTTTTCCACTTGTGCAGCCTGATGATGTGGACAGGATCCTTGGAGAGGTAAGAGCCACCACATGTGTCTTGGACCCTTGTCCTTCTTGGCTTATTACAGGCCAGAGGGGGACTGGCTGAGTGGGTAAAAGAGGTAATCAATGTCTCCCTACAACAAGGCAGAATTCCATCCTGCCTAAAGGAGGTTGTTGTGAGGCCTCTGTTAAAAAAATCATCCTTAGATCCCAGAATAATGAATAACGAATATCCACTGTCTAACCTACCATTTCTGGGCAAGGTTTTGGAACATGTGGTGGCTTCCTAACTCCAGGGGTTTCTGGATGAAACGGATTATCTAGATCCATTTCAATCTGGTTTCAGGCCTGGCTATGGAATAGAGACAGCCTTGATGGATGACCTACGCTGGGAACTAGACAGGAAGAGTGTGTCCCTGTTGGTTCTCCTGGACCTCTCAGTGACTTTTGACACCATAGATCATGGTATCCTTCTGGGCTGCCTCTCTGGGATGGGGCTTGGAGGTACTGTTCTACAGTGGCTCTGTTCCTTCCTGAAGGGGCGAACCCAGAAAGTGATACTGGGGGACCCCTCTTCGACTCCCTGGCCATTGACCTATGGGGTCCCTCAGGGTTCTGTGTTGTCCCCTATGCTGTTTAACATATACATGAAACAACTGGGAGAGGTTGTCCGGAGTTTGGGGGTGCGGTGTCATCAATATGCAGATGACATTCAACTCTACCCCTCCTTCCCACCTCAATCCAAAGAGGCTGTCCTGGTCCTAAACCAGTGTCTGTCTTCAGTAATGGACTGGATGAGGGCAAACAAGTTGAAACTTAATCTAGACAACACAGAGGTGCTCCTGGTAATTTGGAAGGCAGATCAGAGAATAGGGATCCAGCCTGTGTTAGATGGGGTTATACTCCTCCTGAAGACACAGGTTTGCAGTTTGGGGGTACTCTTGGACTCAGCTTTGAACCTGGAGGCCCAGGTCTCTGCTGTGACCAGGAGTGCTTTCACACATTTAAAATTTGTGCACCAGCTGCACCCGTTCCTTGAGAAACCAGATCTGGCCACGGTAGTACATGCCTTGGTTACATCATGTTTGGACTACTGTAATGGGCTCTACATGGGGCTGCCTTTGAAAAGTGTTCAGAAAATTCAGCTGGTTCAAAGAGCTGCTGCCAGATTGTTAACAGGGGCAGATTACATACAATGCCTCTGTTGAAACAGTTTCCACACAGGCGTAAAGTACATCCCTAGGACGTATTAGGGTTAGGAAAGGGCGTGCTTTACACACGCCCCTAACCCTACTACGTCCTGGGGACATACAAAATGGCGGCACCCGTTCTACACGGGCGCCGCCACATTGACATTGCGGACACATAGTGTCCGCACATTGCATGGCGCTAATGACGTCGCGAGTGTGCCATTGGCACCTTGCGGCGTCATTAGCGAGCCGCAACAAGAAGTGCCATTTTGGGGCTTCTTTTTTGCGGCAACGAGGAGCTGCGTGGTTTGGCCGCTGGGACTCCTCGGCGCAGCAAATGACGGCGCCGCCAGACCACCGATTTTAGGCGGTCTGTAACGCGCCTATCTGTTTTAATATTGTAATAATTTAATTTCTTTTTAATGTACCTATTATTATTATTATTATTATTATATTTAATTTAATTTTTTTATGTTTTTAATTGTACTGTTTTTAATGTTGTGAAGCCATTCTGAGTCCCAGTTCTGGGAAAAGAGTGAGATACAAATAAATATAATAAATAAATAAATAAATAAATAAATAAAGAAAGAAAGAAAGAAAGAAAGAAGCTGGGCACAAAACCCAAGGAGTTCACCTTTTATGCAATACTTCTTCATCTTTCAGGAGGAACTTGATGTCTGAGCTCCAGGGGTAACACTCTGGGCTCAACACAGCCTGCAGATCAGAGCTGGTGAAAACCTGTTTAATGAATTCTTCATTCTTCCTGGCTATCTCCTCGAAAGATTCCTCAGTGCTGGAAGACAGAGAAAAGGAGGTTAGATGACTATGTGCAGATAAGGGGCAGCATGATCCAATGGTGTCTAGGTAACTTAACAAGTGCTTTGCAATCCCGGTTAAGCAGAACTATCCGAAGTCTACAACAGGAATGGGCAAAGTGCACCCCGGGGCCCACATGTTCCCTTCAGGGCCAGCCACAGATGCAGGCAAAACATCAGGAATAATTTCTTCCAGAACATGTCCACATAGCCCAAAAACCCCACAAAAACTATGGATGCCAGCCATGAAAGCCTTTGACTTCACAATCTGTTTCATTGTTTTTGCAGGACTATCTCAAGGACATGAATTCCTGCTTCTTTTCATCCTACATGGCAGGGGCAGCACACTTTAGTTGCTCCTGAAGAATCCCATGATTCAGAACTGATTTCTATACACCAGGCAGGGGCAACTGTATGGGGAATAGGTGCCAATCCCCCTAGACCCATATGGGCAGCTAATACCTGTTTCCTTTTGCAGTCTTTCTCAAAATGGCAATAAGAAGTGACAATGTTACAACATTTTGCCATTTTGAGAGGAAATGCAGAGAACAGGGGGTTGGAAGCAGTCTAAGGTGCTTATGGGTGTTAGGGTATAGTCATGTGTTTTCACACATTTCGGGGGTGGGGGGTTCTGTGTGCCTTGGGGGCAAAATTTCCCAGAAAACTGCACACCTTTTTAAAAGGGGGTGCTTGGGGCATTCCTTTCAAGCAATACAAAACCCTGAGAAGAGGCATGTCTGTGTGCATTTTAGTTCAACCACCAGAAGAAGTGCTCTTTTCTTCATGTGGTTAAATAGAAAGGCCCATGAAAGACATGGCTTGTTTTTATAAAAGATTTGAGAACTTTGCTGGGCTGTTATTACTATCTACAAAGTAACGTGTTTCTGACCATTACCACGGACACCCACATACTATCTAAGTGCCTCCCAACATACTCCAAATATTTCACTCCTCTTTCCTTCCAAAAAAGGAGGACATATTTCTGAATTCTAGACCCCTAAGCATCCGGGACCAATTTGCTCAGGACACTAATCTAATTTGTGCATTTAATTCAAATTTTATAACCAGCTGGCATTTGAGAAGCATAATTCCAGACCTTGTGCCAACTAGACCAATTTAATCTTGCTCAGCATGGTGGACAATAAAGCCAAGAACTCAGCAGAAAGGCTATTAAGTCCATCTAGCACAACTGCTGGAAGAGCCAGCTAGTGACCTTCTTGTTTGAATAAACCTCCTCACCTGGAATAAATGCTGGAGTCAGATACTGAGCCAGATACAGCAAAATCACCCTGAGGCAGAATCACAGCCACTAGTTTTTCCAGGAAATAGAGCTGCTTCTGGGCAGAGGCCTTTCCCTGTGGAGAAAGATAAAAGTACAGGACAAGCTACACTGTGACAGGCAGAGAGTCCATCTAAGCCAGCATCCTTTTCCTGACAGGGTTCAGTAATCAGTATTTAGAAGAACACTGCCTCTCAACTTGAAACATGTTAAAGGGGTGTTCAGAAGAACCCTTTGAAAGTAAAAGGTACTAGAAATGAAATCCTTTGCAGGAAGACTGAAAGAAGAGGGTTTTTTTTTTCATGCCACAACCATATTTTTTTAAATAGTTAAAACTTGATACAGGTTGTGTCTCCCTTACCCAAAATGCTTGGGACTAAAAGTGTTTTTGGATTTTAAATTTCTTTGCATTTTGGAATACCTGTATTTGCATGTAAGTGTGTGTGTGTGTGTGTGTGTGTGTGTGTGTGTGTGTGTATTTCCATAATGTATAATGTATTTCCATAATGAACTATCTTGGAGATGGGACCCAAGTCTAAGCACAAAATTCAATTATGTTTCCTATACATCTTATACATATAGCCTGAAGGTAAGGGAGACTCAACCTGTAGTATGAAAAGAGTATGTTTTCATGCTATAACCTCAAGTTTTTAAATAGTTAAAACTTATCTTGGGAGGGAGAGAAGAGGAGCTGCTAACCATAGCCATGCCAGGTAAGTCACACAGGTGAAACTCCAAGATGGTATCTTTAGATTAAATGTGGTCCAGAAAGGAGGAACATTCACAGGATACAGTCTGGCAATGGAATAAGTTGTCTTGGGAGGTGATGAGAGCTCCATTCCACTGACATCCCCACTTTCACTCCCCAGTACATACCTTGATAAGATCCAGGTCATCAGCTTGGCAAAGCATCAATTCATAGCCCAGCTTCGCCATCTCTATCAGGACAGAAGGCAATTTTAGCCACATACATTTTCCACTTATGTTCGCAGCAATGTGAACATATACCTACTTTCCTCCTCCAAACCAAAATCTGCTCCACAGCACCAGTTTAAACACCATCCCACACCTAGTAGTGAAATGCAGGCTTTGTTTGCATTGCCACTCTTGAGGACCTTGCACAATTCAGCCCAATTCTAGTCTGGTTCTATTTCATCACAACTAGGGCCAGTCCTCCAGAGCTCTAGGTGGGAGATTTGTCTTCCCTAAACCAGCTAGTGGAGATCCTTTTCTACAGAAGATGCTAGGGACTGGGCCCAGCTTTTGTGCATGCTAAACAATTATTGGTATTTCACCTCAGGCCACCAGGGCAGCAAATGTAAAAGACCAAACAGGAGCATGGGTTTTGCAGCTGAGATACAAATCCCATCCTCTGTAAGAGCCCCACAGCAGATGCCATGGGAAATACCAATACCAGCTGAACAGGCCATAGTGTGTAAATAATGGGAGCTTGCTTTATTTATTTATTTATTTAGGTAATATAGTACTTTGAACATATCATGAGACAATGGGACTCCTTGGAAAAGATGGTAAATCATGGTAAAGTTGAAGGCAACCTTTATGGATTTACTTAATCATGGAAACCACAGCAAGATTTGTGCAGGGCTGTTAATAACAGTGTCTCTTGAAGATCTCTCATTTACAGGATTGCCATAAGTCAAAGTTGACTGAACAGCACAAACAACAGCAAAAACAAAGAATTCTAGACTGTTGTGCACTACCTTATTTGCAGACTTCCCGTGTCCTGGTGCCCCCCAGTCATGTTGGACTACAGCTCCTACCATTTCCAGCTAGTTGGATCAATGGCCATGCTGACAGGGAATGAGGGGTGGTGTAGTTCATCACATCCAGAGGGTGCCAGACCAAGGAAATTATCACATGAGAGGAATGTCTCTCAATTTCGAAGAAAAGAAAGCAGGGCCAAGGTTTTGCCTTATTTCACATTATTTGTTCATTCAATACCCTTTATTTCACGTTATGTAGGCAATTCGCATTATTTGTGCGTTCATTACCCCTTATTTCACATTATTTAGGCAATTCACCAATTCAAAACCAGTCCAAAACAACCTTGTACTTGGTTTGAGCATTGGACTCTGACTCTAGAAGGCAGTGATCGAATCCCACTGGGTGATCTGGAGCAAGTCACGTTCTCTCAGCCTCCCCAGAAAATGGCAATGGCAAACCCCCACCTGAATAAACCTGCCAAGAAAACCCTTCGACAGGGTCCCCCAAGAGAAAGAGAGAGCCAATCCCTTCCCTCCAGTTGGAGAGGATGAGTTTGCAAAGGGAAAGAGACAGAAAGGGCTGAGAGGAGGATGGAGGGAGGCAGTGTGTGTGTCTCTGCTGAGAGGGCTGCTTCATCCCCAAAACAGCTCCAGAAGTACTCCGAGAGGAGAGAAAAGCCCTCACACCCGGAGGGAGGGAGGAAAAAACTGCAGCCAACTAAGGAGCTTGGGAATTGTAGTCTGATTCGAAGGCAATCCAAGGGTGACCGAGACACGCGTTCCATACTTGCCAAATTCGAATTGAATGCAACTTTGGAATGGAACAGGATTTGTAAATTCTGTATTTCCCCAAATTTACACATCTCTCGGTTGACCCTGGATTGAGTTCGAATTGACCTAGCATTGAATTCGATTACGTGTGATAACTTCTCATGCAATAACGTGAATCCACATGATTGCATCAGGGATCACACTGCATTGACCTTCCAATTTCCCCCGTGTGATAATGACCCCTGAGAAGGCTGCTTTGTTGTATTATGGCAGTGAAGCCTCACCACTGAGGTGTTCCCAAGGGAAATGATACACAACTACTGTTTGGGGAGCAGATAGATTGATGGGCGGAACCTGCGGAGACTATAGTACTCGCCTTCTCTCTTTGACAAACCTCACCTACATTTTACATTAGTTGTACTTTTTTAAAAAAGTATGTTTTAAGCACTTTCAAGTCATTTCCGATTTATGGTAACCCTAAGGCAAATCTATGACAGGGTTTTCTTGGCAAGTATTTTCAGAGGGGTTTGTCATTGCCATCCTCTGAGGCTGAAAGAATGTGACTTGTCAACAAACCTACATTGAAATACTGTAATTCAGTTCACAAAGTCATATATCATCTCCATAAACCCCATGATTAGAATTGTAGCTGCCCAGGCACCTGCCAGCTTTCTAGTGTTTCGTTTACTCATTCCGTCCTTCTGTCCAATGAACTGTAGCATTTTATTTATAAAAGAATAGGAGACGCATCCTACTATGCTGAAATGACCAACTACTCTGTACAGTTTAGATCTGAATTTCTCCTGTCTTACATAACTTTAAAAAAACCCAATTTAATTGCTTCAATACACTTCCACGTCTGTTATAATGACCTCACTAAGGCTGGCTCCATCAAGTGCCAAGGTGGATCAGGCGCTACAGCAGCAGAGCAGGAGGTCCAACCATCTAGCCAGCTCCACTGAGGACACTGAACCAAAACTTCAAAACAAGAGTACCACATGGTCTTCTAGAGGACTAGAGTCTGGAAAAGTTCCCCTTTCTAAAGTACTTTTCTAAAGTACTATTGTCCGAATACCCTGATCAGTACAGCTAGTAGATGACTAGGGGATTCTGTGAGTTGTTCTCCAAAAAAGGGAGCCCTTCCAAGCTCTACAGAATTGTATTGGAAGCAGTTTGATTGTGTCATATTCCTGCAGTCCCCCATTAAGCTGTTGCACTGAAATATTTGTTTTAAACTTGACGGTACCAATAGACATTACATCAAAGTCTATGTATTCAGGTTTTTAAACTCCAGTATCCCCACCCACTCACCCTGAGCCAGTACAGTGTAGTGGTTTAAAAACTGGACTATGACTGTGGAGACCAGGTTTCAAATTCCCGCTCAGTCATAGAAACCCACTGTGTATCCTTGAGCAAGTCACACACTCTCAGCCTCAGAGAAAGGCAAGGGCAAATCCCATCTGAACAAGAAAACCCTGTAACAGGGTTGCTATAAGTTGTGAAGGCACACAACAGGAATTAATTTTCCCAAGGAAAGAGAGGCAATTTCTTTCTAGAGGAAGTATCAATAGTAGGTTCCTCTTTATTTAAAATTAATTAATTAATTAATTAATTAATTAAAAATGTATTAGAGGCTAAAAACCATATGCTCTTTCTGCATATCTGCTGCAATTCTTGATTAAGCATAACAACTTGCCAGAGGCCACTTACTTAGTTCATGGCTGGTTAGAACTGAACCATGGACTTTCCAGTTCAAAGTGCTATATACTCCATTATGGATCTTACAATACTATGGTACATCATTTGATTTTAAATGGCTGCTTCTTCCATTATTAGATCACTACTTTGAAGAAAAATCTTGACTACTGGCAAAAAAAAATGCATCTACACTGTAGAAATAATGCATTTTGGCACCACCTTAAATGCTATAGCTCCATCCTATGAAATCCCGGAGTTTATAGTTTTACAAGATCTTTAGCCTTCTCTGACAAAGAGTGCTGGTGCCTCACAAACTTGCAAATCCTAGGATTCTGTAGGATGGAGCCATGGCAGTTAAAGTGGTGTCAAACTTCATTATTCCTGCAATACAGATACATCCTTTGTCCTGTTAACCAGAATGTAATGGAGGATCACTAAGGCAACATTAGATTCTGTCATCATTTGTGAACAAGCATGACCAATGTGCATCCCAAAATTCTAAACAAGAACTAAATGTGGTTCTGCATATGCAAATCTCCTTGCAACCTGAGACTGAGTTTAATTTTTCCCCTAGCTTTGACAAGTGCAGTGGCCAAAGACAGACCACAGCTCAGTGATGGAGCGAGCACTTGCTTTGCTTGCAAAGAGTCTCTGATTCAGCCCCTACTTTAAAAAGGGATCAGATGGGCACAAGTGATGGGAAAGGCTCTGGAGAAAATAAACATTACTGGGCTAAATGGTACACTATTTTGATCTATAAAGTAGCTCTGCCCTCAATGCTTGCACTGAAGAAAACAATACCTAGCTAGAGAAATAAGAGAAACAGATAGGGAACCTCTAGCTCTCCAGATGCTTTACAGAACAACGCTCACATTCCTATCTGTCATGCTGGGTAAGGGCTGACAGAATCTGTAGGTAAAACATCCAGAGGGCCAAAATGTTTCCCACTTTTGACCAAAAAGCCTGACTAAGAAAAAGGCAATTTAGTATTCAGAGACACAGGGCTGATACAGACGGCCCTAAAGGGATGGCTTCTCGCCACCCCTTTTGATCACAGAATCGGGGCCGCAGCAACCACACGCCATGGCCCTGATCTGGCATTTTTCCGGCCCAAAAGGGAGCAGCAAAATGCCGCTGCTTTTTGGGGTGAAGAAAGGGTGACTTTTAATAAATAAATAAATAACCCTTTTATTTCTACCCTGCTTTTGTGTGACAAGACAATCAAAGCGGCTAACAATTAAAATATCCTTACATATAATTACACTGATAATATAACATCCCCCTCTTAAAAAAGAATTAAATCTATTACAATTAAAATCAAAGTTTTAAAATATCACATTAAAATAAACAGAACATTGACAACCCGACAGTATAGTATCTGATGTGAGGGGGTGATTGTACTTTCTTTGGCCAGGCAGTTTTATTCAGCAAAGGCCTGCTGGAAGAGATCCGTCTTGACAGCTTTTTTGAAGCTGTCTAAGCTGGTCATTTGATGGCTCTTGTCTGGCAAGCTGTTCCAAAGTTTTGGGGCAGTAGCAGAGAGGCCCTCTGGGAGGTTGTAGTTAATTTAGTCTTTAAAGGCTGCAACAAAGGACCTAAGTGCGTCAGGGTTGGATTATAAGGAAATAGGCGATCCCTCAAATAGGTTGGACCCAGGCCATGTAGGGCTTTAAAGGTAATAACCAACATCTTGTACTATGCCCAGAAACTAATAGGCAGCCAGTGAAGTGATTTTAAAATAGGTGTTATTTGGTCACTCCTAGGTTTACCGGTGACCAACCTGGCTGCCATGTTTTGTACTAATTCAAGATTCTGGACTAGGAACAAGGGTAGCCCCATGTAGTGGCACTGGCTTTTTGGCACTCCTGCAGCAAATAAACACACTGCTGGAGTGTTGCAATGCTGCCCGCCATCTGGGCGGGCGGGCAGGCAGTGTGACACCGGCTTGGGGGTGGTCGAGGCATGTGTCATCTAAATGCCATGCCCCCACATCACCCCAAGCCAGCATATTGTGCTGGTCTGTTTTGCCCCATACTCTCTCATACATGCAAAGGGATCTTGTAGCACCATTGAGACTGCCAGAGCAAAGAGATTATAGCATAAGCTTTCATAGAGGAACTTATTTTGCTCATTTACTCTCAAAGGTGCTACAAGATCCTTTTTTAAGCTGCAGTTTAGTAGGTTTATTAAGCCAAGTTATCACTTCCTTGCTATAAACTTTACCCCTTTCTTTTACATTTCCATTTATCTCAGGGTGAGCAACAGTGGCAGGGACAGAAGTAATTTTTGCCTCATGACTCTCCTAGCGCCAACATGTGGAAAACATGTGGAAAACAAGGGAATTCAGCTAAGCCTTTGCAGTTTGGTAGGTTTTGGCAGTGGTTCGGAATGAATCTTTCACATGACTTATTTTTGTTTATGTTGGGGGTGTCTGGGAGAGAACTGTGGGTCATATCTCTCTCACTCCCAATTTACATCTTTTTTGAATTGCATCAGTGCCTTCAAGACACCCATTTAGGAAACCTATTCTGTTTTAGGCCTCTTACTCTGATATGTATAAACTCAGCATACATTATATTCAACTCATACAATTATGAGAAGAGCCTTGGAGGAAGGGATATTTCAAACATTCTTTAAAAAAGGTTCCAAAAGTATGTGGCACAGGAAAGCTTGTTGACAAAAAAGGGTTTTATGCATCTTATCAAATTATAAAGATTTAGGCATAATCTGAGTTTCATGCTATGCATACATACACCAATCTAAAATTGGTTTTCCAGCAGGGAAATTAGCACTTCATCTTGAAAATCTAAATTACACAGATTTGTTCATATCCCAATGCTTAACTCAAAACTGCACCAAGGTCAAGACTTTAGATTAATCAAGAATCTGGCAGTAGACACCAGATTCAGCATGGAATATGACAAGTTCAGTGCACAGAAACATGGACTGATGAAGTGCCAACTGGCTTACAAACCATTCCCTTGAAGCTGAGCAATTGCTTTGCAATGAATCTATATACACTGTGGCAGAACTGCAAAAACAAAACCCTGAAAAATCTCCCTAAATTTAAGCAAAAGCAGAATGTAAGGATGCTTTTTATATACACTAACGATGTGGGGTGGGGTTATCCAAATCTTTTTGTAAGAAGCCTCAAGTCCCAGCTTTGGGTAAAAGAATTGGTATAACATCAACACCATATATAGCACTTCAGGATTAGATTCCCCAGTTGGTCATGGAAACCCAGTACATGACCTTGGCTGAAACACACACTCTTATCCCCAGAAAACTCTGCGATAGGTTCACCTTCGAGTTGCCATAAGTTGGAAATTACCTACAGGCAACACTGCACTACTGCTCCATTGCCCATCTATAGTGTGCAAATCAGCTTGTGAATTCTAGGCTCACTCTGGAGAAAGTAAACTCAGTGATTCTTCTTGGTTGCTGTGGGAATCATATGACTTTTCAGATGTTGTTAAACTGCAACTACCAACAGCTTTAGCTAATAGAGCCAGTGGAGAGGAATGATGGGAACCAGAGTTCAACAACATCTGCTGGGCCACATCATTCTCACTTTTATTCTAGCCAGTGTAATCTAAAGTTCATGAAAGACACCTCTGTAGCAGACCCAAATGCTTAAACATGGGACTGGTCCAAACAGTAATAAAGCAGACAGAAAGCCAGCATGGTGTAATAGTTAAGGGTTTTGGACTGGCACTTGTATGTCCCAAATTCAGGTTCTTAGCCATTAGAGGGTGTCTGTGGGTCAGTTATCTTCTCTTGGGGCTGGAAAAGACCAGCAGCTTCAGATAGCTTCAAGCCAAATGGAGTGCATGGTATTTACATGCACCACGCTCCCAAGTTGGCTGGAAGTCATGCTGGCGACTTTGGGGCAACTTGGAGGCATGGTGTTTAGACGCCACACCACCCCCAAGCCAGCTGGAAGCCGAATGAAGTTGCAATAGGGCAGCTTCACTCCGCCCCAATCTGCTCTTTGCTGCTCCTATTTGAGCTGGATTCTGGCCAGACTAGGGCCACAGCATGTGGTTACTGCAGCCCCAACCAGGCTCTCTCAGGGGCAGCTTTGGGGCAGTCTGTTTCTCCAGTTAGCCTGATTTCTGAGGGTGCTGAAGAGTACCTTGGTCTTGTATTTTTATGTATGCAACTCCTCCACTTTTTAAAAAAACTTTGCTTTCTCAAGAAAAAGATAGGCCACCTTAAAGTCCAAGCATGGATATCAGTGATCTAATAGATACTTCCTATTTATACTTCAAATGTTTCCTAAGTACCAAGTGCTATTTAATATAATCACAAAACATGTTGATTTACAGCTGAAGTCTTTTTACTAGCAAGCAAGTAATACTTAATCAGTACAATATATACAAAAATATAAAGCAAGGTTTTCTGTAATTTCTTGAAAACTCTTGAGGCAACTTTACCAAGAAGAGTTCACAAAGCCACAGAGGAAGATACACTCATCTAACCTCAAAATGCCATCACCCAGTTAGAAGATGAGATGAAACCTAGTTCAGGTCAACCAGCTTTATCTATCCATCTGGGTATAAAGCCAGTTCAACATTCCTTTGCAAGAGTCTTAGCATGACCATACACGGAAAACTGGAGGAGGTTATGCAGACAGATATGTGAAGAAATATCAGAGCTTGAAAAGTTACTTTTAGGGGCTATAACTCTCAGGATCCCAGGAGATTTTAGTAGCCCAAAAAGCATTACAACCTCTGTTCCTTGGAGCTCTATGGAACAAGCTAAGAAAGATACAATTGAAGATCAGAGCTTTCAAATGTTATTATCTGTGCTTACATATTAACAGCATTTACAGTTCAACAGCATTTGCAAGGCCATAAGGTTAATGCCATGAAAGAAATTTCATTGGCTGACAATACAATGTTAAAAACATATAATTTGTTAAATGTATTAATTTGTCAAATTGTTTTTTGTTAACTTTTATAAAACCACTAACTTTTATAAAATCACAAAACGTAGTCATTACTAAATTAAAATAAAAAAGCTGATTACCAATAAAAATGCCAATGTTCTTTAATTATTACATAATGGCTTTCTAAATAGTTGCTGAAATTTTAAATAAATTAAGATACAAATTAATTTTAAGAAATTATTCCCATGCTCTGTCTAGGATACAACTGACTGAAGGTCACTATCTTTCTCATCTGTGGTCAACAGTTAAGATTAGCCCCAACCCCAACAGGGTTCCCAAAGGCATCTCTATGTTTTTCCATACGGTAGTAAACAGCATCATTCATTTATATAGGAGAAATTGCAGAGTTCTGGCTGAAACAAACTATCCTCACCACAATTACCATGTGGTGTAGGTCAGCCTGGCCCACTGACAGGGATATAAAAGCTAAGGATACAATCTTAGTGTGTGTGCAGAGCATACATTTTTATGTATGGTTGGGAAAACTGTGGACAGTGAAGAAAGCTGAAAGGAAAAGAATCAATCCATTTGCAATGTGGTCCTGAAGACAGTTCTATGGGTACCACGGACTACCAAAAAGACAAATGAATGGGTTTTAAAGCCAATCAAGCTTCAACTCTCAGTAGAAGTGAAGAAGACTAAATCCAGGGAGTTATATTTCGGACACATCCTGAGAAGATGCGACTCACTGGAAAATGCTTGGAAAAGTAGAAAGTGGTAGGAAAAGATGGAGACCACACTACAGGTGGATTGATTCAACCAAGGAAACCACAGCCCAGTGTTTGCAAGACCTGAGCAGCTGATGACTGAGGCTCTTTGAGGCTTCTCCTTCGTAGGGTTTGCCAAACATCAAAGTCAACTTGACAGCATATAACAAAAACAGAGACCCATTGCAATCTCCATCTCCATCCCCATAGGCCCTCTAAATGTAGACAGAAGCACTTCAAGTGTTTCCCAAGAAATCACAGTGAATGACACTGATTATGTATTTGTCTGGTCAACCTGAGTACAAAACATACCTCTTATTTTTAAATCTGACTCTGATTCCTTGAGAGATGAGAATTGCTCCTGGAGGGGTGGATGCACACTGCAAGGGAAAACAAAATGGGGGTCACTGCCTTGCTGCAGCATTCTTCCTCATATCAGAACAGAGATTCACTCCAAATATTTGCTGCAGCAATACACCCAGAACAAGAGTGCCAGACAATTCTTCCCTATAGCCAACAAGCCAGAATTAACCATAATAACTGGTGATGCAGTACAGGAGAAAATATCTGCCTGGGCTTGGGAATAGCCAACATTATGTAGGATAACATTCCCAAACTTGGTGCCCCTATGATTATCTTGCAACAGCTCTACTGGTTGCCAATAGAGTTTTTGAGTACTGTTCAAAGTGTGGGTTATACCTATAATACCCTTTTACAGCCTGGATTCAGATATCTAAAGGACCATATGTTCCTGTATCAGCCTATCTGAGCTCTGAGATCTTCAAGGGAGGCACTTTGCTTGATCACACCACCTTCACAGGCACATTTAGTGGGGAAGCAAGAGAGAGCCTTCCCTGGGGCTGCTTCCATATTATAGAACTCTTTCCCAAAGATGCTAGGCTGGCTACTTTGCTGCTACAGTGGTGCCTCGGGTTACGAAAGTAATTCGTTCCGCGGCCGCTTTCGTAACCCGAAAAGCCTTCGTAAGCCGAATTGCCATAGGCGCTAATGGGGAAAAGCCGCGATTCCGTGCGAAAAAGCCGAAAAAAGCACCAAAAGTTTTTTCGTAACCCGAAAAAACATTCGTAACCCGGAACAATAATTCCCTATGGGATTTTTTCGTATCCCGAAAATTTCGTAACCTGGGTATTTCGTATCCCGAGGTACCACTGTATTTTGTTAGCAGGGAAAGACCTTGCTATTCCAGTGGTTTTGAGGACTGATTGTTTTACACATGAAATGGTTTTGTGTGTGTGTGTGCTGTACTACTTTCATTCTTGGTTTTACTTCTACAGACAGTTCAATACTATTTTTCTACATGTACTTTAACTTTTATTTCTTATTATCTTGTAAACCACCTTGAGTCCCACCTCAGGAGGAAAGGAAAGATACAGGCAATAAGACAGATAGAGAAATAGGTAGCAGTTCTCACTATGCCAGCCAATAGCACCACTGGCCATGGTGGCTAGAGATGATGGGCACTAAATCCAACATATCTAGAAAGTATCATGCTGATGTAACAGATTACAGTAATAAATAATACATAAAAATAAAAATTTATTTATATACCGCCTTTCCGGAGATCAAGGCGGTTAACAGCATATTAAAACACAACAATATAACATCATCAACAACCATAAAAACCATCATAAAATTAACTCATATCATACATCTACATTACTACAATCTAAAAAATCTCAAGCTAGCGACAAATGCTGCTGAGAGGGGAGGGGGGGAGTACTTCAGGGTTTCGGGTAAGCCTGCTGGAACAGGTATGCCTTTAAGCCCTTTTTGAATTGGTCTAGCGAGGTGGCCGAGCGGAGCTCGCCGGGAAGGGAGTTCCAGAGCTTGGGGGCCGAGGTAGAAAAGGCCCTCTGAGTGGTGGTAGTATATCTAGCTTCTGGAACCCTTAACAATTGCTTCCCGGCTGACCTGAGTGTGCGAGGCGGATTGTATGGAGAGAGGCAGTCCTCCAAGTACCCTGGGCCCAAGCCATTTAGGGCTTTATAGGTAAT
>NC_056523.1:191158202-191180615 GCF_019175285.1 Sceloporus undulatus
TGACCCTCAGATCTCTTTGGTTAGAAGAGGGACAGGAAGGAGGGATAGATATTAAGCATCAATCTCGCCTTCCCCTGTAACGCTGGTCCACTCTCCTACCGCCATACCTCCCCCTTCCCCACACTACTCCAATAGGAGCCTCGCTCGTACCAAGGGAATTACCCTCTGCCTCCCCAACCAAAACACTCCCCACATCCATACCCTCCCCCTCCCCCCGCAGTACAGCAATGATGGCAGAGAGGAGATACCCCAATCATCCTCTGCCGTATTGCTAGCATGGGTTCGCCAGGCAGCAGCAAGAGAGAGTCCTCCTCCGCAGGTGGAATGTCCCTCCCCCGAAGACTTAGGGAGGAAAGGCTCTGGCGTCCTCCAGGGCCAGCAAGCTGGTTATGAGGGGAAGGCTGCTCTCACCAGCCCCTCCTCTCCTTAAGACGTCAGGCAACAGCAAGAGAGAGTCCTCCTCTGCAGGTGGAATATCCCTCCCCCGAAGTAGGCCCTCGATATCTTCTGGGGCTTGGTTTCAGGAACCCCATGGATACCCAAATCCATGGATACTCAAGTCTCATTAAATACAATGGCATAATAAAATGGTGTTGCTTATATGGATTTGTAGTCTAATTCTTTAAAAAACAAACAAAATAGGGAATGGGAATGGGGGACAAAAGGGAGGTAGCAGTGAAGAGAAAAATGCCAACAGCAGAAAGACAAGGAAAACTGCTTTTGTTCAAGAGCTCAGAGCCTATTTCCTTAGAAAAACCACTACTGGGCTGTTAAGTGTGCTGTGCTCCACCTTGTGACTAGTCTTGAGGTCAGAACTTGAGGAGAAAGAAATTCAAAGGGCTGAATTTGGCAATTACAAATGTGTTCCCAACAACATGGAATTTAGTTGTCGTTGATCAGACTTATCTGTCTATCTGTGTATAAAATTTGTTCTGGACTTCTTCAAACCAATGTGACTGAAAACAGAATCCAGGGAGAAGCTACACAGAGAGGGACTGCCTGAGCTCTCTGTACTTCTCATATAATTCTGCAGTACACAATAAATGAGCTGTCACTTTCTATCCCTCATGACTCTTCAGTATCCCTTTTTGTTTTCATTCTCACTTAAACCTCATGTATCTCTCTATCTCCTCTCATTCCTTCTAGGGATGGAAAGAATATTCAAAACTTGTTGAAAAACATGTTTTAGTGGTGAGAAAATGGATGAAAAGAATCTTGAACTAGTGAGAATCTTTGCCGTTTGGGAGAAAAACTGTGCAAAATTTCCATGTGACAAAGAAATCATATTTTTATGCAGCAATATTGTTTCCTGCACAGAAAATGCTGTAATTGGGGACTTATCCTGTGTAAAATCTGCACGTGTGTGATTTGCACAGAAAACAGCATTTTCTGCACAAAAAGCAACTTCTTCTGCACAAGAAATCATATTACAGGAAATAATATTTCTGCACAGAAACATAATCTTCCTGTACAGAGAATTCTGTTTTATGTGTAAAACAACCACATGCAAATTTTGCGCAGAGTCAATCTTGTATCATAAATATGCTTCAAAAGCAGCATTGTTTTCAAAGACTTTTCACAGAAAATTCTTTAAATTACTTGTAGCATCCTTTGTGAAGTAACTTAATGAAGAATTACCCCCCTAATACCTTCTTGATGCTTAATGTCCCTACTTCATTTTGCAAGTCCATAAGTGTCTCTAGATGCCCAGTTACCCACAAAATATGGAACAGGGCTGAAAGACAATCTGGGCTACCCATGCTCTCTCCCACATTCCCAACACATCAACCATGACACAGAACATTTCCTGCTGGATTTCATCTGCAAGGGCCAGTTCAAATGTTAACATCAGTACATGGAGTTCACAACTCTTTTCTGCTTCCTGCATGGCTTGATCTGTATGGCAGATCTCCAAAGCAAGGCCACACAATCCTGAGAGATAATGAGACTCAAGGAATGTGATTTATATGTTTTCAAATTGCAGATCTGCTTTGTGCCTCAACCCACCTCTAGCTTTAAAATGCATGAAATGAAAATAAGATATAAAAATAAGGTTTAAAACAAGTCAAAGAACAGCTACAGATTCAAGCTATATTTTTTCAGTAGGAACAGGAGGCATAGTACTGGTATGCTAGTTCTGTCTGTACTGGAAACAGAGAGAGAAAGGAGGTCACAATGGCAGAAAGGATCTAATGGTGAAGGATGTTACCAGGTGCAAATCCATTCCAATATGTCCAGGCGATGGGATGAAGGAGTACACAGCAACTTCTGCATGTCTTTAGCCTCTGACAAGAAGACACCCTCAAGGGCAGGGCAGCCCAGCTCCTATAGGATGATGGAAAGAATGAGCAAATAAATTTTCCATTCACCGAAGCCATTATTTCCAAATTATCTGTGTGTCTTATAATGCAGACTCTCCATAATCAGATACCTGTTTTCCCATGGCACACTCTCACATACATGTTCAGGGAAAGAACACTACTTCCAGCTCCTGGTGATAATATCCTTAGCAGATATCACCCCAGCATAGAGGTGGGAACATGTCAAAGATCTCCAGACCCAAATTCCTCAGCTGAGGTACTATCCTGTTCAGTTTTTAACCTAACCCTATTCAGGTCCTTTTAACTCCTACCATATTTACCCTTGACTCAGATTATCTTAATGTTGTGGCAGTCTGTTTACTTTTTATGGGATAAGCCATTCTCTAGACACAACTGGAGACATCTGCAGCCAGGATCAGCCTTGTACAGTAAATATTTTCAAAACTTTTTTCAGCTACTTCATCATTTTTCGTAACTCAGAATTTTGCATTACTGAAAGCCAACATGTTCCACATAACAACTATAAATCAAGCAGTCCATTGGAGGAAATGTGCGCCACGCACTAGATGGGTCATCATTTTAGAAAGTACTTATAGCCAAAAAAAGAAAAAGAAAAAAAGCCTATCATATAATTATCTTCAAGGACACAATTCTTCAAGGCGTCCTGCGTGTATTTCATTGCGAGAAACCGCTCTCCTGCAAAGCTTCTGTTTCTTACAAAGGAGCTTGGGCAAGAGATCTTTCCACTGGATGGGGACCCAAATTTACAAGGAAAGGAAAAATAGAAGGAATAATGTAATTCTGAAGAAAAGTATCATATGGACATTAACTGCTTTGGAGTTCAGGCATTTACTAAAGGGCCCAGTGGAAATGATGAATTAGATCCATTCAGCTGGATTGTGGAGTTGAGAACATCAGCAACCAGACAGCAAGATCAGATTTGCATCCAAGAGGGCTCTGAAATATCAGATTAGTTACCTTTAGTCCATTAATACTGACCTGAGGGAATTTTCTTTAGCATGCTAATTGCTAAAGGCAACAGAAATATGGAAGTAATTTATACTTCTCTATATATTTGCTTGGGGGAAAAGAAACACGGTTTTGTTTAAATGTATTTAGAATGGGAGGGTGGATTTGTTATATGGAGTTCACTTTCAGGAAATGCATTGCTGGTACTGTAGTACTGATATGTCTCCAGAGAAAGTTATTGTATTTCAAAGAGTTAGCTGTGTGGGTCTGTTTCAGAACAAAAAGAGGAAGGGAAAAAGGATTTTGTGATACATTTTAGATTAATGTCAGATAAAACTAAACATTAGAATGTTAACTGAGAGTGTGAAAGTCATGGAAAGGATGCTAATAGAAAAAAATACAACCCTTTCCTTTGTGTAGTGAACCGATTAACCTGGGAGTCTCCTAATTTCATCTCTGCCATAGGCTACATCTACACTGAAGAATTAATGCTGTTTGACACTGCTTTAACTATCATGGCTCAATGCTATGAAATTCTGGGATTTGTACTTTTGTGAGCTATTTAGCCTTCTCTGTCAAAGAGCTCTGAATGGACAACAAACTACAAATCCCAGGATTCCATAGGAAGGAGCTATGACAATTACAGCAGTGTCAAACTGCTGCAGTGTGGCAGCAGCCAAAGACTTGCTAATAATGCAACTCTATGAAGGCAGTCTTGTTGAGTCTTGCTGCTAGCCTATGCACACTTTTTTGAATTAAAATACCTTTTATAGTACAGTCATCCCCCCACATTTACGGCTCTGCCTTTTACGGATTTGATTATTCATGGATTTGACAAATATGTTCTCTCTAGGAATCTCTAGGTCTTCCAATGTGAGTCTATGTTCAACTTCCTCCAGACGGCATGCTGGAGGACCTAGAGATTCCCAGAGAAAACACTTCCCTAGACATTTGTAGGTCCTCTAGCACAATTCTGTGGTCAGCTTCCAGCAGATGTTGCCAACAGGCATGTCCCGGAGGACCTCCTAGATATTCCTAGAGAGGTGTACTCTAAGGTTAAAAACAACCCCACAGTTGTTTTAATTTACAGTTTTTCCACTTCCAGGGGGGGTCCTGCACCCCTAACTCAAGCGAATGTGGAGGACACACTGTAAACAAATGTAGTATCTGGATGTTATACTGACAAACACGTTCGACAGAAGCAAAGAGAAGATAAAAACCTCTTCCTGGACTAGCAGGTAGATCTTACCTCAGTATCAGTGGAAGGAAAAGAGCCAGCGTGGCATAGTGGTTTGAGTGTTGGACTATGGCTTTGGAGACTGCCCGCTGAGCCACGAAGCCCACTGGGTGACCTTGGGCAAGTCACACTCTCTCAGCCTCAGAGAAAGCCAATGGCAAACCTCCTCTGAACAAATCTTGCCAAGAAAACCCTGTGATAGGTTCACATTAGGATTGCCCTAAGTCGGAAATGACTTGAAGGCCCACAAGACAGTGATGGGAAAGCATCTGTGTAACAGAGAAGCAAACTAGTCTAGAGGATGCAGGAGAGGCAGTGTCATAAGTCCAAAACACACTGCTGAAATAATCCACTTCGAGACCGCTGAAACTGCCCTGGATCAATGCTAGGGAATTCTGGTCACTGTCGTTTTGGAAGACGTTTAGCCTTCTCTGTCAGAGAGCTCTGGTGTCACAACAAGCTACAATTCCCAGGATTCCCTAGCATTGAACCATGGCAGTTAGAGCGGTCTCGAAGTGGATTATTTCAGCTGTGTGTTTTGGACCATAAACACTTCTGTCTTTCAACAAAAGGGAATGACCAGGAAGAACAACAGGGAGCTGGTTCAGCTCTTCCCATCCACCTCTGTTACTTAATGGTGGGCCCAGCCCTAAACACTTACAAAGCATGATTGAAGTGCTTATTAGACCGTCTCCTTCATTGCATAGGCACACCCTTGTCTTTGAGTCCAGAATCAGTCTCTCTTGAGCTTGTTATCTAGGCATCAAGACAGTAGCCCTTCCTTTCATGTGTGTTCAGCATGAAATATTAAAAATGCAGTACTGCCTTTGCAAGCTTCTATAATATTTTGTTTAGCACTACTGAGAGTGGGCCCTTGGTATCCGCTGTGGTTCAGTTCCAGGACCCTCTGTGGATACCAAAGTCCATGGATGCTCAGGTCCCATTAAATATATAAGGTGGCATATAAAATAATAAAAATATTCCCTTCTCCCTTACCCACTACATTAAGCCTATTAAGTGTTCCAGCAAAGAATAACTACATCCCGAGGCACCTTAAAAATGAACAAACTTCTAACATTATGAGCTCCTGTGGTCTACTGCATGCAATGAAGGAGCCTGTTATAGACCGCAAAAGCCTCTGTTATAATAAACACGATAATCTTTATATTGCCACAGGACTTGAGGTAGTTCTTCTTGCTTTTCAAGGGTAAATAGAGGCTCCAATTTGAAAGGCGCCACTGAACCCCTGGTAAGGCTTTAAAAATAAAAATTGGGGCTGTTTGCCTGTTTTGAATGGTTTTGCAACCCAATGCTGGAAAGAAGAAACCGATTTTCCAGTGGTTTGTTTCTTCCACAAACAAACAAAACAAAAAGCTAAGGAAGGGAGCGGAGAGAAGACTTGAAAGAGTATTAAGGCAAAGTAGTTTATTTTAGCATTCCTGGGGTTCATCTACACTGTAGACATAATGCAGTTTGACACCACTTTAACTCCCACGTCTCCATCTTACACAATCCTGGGATCTGTAATTTTGCAAGGTACCAGCCCTCTTTGGAAGAGGACAATAAGGAACTTACAAAACTATAAATCCCAGGATTGCACAGGATGGAGTGAGAGCACTTGAAGTGGTGTCAAACACCTTCTTAGGAGTAAACTCCACAGAATAAATTAGGGGTGCATCATGTCATGTTGTTGTTGTTCTTGTATACCTTCAAGTTGTTTCCAACTTATGGCAACCCTATCACAGGTTTTCTTGGCAAGTTTCTTCAAAGGGGCTTTTCCATTGTCATCCTTTGAGGTCGAGAGAGTGTGACTTGCCTAAGGTCACCCACTGGGTTTCTATAGCCGAGCCAGGATTCAAAACCTGGTATCCAGAGTCACAGTCCCACACTCAAACTGCATGTACACTATAGAAACAATGTGGTTTGATGTAGAAATAATGAAGTTTGGCATCACTTTAACTCTCATGGCTCCATCGTCCTACAGGACCCTAGGATTTGTAATTTTGTGAGACACCAGCCCTCTTGGGAAGAGAAGACCTAGCAAAACTACAAACCACGGGTTATTATTATTCTATAATAATTATTCCAGGATTCCATAGGATATTATTATTTATTTCATTTGCATGTTATCCAAAAAGGATGGATTTACAAGGCTTAAAGTTGTGTCAAACTGCATTATTTCTCCAGTGACTCTAGTATTATTATCACTGACTTCATTTACATGCTGGCTTTCCCCCCAAGACAGGATCCAAGGCAGTTTCCATAAAGCAGGGGTAGGCAACCTGCGGCCCGGATGCGGCCTGGCGAGGCCTTGGAACCGGCCCCAGCCCGGTCCTGCCGCCGATTGCCGCCGGGGCCTTTGGCCTCTTGCATGAGGGTGTGGGGCCTTTGGCCTATCAGGAGGGTATCAAAATGCATTATTTCTACAGTGATTCTATTATTATTACTATTATAATCATTAACTTCATCTATATGCAATACAGTGATGTCAATTATTTGTACAGTGATATTATTATTATTATCATCATCATCATCATCATCATCATCATCGACTTCTCCCAAGATGGGACCCAAGGCAGTTTCCAAAAAGCATGGAGCTACAACCCTTACAGTGGTGTCAAGCTGCATTATTTCTACAGTGATTCAATTATTATTATTATATTAATCATTATCATCGACTTCATTTATATGCCGCCTTTCTCCCAAGATGGGACTCAAACTGCATCTTCCAAAGAGGATGGAGCTGCAAGGCTTTACATTGGTGTCAAACAGCATTATTTCTACAGTGCAGATGCAGCCCTGGGCTGAAATAACCCAGTTTGACACCTCTTTAACCACCATTGCCCCATGCTATGGAATTCTGGGAATTGTAGTTTTGAGAGACAGCCTTCTCTGGCTGTATCCACACTGCAGAAACAATCTGATTTGAGACCACTTTAATAGTTATGGCCTAATGCTAGCTATGTTTGACCCAGTTTGACACCTCTTTAACTGCCATGGCCCAATGTTATGGAATTCTGGGAATTGTAGTTTTGAGAGACAGTTAGCCTTCTCTGGCTGCACCCACTGAGGGAACAATCCGATTCGACACCACTTTAACGGCTACGACTCAGTGCTGTGGAATTCTGGGAATGGTAGTTTGCTTCTATTGTCGTGGCGCCAGAGCAGAGCTCTGGAATCCCAAAATTCCATAGCATTCGAGCCATGGCAGTTAAAGTGGTATCAAATCGGGTTATTATTATTATTATTATTGCAATGTGGATGCAGCCAGAGAAGGCTGTCTCCCAAAACCACAATTCCCCAGAATCCCACAGCACTTAAAGTGGTGCCAAATTGGATAACTCCAACTCCCAGAATTCCATAGCCTTGAGCCAGACAAGAGAGTTAAAGCGGTGCCAAACTGGGTTATTATTTCTCCAATGTGGATGCAGCCCTGGATGCCAATCCATTTCTTCAGTTGCACTATATAGCCCAAACCTTTCCAGCCTGGAAGCTTCCCTTTAATAATAAGCTCCTCCAGGAGGGAATATACCTTCAGCCGCCCATAAAGAACAGAGAAAGAATCCGCCGCCATTTTCCCGCCGGAGGTTGAGCTTGAGCCGCTCTTATTCATTGGCTGGCTGAAGGGGGGAGAGTACAAGACGTTTCCCCCCCCTCCGTGCCCAAATGGTATGGGCGAGTGGATTAGGCTCTGCTATGCCCTCGAATTTCAGTTGGGCTGTACCAAGTGTGCGGGAGGGGGTGTTCCCTGGTGACGTATTGTGCTCTCTTTAAATGCTCATTCAAAATAGCAGGAGAAACCAATTCCAGGAAGAAAACAAATAGTCCCTCTCATAAATGTGATTTTGTAGCACTTTTGAGACTAAGGGCCAAAAAGGCAGACTGCAGAAATAAGACTGCCCTAGCTCAATGCTAGGGAATCCTGGGAACTGTAATTTTGTGTGACATTGAGTCTTCTCTGTCAGATAGCTCTGGTGCCACAATGAACTACAAAACACAATGCAGAAAAATAATCCAGTTGTTTGAGACCACTAACTGGCCAGGCTCAATGGTAGGGAATCCTGGGAACTGTAGTTTTGTATGACATTGGGCCTTCTCTGCCAGAGAAAGAGAGAGAGAGAGAGAGCTCTGGTGGCACAACAAACTACAGTTCCCAGAATTCCCTACCACTGAGCCGGGGCAGTTAAAGTGGTCTCATACTGGATTATTATTTCTGCAGTTTGTTTGTTTTTGGCCCTAACTGAAAGGGAAAAAAAGTTGGCAGCATGAGCTTTCCTAGGCTAAAGTCTGCTTCTTCCAAATGCATCTGGAAGCAGGCAGGTTCAAGTCTAACATGAAAGCTCATGCTGCCATGAGAAAGGTCCAAATCACACTGCAGAAATAGTCCAGTTTGACACCACTTTAACTGCCCTGGCTCAGTTCTCATGGGAATTGTAGTTAAATGTGGCACCAGAGATCTGTGATAGAGAAGGCTAAATGCCTGACAAAACTACAGTTCCCAGAATTCCATAGCACTGAGCCAGAGCAGTTAAAGTGGTCTCAAACCAGATGATTTCTGCAGTGTGTTTTGGGTTTAAGTCTCAGAAGTGCTACAAGATCTCTATATATACTGATTTTGCAGACTTAATACGGCTATATCTTTGGATTCTCCTTCATAATCTCTGATTTGTTGTCTTATTCTTTTTTTTGAAAAAAACCTAACTTTTATTCATGTTTTCATAGAATATGAAAAAAGCAAACATAACTCAGTCAACAATCTTTATTTGATAGTTGTGCTTTGTACAACTTCCATTCTATATTACTTTCTATATAGAAATATTTTCTACTAGTTTATTTATCCCAGATATATTACATTACATATCTTGCCTTTTTGGCAGACCATTATTTCTTTATCTATTTCCAAAGTTGCAAATGTGGAGGAACGAGTGTATATAATATTAATAGTAATATTAATAATATACTAATACACCTGTGTAGGTGAATAATGATAATGATAATAAAATAATTACACACACACACACACCCATACACATATATTCATTAAAACACACTGGCTTTGCTCTGTTGTTTTTCTGTTAACAGCAGCAGCACAAAGTAAATTGCTTCCTCGTCTCTTTTAATCTGTTATGTACTTTAATCTATCATGGGATGTGGTGGCTTAGTGGTTAAGGTGCCAGTTCTGATGATACGAAGATCAGAAGGTTGGCAGTTCAAGGCTCAAGTGCTGCATGATGGGGTGAGCTGCTGTCACTTGTCCCACTTTCTGCCAGTCTAGCACTTTGAAAGCATGCAAATGCAAGTAGATAAAAGGTACCACTTTGGTGGGAAGGTAACAGCGTTTGGTGCAGTCATGCTGGCTACTTGACCACCAGAGCAGTCCTCGGACAACACCGACTCTTCGGCTTGGTAACAAAGATGAGCACCATCCTCTACAATCAGGGGGAGGAATTTGTTACGACCTATAAAAACTATATTGTCTACAACCGCTCAGAGGACCTTCTTGGCTACCGCTCCTAGATGGCCTGCTGGATGAGATCCGTCACATTGCCATCTTAAACAACTTTTAAAAAGCTGTTAAGACAGATGTCTTCCGGCAGGCCTTTCCTGAATAGACTACCGGCCATCAAAAAAGTCGAACCTGTTATACCCCTGACTTCTGCCACAGCCACTCTTGATTTCTTTGTTATTTTAAAGTATGTTTTAAATTTTTGAATTGTTTAATTGTATTTTTTGGGGTGGGGTGAGGTGGGATATTGGGATACGGGCTTGTATGTTTTAACTTGTAAGCAGTTCCAGTTGTGTTACACAGAGAAGCAGGATACAAATAATTTTTATTATTACTGTTGTTGTTGTGTGCCTTCAAATTGTTTCCGACTTTTGGCAACACTACCGTGAGATTTTCAAGGACTGAAAGTGTGTGACTCACTCAAGGTCAGCCAGTGGGTTTAAAGACCAAGGAGAAATTGAACCTTGGTCTCCAGATTAGTTGTCCAGTGCTCAAACTACTATGGGACGAAACATTAGGAGGAGGAATTATTGATGATTTCCCACTGCAGATAGGCCTGAGAAACACTGCACTA
Source organism: Sceloporus undulatus (assembly GCF_019175285.1). Taxonomy (NCBI): domain Eukaryota; kingdom Metazoa; phylum Chordata; class Lepidosauria; order Squamata; family Phrynosomatidae; genus Sceloporus; species Sceloporus undulatus. The sequence continues at coordinate 191,168,810 of NC_056523.1, forward strand.
TACCAGGCCCTTTGCAGCATGCAGTTGCAGCATTATGCACTTTAATCTGATGGAATTCTGTGATCTTCTGAGTTATCTTTGAATGACAAAACAATAAATTATTGTTAATCTACAATTGCAGCTTGTAATAACCCTCATTTGTAGTCCAGGGCACATAATGTTCACTATTCCCCAGCAGAGGGTGCCCCAGATTCATCACATCTGCAGTTCCGACACTTCGATTTTCTGCTTGCTCTGTTATATGGAGGAATTAAGGATACAGCTCAGTACTGTGTGAAGTTGCAGGACTCTTATCAGCAAAGCCTCCATAGTAATTTACTTGGCTTGTCTATATTTGGAACCAGAGAGAAGCTGCTATGGCACGTATCTTGAAAATTAAAAGCATTATGCAAGGGAGACCAGATTCTGAGAAATAATATTGCAGGGTTTCGGACAAGAGGAGGCAGAGGCTTGAATCAGTTTCTCCAGGAACTTCTGCTTCAAGAAGTGATTGATGCTATCACCCAAACTTGATATGAGTTACCATGAGTTCAACACCAGCTCTCCAGCAAGGATTTGGCGCATGAGAAAAAGCATATGTAACTGGTGATCATGCCTTCACATAGGTCTCTAGCAACTAGGTGTAATTGATTTGGAAAGTTTGCTTTGAGGGGGAAGACAGATATCCAAGCAATGCAGTGTGTCATACAACTTTCAGAATCCATACTAGAGTAAAATCAGGTCATTATTATTACTATTCAGCTAAAATGCTTGAAATCGTTCACATTTTTTAAAGTCTTGAGTTTTAAAAAATCGGGTATAAATAAAGGTATGATCTCAATATGCATTGTAGAATCTTGTTATGGCCAACACAAGTTGTTGTTATGTGCCTTCAAGTCATTTTCAGCCTATGGAGATCCTGTTATAAGGTTGTGCGGTTTTGTTTTGTTTTTTGCAAGATTTATTCAGAGGGTTTTGTTTTTTGTGTTTGTTTTTGCCTTTGCCTTCCTCTGAAGCTGTGAGACTGTAACTTTTCCACGGTTAAACCGGTAGATTTCCATGGCTGAGCAGGGATTCAAACCCTGGTTTCCAGAGTCCAACACTCAAACCACTATACCATGCTGGCTGTCTGGACAACACAAAACTAAATAGTTTATTTTATCTTTTCTGGGGTTCTAATCCATTTCTCCAGTTACATCCCAAAGTTATATCTCAGTATCCCAATATCCCAAATCTTCCCTGCCTGGAAACTTCACCTGAACTTGAACTTCAGCAAAAACCTGACAGAGAAGGCTAACTATCTCACAAAACTACAAATCTCAGAATTCCAAAGTATTTAGCCATGGCAGTTAAATTGCTGTCAAACTGCATTATTTCAGCAGCAGAGATGCAGCTTGTGCTGCTGTTTAAGCCTTTTTCTTCTTAATAGATCTTCTGCACTCAGCAAGAAGGAAAAAAAAAAAAGACAGAGGAAGTGGTGGGTAAACAAGGGAGAACAGTAAAATGCCTGCATCTGAAGCCCCCCCTAAAATTCAGTGAATGTGGCAGCATGGTGACATGCTATATGTATGCCTCCTCCTCTGTGTGAAAAGACAGCATGGGGATTATAGATTTATCTCTACACTCATACTGTGGAAAGTCTTGCTTATTCCTTTCTATAGAACAAGCTCCTATTAAAAATACAAGAGCTGAAGCCAGGTAAACATTTGGCCACCCTATCCTGCCAGTCCTCCACAGATTCAACCACCCATGGCTTGAAAATATTCCAAAAAGATTAAAAATAAAATAAAATGCAAGCCTTGATTTTGCTATTTTAGATAAGGAACACCATTTTATGATACCATTGTATATAAAGGGACTTGAGCATCCACAGAATTTGGAATCCATGGGGGCTCCTGAAAACAACCCCAAGTGGATACCAAGGGCCCACTATACCTATTTTCATGGAGATTCTTCACTTGATCATGTGTCATATGGCCTGGTTCATTAAGATCTTCCTCTCTCTGCAACTGAGGCAACTTTCCTGGCTAATGTAACCATCTCTAGCTCACATATTCCAGGCCAAGCTTTTGTTGCTGCGCAGTTTGTAAAATGTAGGCCCAGACCAGCATTATGGAGAGGTGAAAGTGTAATGGACAAAGCTGGAAAGGAAGGGAGGGGAGTTTTCTCCAAGTGCCTGTACTAGAGAGGAAATGAAAAGGCTGAATAGCTTGGGAATGACTCTCAGTCTAGACGGGCTGCTTGGCAAGGGTCACCTGTGACTCAAAAAGTGTCTGGGATACATAAGGAATGGCAAAGAATATTAATGGGGGGAGGGAGTAGTGCCACTCAATAACTCTCTCCCTGTTTCATGAAGAGCAAGAAGCTGAAGAACCCAGAGGAGGTTATTTGTGCCAAGAGTGGTCGCCATTTGGCATTGGGTGCTGTGCCCTTGCACTAACAGCAGCCCTTCATACAATTACATTGTGCTCAGCATTGTGAGATGTTCTGTAAAAGACCTTTCACCTCACTGAGCTTCTCATCTGAGGGAACATGCTACAGGTTGTCCAGTAACCTGGTCTTGGAGTATTTGAGATGGAGGTGGCCAGAATAACGAGCAGAGTTGGATGAGAGTGAACAGAGAGAGAGGAGACTAAGGATTTTACCACATGAGGCTGGAAAAGTAGGATTTTAACAGGATAAAATCATCTTTGGCTAGTACTTATCACACAACATTGTGCCCATCCTGCTTCTGTCTTGCATTTTATTTTTTTGCTCTAGTGTATTTTTTCATTGATGGGCAAAACTCATCAATAGGCTCTCCATCTCGCTACTATTCCATGACTTCTTTGTGTGATAGGTCTTGAAATGGCTCGAAGGTACACAACGACAACAACAAATGTTCTAGGATAATACTACAAATGTTAAATTCACTTCATGTCAGCACAAATACATGTATATTGGCTGTCTTGCTACATTTTCCACAAGTAGTAGTTCATTAATGGAGAATGCTGCAGAGTAAGATTACCACGTTCAGTTTTACTACAGTTAATACCCCATTTTTTCAGGCAGTAGTGGTTGCTGGTGCGTCATCTCAAGGATACAGGAAGAGTTCGGCCTCAAAGATAGACTGAGATATGTGTTTTGTTATTGTATTCCAACAGTGTATTCCCTTCCCTCCCGAATTTTCCAGACAGTTTGTAATAATAAATAGTTCCTGGTCAAGCACTAGAAAGTCTCTGGTTTTTCTGCTGTTCCCATAACACTATAGGCTAAAAGTCATGGCTGTCATAGATTGAAAGAGACGGGTATATTGGCCTTAGATATATTGCTTTCAGCACAGTTTACTTCCAAGTAAACTGGCTTAGGGGGTTACATGTCTTAAGCTTTATACGTGTTTTCTCAGAGGTCCCACAGAGTTCAAGATGAATTAAATCAGAGTAAGACTGGTTAACATTTTGTATTTATTATTCATACTTATATCCTGCCACACAGCTTTTTAACAAATCCCATAGGGTGGCTTATGCTATATAGAATCAATAAAATATGAAAAAGAAGAGGAGGAAGAAGAAAACCATGACAGCCACAGAATTCAACATGAAATAGTCTGAAGGAATGTAATGGAGAAGAGTTAAATTATATATGGCCAGTAAAGTAAAGCAATTTTACTAATATCCTCCTCCTGTCCTCCTCCTCCTTCTTTGGCTTCTTGTTTTATATATATATTAACAAACCATCAACTTCACTTACAACATACAAAACAGGGGGAAAAAGAAGAAAATAGAAAGAAAGAAAAATATAAATATACCCATATGCAAATACACACACACACATCTAAAATTAAAACTAGACTAGATTAAACATCATATTAAACAGTATACCAAAAGTGTAAACAAGACCAGTAAACACAAATTAAATAATATCCTAAATGCTAACTAAGGCCCAGTACAGACTGCCGGTTTGTGGCAGCCTGGGGCCAAGTCTAGGGATCCAGAGTGCACAGCATCCGCACGCTCCGGAACCCTAGCATATCACAGCGGCGCCATTGTTTCGCAGTGCTGTCCACATGACACACGTGTTGATGACATCATGCACATGCCGCATCTAAACAGCGTGGCATGCACGTGATGTCACCATGACGCTCCAGGGAGCTTACAGTGCCTTGGCAGCATCGCCAGAGGGAGCTAAATATTGGCACAGTGGTATTTAGCCAGATGTTATTGTTGGCTACCAGGCATTTGTTTTCATTTCCTCCTTCTGCACTTTTTTGAGTAGAAGACCCAAGTCTTTGCACCTCTTCTCCAAAGCAGTTGTGCAGTTGCCAGAGAAAGCCTGTAACATGCCCAGTGTCTCCTAGTCAAGACACACCAGGATGTGCTGGAAGTCAAGAAAGTCAGGTTGTGAGCAAGGAGGACCCTTGTGTGCCCCATCACCTCCAGTCATCCAAGCCCCCCCCCCCCCCCCCCCTACCAAGTTGTGACTAGGAATGGGGCCCTTCCTAGCCACAGGGTTTCAGGCAACGAGGTCTACCTCCAGACAGCTGGGTCTGCCACATTTCTCAATGCTGTTCCCAATGGGAGGAAGTACAGAATCTCAACACTGAGACTGACTGAAGAAGTGTCAGGCTTTGGGTAGGGAAGCCAGTGAGGGAGGTTGTACCTGGTCTCTCTTGTTGATTTTGATTATCATCCCTGCAATTGTTCTTAAGTTCAGGGCAGATTCCTTTCTGACCGGAGAGTTGGAAGTGGCCAGGAAGATCCCTCAGCCTCTGCTGATAAATGAAGAAAAGAAAGACAATGTGAGCCTGGCTCCCTTCCTTTCCAGGGAATGTTGCTGCTGTTCCTTCTCCCTGGATCCTTCCAGAATTTGGGAGCTGGAACTCCAGGCACTGCATCCTTTCCACCCAGTACACAGACCCTTGGTTCCCTCCCCACAGATCCTCCAGACCCCTGTATATCTTCTCACCGAAAGCACTGGCTCTCTCCTCAAGGATCCCCTTCATCTTGTCAAACAGGTAACTGGGGTTCACATAGTGATGGCTGACTGGTTGCCTGCCCAGCAGATGTTACCGCTGGTATACCCTGCAGAACCACCAGCAATGTTGGGCTGGGATCCTGTTACTTTCAGCCCCAGGAGGCTTTACAGGACTGATAGGGATGCCCACTGAAACTGGCGTAACATTTCTGCTCTTCCTGTGGGAGATACACAGCAGCCTTCGCAGCCTAGAAGGAAAGAGGAGAAGAAGATGTTGAGAAATGGGGTCTCCAACTCTGGATGGCCTCTTTAAATTTCTGTGGAGTTTAGGATCCATCCAGAATGGCCCTGGATGGGTAGCAATGAGCTTGTGGGGCAGGGGGCTTGAACTCCTACATGGGTGGCCAGTACCCTTCTATGATGATCCCTGTGCTATATGCAACCCAAACAGTGGCCCTGTCTTGGCACTTAGTGTCTTGGTAGATCCTTTATCTCCTCCTCCCCTCCCCCGAATCTCCTGTTCTCGGTTCACACTCCCTGCAAAGTTGAATGAGACTCTTGGAGAACTTCGAATCACGCTGTCACCACCCAGTGAATTTGTAATAACCTTTCCTTAACACACACTGGGACTTGCTAAGGATTTGTAGTTCCCTTTCCTTTCTACTCTAAGCAAGCGATAACCGAACTAAGGCACGTGTAAAGAAGTGTAGGAATAGCAGATACTTTTAAAGAAAAATATTTATTCTATTAATAAAAATAATAGAAATCATACAAGGTCTTTTGACCTTGCAGGTACAAAACGTATAGTTATCAGATATTCATTTCAAGCAAGCCAACAGAATTTTTTTTAAAATAAGGCCTAACTGTTCTAACTGACACATTCCTAAGTAACTGATACAGAGATGGACTCTTCCAGCCTGGATGGTTTTGAGATGTAGTTACTAGCCTTGGCCTGGCACAAACTACCTTCCTGAAATAGGCTTTCTGGAGACTCAACACTGCAGTTTTCCCCAACTGGCAAGACCCACATCAAGGGAGATACTCTCACTCCAGGCTCCCCACTGCAGAAGCTCCTCCAACTGATCTCAGAGGCCTTTTAGAGCCCCTCTGTTGGAAGCTTCCGGAAGAAACTCTCACTCCTGCTCACTGATTGACCAAGTGAGCCTTCCGTCAGCTGTGATGTAATTACTCATTTGCATGTACCTCCCTCTCAGCCTGACTCTTCATTGCCTGACAGAAGTCTTCAAATGACTGGAGGTCCAGTCATTACAGTTAGGTAGCATTGATAGTACAGTGGACCCTTGTTATACGCTGGGGTTTGGTTCCAAGATCCCCCGTGTATAACAAAATCCGTGTATGCTCAAGTCCCATTAAATATAATGACATAGCAAAATGGTGTCCCTAATAAAAAATGAAAAATCAAGGTAAATGTATACTTTTTTGGGACATTTTCAAACCGTATATGCTTGAATCCGTGTATAAAAAATCCGTATATAAGAAGGGCCGACTGTATTTGACAGGAGTGGGAAGATCCAGTTCCAGTTCCCTCTAAGTGATGTGAATCTCTAATCCAGGAGAGACCTGGGTCCTAAATCAAAGGCCCCATTCACACTACAAAAATAATCTGGGATGAACTGGGGTTGAATCCTTGGTGCTCACACACATCCCGAACGCATTTGATGCACCGGGGGAAGGGGGTCTGGTATCTCCCCCTATCTGCGATATTCAATACCGTTTTTCCCCAAGGTTTTACTGAAAGATCGACATTGATCTAAATCACTGGCAGTGTGAATATGCTTCCAAATCGATTCCAATCATTCTGTATCATTAAAGAAGGGAGGTGGCTCCATTTTAACCTGAAACAATGGCATGTCTGAATAACACAAGGGTTAAAATGACTAGAAGAGATTTGCAAACCCAAAATGTAATGGGAACAACAAACTAAATATGCATCAGCATATTTGCAGCAATCTCCATAGCCTTGGGACAAAAAAAAAAAAAAAAAAAAAAAAAAAAAGAGTGAATGCCTTCAAAGAAAGTCCAAAAGAAATGAGCTCTGCACCAAAGTTGGTGGCAGAATCAAACCCTCAAGATCACTGACAATTGAAGAGAAATCCAAGAGCACAGGACAAAATCTTCATGCCCTGTGGAAGCTTCCAGCTGAAGCAGACATTAGGAACGGGAAGGGAGAGCAGTGAAAGAACCAAACAAAATCCTAAAGTGTAAAGGTATATGTGAACTGAACACTAAAGTGAGGATAGTCCAAGCCCTTGTATTCACCATCACCATGTGTGGATGGAGAGTGAGAAAAGCGGGTAAGGAAGGAAATCAACTCATTTGAGATGTAGTGTTGGAGAAGAGTGCGGAGGATACCATGGTTGGCCAAGAAGACAAACAAATGGGTCTTTGAACAGAACAAGCCTAAACTCTCCTTGGAAGCCACACTTTCATTTTTTGCATGAAGAGATTTACATCTGTGAATCAATCCAAAATCAATTCATTGTTTTCACTATGTTTTAAGGCAGCAAATCTTTCTGTGGCATTTAAATCCGATTTATAAGTTCCCATTCACCACTCTTCTGGATCAAAACAGAGGCACCTCCATTTTGTGAATGGTGACTGTGCGATCTGAATTGATCTGATAGTGCATTCATGCTATCAGAGACACAGGACGTTGTGGCTCTTAAAAAAAAACGCTAAGAGATCCGGTGCCAAATGCACCGGTTTAAATGGGCTTTTCTGTGCCCTCTCCCAAAAAACAAAACAAACACTGCACCACGTACAATCAGTGCAAGTCTGAATGGCAGGGAAATAACATGGTTTCCAAACCGGGTTATTTCATTGTGTGAATGAGCCCTAAGATGATCAAATTGAGGCTGTTGTACTTTGGCCGTGTCATGAGAAGGCATGACTCATTAGAAAAGACAGTAATGCTATGGAAGGTAGAAGGTAGCAGAAAACATGGAAGACTGACACTAGGTTACTGGCCTGAGCCTGTAGGACCTGAGCAGAGAGGTTGAGAAGAGAGGGTCTTGGATAAGTCTCATTCATTGGGTCACAACAACGAAAGAGCAAACACCTCACAAGTACAGGACTCTTCATACGCAGAGGCCTCCCCATGAGGAGAACTTCTCCTAGAAGCCTTGCTTTAGCTGTCCTGGCTCAATGCTAGGGAATTCTGGGAATTGTAGTTTTGTGAGACATTTTGCTTTCTCTGTCAGAGAGAGCTCTGGTGCCACAATCTGGTGCCCAGGATTCCCTAGCACTGAGCCAGGACAGTTAAAGCAGTCTCAAACTAGATTAATTCTGCAGTGTGTTTTGGATGTAACTCACTAATTCTGAGGTTATAGAACAACTGTGATAAATTAGTTTCTTGGAATTACTTTCTACACTCTGATTTCTCTATATTAAGACCAAAAGTAGTAATCCCACGAAGAAATGCTGGCTGCTTATAGCCATAAGCAGGGATAGGTCCTGGAGCAGATATCTCCATCTATTTATACACCAACTATAAAATTGTCTAAGCATTTATCCTGCTCTATCCTGACTTTATTTTACTTCATTTTTAAACCGCGTCACTGTATTTTACACTACATAGTTATACCCCTTTGATTCCACTTAGCTGCTAGGGCAACAGCCTAAGGATTCCTGGAATTTGCAGTTTTGGCAGGACTCACTTATCGCTTTGCCTCAGGAAAGACCACAATTTCGCTTTCACGTGTGATAATTAATCATGTCAATTGGCTTGGGTTCGAATTGAATCTACTCCCCTTTCCTTTCGGAATGGCTTTGGACTGGAGTTCCAATTTCCAGGTGTGATAAACTTCTTAGAATCCTCAGCCAGAGAATCCCTTTATGCCTCTGATTCCACAGAATGCAACCAAGGTGGTTAAAGTGAAATTATAGTGCTATAACTGTATAGAGTGAATGGGTCTTAATAACCTTTTTTCAGAGCCCAGCAGTCTCTTGCCCTGATCTGTTCTGTTTTTGGTGGAGGCGAGATCCCCTTTGTCTTCTGAGGTCTTATTTCTCCATCCCAGCATGAGAAGAAGTCTAAGCTAGGAGTCCAGACTGTCCCATGCTGAGCCTGGGGCGGTGCCTTGTGTGCCATGAATTTATTTGGACAAAATTACATAAAATATTTTCTAAGCAGCTTTTGCAAGGGGTGTCGTAATGGGAACCAGCCGCCCATGCTGAGAGAAAGATGGTTTCTATCAGAAGAATGGGGCCAGGTTGAATGAAAAACAGGAAGGCAGGAGGAAGGGAACTGGCTTGGAAGAAGAAATGATAATAAACTTAAGCTCTTTATTAATCTCTCTCTAGCTTTCTGTGGCGGTGTCACCATATTTAAGAGAGACATTCCTCTAAAGGACTAGGAGCTGCTGACACTAGGGATCAAGTGTTCTTTATGGACAGAAAACATAGGAGAAAATCTCAGCAGAGAGAGAGAGAGAGAGAGACACTGGGTTGGTCGGAGAAATAGATCCTATTATGGCAGGGGCTTATAACAAAATGTTGCAGTGTTATGCCTCACCCTCATGAGAATTTTTCAGATCAGAGGAAAAGTTCTGGAACCAGGAAAGGCACTCTGAGAAGCCTAATCCAACCATTCCTTTTCAAAATACTGACTGTGAACTGCCAAATGCTTGAACAGGTCAATTCCCACTGCCCTCTGCTTTTCTTTTTTGGATTTGATATCAGCTAGCACAAAAATATTCCTAAACTCAGGCTGTTCTCAGCTATAGCCTTGGTTGATAGATGCATAGAATCTGTCTGGATTTTGTTAGATCCCTTTCTTGATGACCCACCATGTCATCCAGATTTTATAAACTGAGAAATTCTTACCAAGCAGAATTAAATTTTTATTTTAATTCACAAACCTGTGCACTTCTTTGGGTCCAATGTGTCTCTGAAGTATGTAAAAGCCAGTACCTTGTGCCTTTTCCTTCCAGACTGGCAAACAGCCACATGAATATACTACTAGAGGAAACGATAGTCATGAACTGATACATTCTTATTAACACTTTAGTTTGGTAGACTGCCAGTTAATAGACTGAAATGGTACCTGCTTATTAACAGCACAGGCTGGCACTGGAAGCATGAGAGTGGCTCCAAACAAATCAGATGTTTTAAAAACAGCAAGTTTTGAGAAGGGCTGCAAATTATGGCACGCATGAAAAAGCCTCCACTAAAAGCAGTAAAACTTACTTCTGGGTAAACATCCATAGGACTGTACTCCACATATGGGCTTTAATGTAAAATTCTGCTTCTAGGCAATGCTTTTTTAAAAAAGAAAAGAAAAGAAAACCTGGCGTGTGTGACAAAATTAGCATAATTTATTTTGCCTTACCTAACTTATTACATAATTTTTAAAATAATTTACTTAAGAATTAACAATAGCCAACTAATTTGACTTTTAAAAAAGTTTCTTCTAGTCATAGGGAGACACAAGGATTTATTTTAAAGTTGATTTCTCCAACTCAATGAGAATCTTATTCAGTTCTCCTGTTTCTGAAAATCAGCAAATACCGAAACAGAAAGGCTAGAAACTTGCTCTTGGTTTTTAAAAGATGAACCAAGTTATAACTTCTCAGTACTTGCCTTCTGGAGTCTGGACTAAAGACATGCACTCTGCAGGCATGATCTGAAGTTTACTCTTTAACTAAAGGCTTAGGACTGGATGATTACTCTTTAATGTATGTATTTTAACCCACATTTCCTTATTGCAGCACCATGATTTTAATGGTTTGTGCCAATGAAGCAGCTTTAACCACTTAAATATAAGCAATGATTTGCATTATTGTTAATTCAAGATCAATCTTAACCCTGGTTGATAGTCCAGACTCTGTGTCTTCCTGATGATGAGAAGAAACCCTCTGGAAATTATACAAGAGACTTGTTGTCAGCCCTGTGGCCATCTCCTCCATGGATCCATCAATTGGCTCTCTCAACCCGAAGCCTTGTTCTGCTCTAAACAAAGCCAGCAAAATTGTGTGTGTATATATACACATGCCTATATATGCAAGGACCAGCTCTGCCAATGTGCTGCTGGCTCATTTTGAGTGAAATTTCTGAAGTTATCAGAGGAATGAGAAACACAGGGATGAAGGTGCTGCTTTTCAGTTCCCAGTATAAAAAGTTCAGGGCTTGGTGGGACTTGGCAGTGTCCAGTAGGGGATACTCACCTATGTGCAAGAGGGAAGTATAATTTGGGGCACTCCATAGGATATTTTGACAGTCCCGAGCCCTAGTTCGTTGTCATTTTTGTCACAGGTTTTCTTATCACTGACTTGATATGCCACACTTCACAGCTTCCCACATTATGCAATACAAAAACGTTTTGAATGGCATAGCACTTGATGTCATTCCATAGAGGATGTTTTCCTGGATGAGGTCATGTAAGATTTGGCCCAGTTGACAACTGAAGATAGAGCGCCTTCCCTCGATAACTGTCATCTTTCAGCCAGTGAGGGAGAGAATAGGCTGGCCCAGTGTCATCAGGGGCTAGCTTGAAAATAGAGCGCCCTCCCTCCATAACTGTCATCTTTCGGCCGGTGAGGGAGAGAATAGGCTGGCCCAGTTCCACCAGGGCTAGCCTGAAGAAGAAGAGCCCTCCCTCCAGTCCATCTGCCTTGGTCCAGGGAGGGAGAGAAGAATGCTGGACCTGATCCCCTCCCCCCCTCACCATTCCCTTCTCCTTTTGTGTCATGTCTTTTAGATTGTAAGCCTGAGGGCAGGGAACCGTCTATTATCCCCTCTGTTGTAAACCGCTCGGATTCCCAGTGATTGGGCGGTATATAAATAAAACCTATTATTATTATTATTATTATTATTATTATTATTATTATTATTATTATTATTATTATTATTATTA
>NC_056523.1:191180625-191185596 GCF_019175285.1 Sceloporus undulatus
TTTTGGAGCACACAACCCTAGTTCCTTATTGTTTTAGATGTGCATGTGCATGCATGCACTCATACACACAGATGCACATTATTAGAATGATGTACCACGTTGGACAGTTGTTGTTGTTAACCACCTTCAAGTCAACCTCAACTCATGGCAATCCTGCAGATGAGACATCTCCAAGACCTCTTGTTCTCCACTGCTCTGCTCAGGTTCTGAGATGTACACCTGTGACCTCTCTGACTGAGTCTAGTTATCTAGCATGTGGTCTTCCTCTCTTTCTATTGCCCCCACCTTAAGTAGCATTATTGTCTTGTCCAATGATTCATGCCTTCCCATGATGTGACCAAAATACAACAGCCTCAGTTTTGTTGTCTTGGCTTCCAGTGACAGTTCAGTTTTGGTCTGTTGAAGGACCCATTTGTTTGTCTTTTTGGCATCTATGGTGTTCTCTACACTCTTGTCCAGCACCACAACTTAAATGAGTTGATTTTCTTCCTATCTGCTTTTTTCATTGTCCAGCTCTTACGTCTGTACATGGAGATGGGGAATACAGTGGCCTGGACCATTTTAACTTCAACGCTCATTTGTATGTCTTTGCACTTTAGATGCAGTAGGACAGTAACCTCTGGGTATAAAAAGCTTCAGGTGAAATGGTATTCATTACTATTGTGTAGAGCACTGCTTCTCAGGTTATCTGATGTAGGGGACTGACAATTATTAATTTTCCCAACATGCCATGGATTGGTACCATATTTGTGCCCATTGGCCACAACTGTTTCCTTCTTTCCTGCAAACTTTCCATGCACGCAGAGGCTCAGGGACCAGCACCAGCTTATGGACCACCACTTTGAGTGGCATCAGTATAGCAAATACTTTCTCTGGAGAGGTGAGTGCATCCCTTTAGGTGACCCAAAGTTTATCTTGGGAGAACAAAGCCCTGGTATTATGACTGTGATTGCCATCAGGGAGTCATCATACATTCATACACATTGTTTTAAAGTTATGATAATGAATTGGAAAACTAATTATTTATTTTGAAAGAGATAGTTCATTGGTCATCCAGATAAGTGATAGAAGTTAGTTCTAAGCTTAGTGTCTTAGGGTATATAAATATTAGGTCCTTATTTAGCTGAGTGACTAAGCCCTGTTTTAAAGCTTTGTGCAAGAAAGGAACTGTGAATGTGAAGGCTACTTGAGCATTACATTGGCAGCTAGGGCTGGAGAGAGATGAAGATTCTCAGGAGCCAAACCAGACAGTGTCTTCAATTTATAAAGAGCAATAATTATCTCCTGGCGTATTGGTGGTAGGAAAGGGAATGACATAGAAATGCCCTTGAATGTAGAAATGTTCTTGTTTGACCCCGGTGTCATGCCATCATGGCCAATACGGCACTGAAAAGGCTACTTTCTCTTCCCATCCCAGCTGTGTGCATAGCTTTTTCTGGACATAACCACGTCAGGGTGCAGGGAATGTGTTTACCAATTTGAATGCCACAGTTATGAACCGTGGAAGATTTCTCCTATTATTTGCCCTGAGTCAACACTGACTGGAAACACATGTTACTTCAGCCTAGTTGTGGCAAAGCTAAAGGGGACAGGTTTATTAAAGGAAAAGTGAAGGTGTCATGGTTAGGGTGAGACAGAAAGAAACCAATATTAGTTAAAACAAAACAAAACAAAACTGATATATTTAACCTGTCTGGAGAATTTGCATCAATGCTGCATCCTGCTGTGCCCCATAAACCTGTGGCACATAATTAGAAATGTAGGGAAGGTATCCACACTTTACTACATCTGGCTTTGGAGGAACATAATATAAATATTGACTGGCATTTTGTTGGTTACTTCCCATTAGAGTAGGCCTGTTCAATCAATTGTAGAATGGTGAGTCAGCCATTCAGCAGATAAGTGCCATTGGCTCAATGGATCTACTTTAGTCAAGACTAACAACAGGATTAAGGCCAGCATTTTTAATGAGTTATTTATACATCCCCTTTTTTGGATCATGAAGGTATAGATAAGTCACATTTGATAACTTCACTCTTTTTTGCTGTTGTGGTTGTAACTTTTTAGTTACTTTGCTGTTCCAAGGGTGTGGCATCAATAACTGCTGAAGAAGGGATGCATCTACACTGTAGAGATAATGCAGTTTGATACCACTTTAAGTGCACCATCCTATGGAATCCTGGGATCCATAGTTTTACAAGGTCTTTAGCCTTCTTTGCCAAAGAGAGTTGGTGTCTCATAATGTCAAACTACAAATCCCAGGATTCTGTAGGAGGGAGCCTTGACAGTTAAAGTGGTGCCAAACTGCATTATTTCTTCACTCTAGATACACCTGAGGAATCTCATGTGGTTCAACTGTTGTCTAATGCTGTGTCTTCTGCTGCTGCCTCATTTTCTACCATAAGGCTTGAGGTGCTGATGGATTAAAGAATACAGTAGTGTGTTTTGCATTAAAGGCCAACACCTGGTTGCATCCAGGTATGGTTTTTAAAATGTTACTATAAGTAACTCAATCCTGTAGCACCTTTGACGGTACTGTAATTAAGAAAAAACAGTTTCTAGCATAAGCTTTCATGGACTGTATTCTTCTTGATTAGATGCTGTCTCCAAGGTGCTACGGGATTCCCTTATATCTTTTCTATGCTGAAATAGACTAAGACAGCTATGACTTTAAAAGGAATTAATTCATCCAGCATGGGCAAGACCTTGGGCAAGTTGCACTCTCTCAGACTCAAGAGGAGAGCAATGGCAAACTCCCTCTGAAGAAACATGCGAAGAAAACTCTATCATAGGTTCACCTTAGGCTCACCATAAGTTAAAAATGATTTGGAGGCAAACAACAACAAAATTCATTTACCAATGGAAACTGGAATGCCAGGAGTTACCCTTACAAAATTCCTCCTAAATATTAAAGTGGAAAAGAGATTCTACCTAAACTTTAGGCAGAATTTCCTGAAAGTAACAGCTGTTCAACTGTAGAAGATGCTGCCTCAAAGAGCGGTGGGCGTCTTCTTCTTTGGAGTTTCCAAAATAGAGATTAGATGGCTATCTGTAGGTAGTGCTTTGACTGTGTATTCCTGCATGGCAGGGGCTTGGACTGGATAGTCCTTGGGGTCTCTTCCAACTCTAGACCTGTATGATTCTAGCATTGTGACTATATTGGTAACTATTGGGAAGAGTCTTCCTGAAATGATAACTCTAACTTATTACTTTTAAAAGGAGGTTACAAATGGCCCATTCCCACTGGTGGAATACCCCGTGTTCCAATTTCGCTCTGCCTCACTATAGAAGTCAATTCCAAAAAGTCCCTCATTCTTATTATGAAAAGGGATCTTTTTGGAATTGATTTTTATCCGTTGGAACCCTTGTCATTCCCATTGGGGCCGGGGTAGGCGGAGCAGCCCTTCGGCTGGTCACCCCCCCCAACCCCTTTGCACCAGCAAGCTTTGACAGGACACCACGCCTCACCTTGCCTCGCTGCTCTGGAGGCCGCTCCAATGGCGGGCCCTGCATCTCGGGCCGTGGTGGCCAGCCTTCCTCCTGGGCCCCCTCAGGCGAACTGGACCCGACGGACCTGTATGGCAGGATGGGGGAAGGACGTGAGTGACTCATGGACCAAAGGGTGGCCCTTCGATGCGCCCTCTCGTGGGGGGGTTGGAGGAGTGGTGCACCCCAGAGGGTTTCCAACACCTGAGGAGTGTGTGTGTGTGTGGTGAGTGCCTTTTTTGGGGCATCTGGGGTGGCGGAGGAGCAGGCAGGGAAGAGGAGGGAGCACAGAGGCTGGGGAAGGTAGCAGAGAGGAGGAGGTAGAAGTGGAGAATGAGGTGGTGGACCAGAAGGAGGACGAGACTGGAGGAGATGAAGGCAAGGCCAGGGGACTCGGGAGGAGGAGGAGGTGGATGGACCCCCTGTGATGCAGAGAACACCCGGCTGACCAATCAGAAGGCAGCTGAGGTCCAGCCAATAGAATGTGGGCTGGGACTTCTGGACATTCCGTGTGTCCATTGGTTTTGGCAGTTGGAATGTTGACAGTTGGGATTTGACAGTTGAGGGAACAGCTGAGTCCAAGAGAGGACTGGGTTCCAGGAGTTCCTGAGGGAAGAGTCAGTCAGGGCTTGGGATCTTGAGAGTGAGGGTTCCAAGGATAGAGAAGGACGGTTAGGGGTAGTGTCTGAGTGGGAAAGGGCTCTCTACCATTACACTTCCAGGACTCTAGAAAAGGGAGTGGCTGGAGTGTGATATCCTGCGGGATAGTGTTAACCTTGGTGACTGTTAGGTCTAATTTTAAGAGAGGAACTTAATAGAAAGATTGAGTGAATCTTAGTTAAAAGAAACTGGTGATTTAGATAAAGATTTATAAACCCAACGGTAACTGTAACAAAGTAGAAAGTAAAATTACAACTGGGGGTGTCTCTGGGGAGAGATGGTGACAGCTCTCTGCCACTTGTCCCTCCTGCAGAAACAGAATCGATTCTGATGGCTTTCCCACCTGTTGGAATCGTGTCAGAATTGATTCCTTGGGGAAAAAAACTCGAAAACCCAGCTACCAAAATACTCTGGGCTTTTTGCATTTGCTCCATTCCCCACCCCCCCAATCGATCACATGAGGCTCAGGATCAATTTCCAGTGGAAACTATGGACATAAAGCTCGAATCAGGATCCGAAGCGTTTCATAGTGGGAATGGGCCCAAAATCTGTCACTAGCTTTTTTTTCCAGGGGAATCTCCCTTCCTAGGGACATAACTTTCTTGATTTCTCACCTTTTCCTTTCATCTTTCCAGGCAGACATGTCAATGGAAAGGTATTGGGGAGAAAATGAGATGATGTCTGAGAGGAAGCCACACCACAAGGCTGAGAGCAGGTCTTAATTGCTGCAT
This sequence comes from Sceloporus undulatus, assembly GCF_019175285.1. Lineage (NCBI taxonomy): Eukaryota > Metazoa > Chordata > Lepidosauria > Squamata > Phrynosomatidae > Sceloporus > Sceloporus undulatus. Next base: position 191,185,503 of record NC_056523.1, read on the forward strand.
TAATTGAAGTCCCAGCAGTTGCCCAAGAATGCTGGCTTCATTCATTCCTTTATTAAATCTATGCCTTGATTCCCACTGCAAACGTTTCAAAAGG
>NC_056523.1:191190596-191222197 GCF_019175285.1 Sceloporus undulatus
CTCCCGTGATCAATCTGGCTGCCATATTTTGTACCAACTGAAGTTTCTGAACTTGGCACAAGGGTAGCCCCAAGTAGAGCACATTACAGAAGTCCAATCGAGAGGTTACCAGTGCATGTACTACTGTTTCCAGGTCCCTCGGCTCCAGGAAGGGGTGCAGTTGGTGTATCAGACGGAGCTGATAGCAGGCGCTCTTGACTGTTGCATCCACCTGAGCTGTCAGTTGGAGTGACGAGTCAAGGAGCACCCCCAAGCTGCGAACAGAATCCTTCAGGGGAAGTGTGACCCCATCCAGAACTGGCTGACACAACTCCATTCCTGGATTCGGGGTTCCTATAGCGAGTACCTCCGTCTTACCTGAATTCAGCTTGAGTCGGTTTTCCCTCATCCAGTCCATTACCGCCCCAAGGCAGGCATTCAGAGGAGAGATGCCATCCTTAGTCACTGCTTCAGTCTGAGACATAGAGATATATATTTGGGTGTCATCAGCGTACTGATAACACCCTGCCCCATGTCTCCGGATGATCTCACCCAGCGGCTTCATGTAAATGTAAAACAGCATTGGGGACAGAATCGCGCCTTGAGGGACACCCGATTTGAGCTCCCTCTTGGCCAAACAACTGTCCCCAAGCGACACCATCTGAAACCTCCCCGAGAGGTAGGACCGGAACCACTGCAATACAGTGCCTCCAATGCCCAACTCTCTCAGGCGTTTCAGAAGGATACCGTGGTCAATGGTATCGAAGGAGGGAGGACAGAATCCCTGAGGCAAAAGGCTTCAAAGGTTAAAAGCAAAGTTAAAAGCTTGAATCTGGCAAATAAACACATTTTGGCAGCTAATCTCATACCTTCCAACTGTTCCAGTTTGGCAGGAACAGTCTACTGTTTTTTTCAGATACACTTAAAACAATCCAGTTTCTCTCTATTCCTCCCACTTCTCCCCTTTGTCCCCAGCTCTATTTTGCTGTTTCACATCTCTGAGTGTTCTTGAGAAAGCACAATAGTAAAGATGTTTAGGCTCATTAAAAAGCCTTTTATGCAGAAGTGAACACATTGCATCAGCTCCAGTCAGTTTGGCTAACAGTCAGGGATCATGGAAGCTGTAGTTTCTAATAATATTGGTATGGCTACAAGTTTCCACTGCCACATGAACGAAAGAGGCCTGTTTGGGGCTGTTCCTGAGATGCATAGTTTTGCTAGGAAAATTGTCAACTCATGGACAGTGTGCCAGCCTTTGGGAGAAAATATATTTCCTGGCTCCACTTCTTCTTCTTCTTTTTGGTTGCTAATGAGAGGCTTCAGGAGTACGTTGTGTTCATTTTGTTATGAGCTAGTTAAATTCTGGGCCTTATACCCACTGGAACTAATATTAGAAGTATCACTAACATAGAGATTAGAAGTAACAAGTGACATGTGATGTACAGTACTTACTTGTAACTTGTTGCCTTTAGAGGTATGAAAAAAATCATGCCTTTGGGGCAACAAGTTACTTTTGTAATGATGGTACACAACGATAACAATGATCAGTAATTAATTTACTTAATTTTATTTTATTTAGAGTATTTATACCCTGCTCTTCACCACAAATGCTCTTTATTAGTGTAATTAGTAACTTTCAAAGATTACTGTAGACATGAAGTTTTAGTGGTGTTTTGATAAATTTTAAAAGTTGTATGTCATTCTCTTATGAATGCTAGGGATTTTTTTTTCTCAAAAAAGTAATAGAAAGTAATAGAAAAGTAACAAGTAGTACTACAAGTAATGTAACAAGTTATTTTTTCATCACTGTGGGATAACATCCCCTCCAACTGTCCCGATTTGGCAGGGAATTTCCATTAATCCTCTGTTGTCCTACTTTTTTCATTTGATTTTTTAAATATCCCAGTTTCTTTTTCCTCTTCCCATTTTCCCACTTTGTCCTTAGTTAACTGCAATTGCTGTAAACTGTGTTCAAAGTGGAAGAATTAGTTAGCACTCAGTTAATTGACAATGGGAGAGAAGGGAGGAGATGGAGTCTTGTCCTTCCAAGGAAGCTCAGGCAAAAGCAAACTGCTGCAGCTTCCCCTAGCTTATTTATGCTTCCTTATTAATAACATTCTCCATCTTGACCATACTCTGAAATGGCATGTCCAAACAAGTCCCAGGTTTCGCCTATGAAACATTGGAAGGTATGACATTACCATGGGGCTGACGATCATTATTATTCTCCATTAATGCATAGTTACTTAGAGGGACCTATTATTGTGATTGTTGTTGTGTGCCTTCAAGTTGTTTCCAACTTATGGTGACCCTAAGGCGAGCCTATCATGGTGTTTTCTTGGCAAGATTTGTTCAAAGGAGGTTTGTCATTGCCTTCCTCTGAGGCTGAGAGCATGTGATTTGCCCAAGGGCACCCACTGAGTTTTGTGGCTAATTGGGGAATCAGACCCTGGTCTCCAGAGTCCTAGTCCAACACTTAAACAACTATACCACACTGGCTCCAACAGAGATATAGCTAGGTCTATTATGTTTGCATACCTTCCAATGTTGTCATATGTAGAGGATTTTTACATATAAGCGTGCATTTTAGCACTGTCAGCCTTTTTTCACTCCTTTTATGAATTTTATATTTTATAATAGCTTTGTTATTATCTGTAACCTATGATTTTCAATAAATGTCTTTTTGGACCTGTGTAATACTTTGATTATATTACTTTAAAAAAATTATCCTGGATCTAGTAGTGCCAGGCAGCCATTCAATTCAATAGATTTGGGTATCATAAAAGAGCAGAAAATTCTTAATTCATTATGAATTTATGAGTGCTTCAAGGAGAAGAGTGCCATAGGCGCGTTACAGACCGCCGAGAAGCGGCGGTCTGCCGCCGCCGGTTGCAGCGTCCGGGAACTGCAGCAGCCAAACCGCGCGGTTCCCAGACGCTGCACAGAAGGAGTGCGAAAATCGCGCTCCTTTCAGGGCCCCGGAAGAGATGCCGCGAGGCGCTAGTCACACACTTGCGGCATCACTTCCAAGGTGCGAAGTGCGGATGCAGAGCGTCCGTTACATCAAGATGGCGGCGGCCATGTGGAACGGCCGCCGCCATTTGTTACAGACTGAGTCCGTCCTAGGGTGCCTGTGTGTAACGGGCCATAGTCATGTTTCTTTACTTCAAATACCAAAAGAATTTGACATGTGTATCATTCACTACTCTCCTGAGGTAGCAAAATCTCTTTGGCCAGCTCTGAAGGCTGGATACAGCAATGAAGAGCAAGGTCTCTTTGTATTTCAATCACAAGTATCTACTGGTACTATACCAAGGTTGTTGTCTCCCTGCAGACCAACCTTCAGCTTCAGAATGCCTGAGAACAGAGCCTAGGAAAATTCCTTATTGATAACAATCCCCAGATAATTCCCTTAACCAGCATGGCCCTGGGGAATCCTGGGAACTGTATCCCAAAAAAACCAAACTTTTCCTAGCTCTGCAGACATGAACAACATTTGGAAACGACTGTTTTAGGAGATACGGTGCTGATTCTCCTACAGGTTGAGTCCCCTTTGTCTGAAATGCTTGAGACCAGAGGTGTTTTTTTTTTAATAACTGTATTTACATATACATACATAATAGGATATCTTGGAGATGGGACCCAAGTCCAAATACAAAATGCATTTATGTTTCATATATACTTTATACACATAATGTGAAGGAAATTTTATACAATATTTTTAATAATTTTGTGCAGGAAATGAAGTTCGTGTACACTAAACCTTTGTGTACACTGAACCATCAGAAAGCAAAGGTGGAACTGTCTCAGCCACCCTTGAAAAATGTTTTTTTTTTTGAAATATTTTGTATTTCCCGATAAAGGAAGACTTAACCTGACCAAAAAAGGAGAGAGGGGAGCTAATTCAAGACAGTCTTTGCAAGCTGCCCAAATCCCTTACTCCAGCAGGCCTCTCGCCTATATCCTGAAGCCAGTAAAAACCCTTGCCACTCTAGTAGGAGCAGGATGCTGGTGCCTGTAGTCACAGACTTGGCACTGTGTAGTGAGAGATGGGCCAGCTAAGCTTGAGGGAAGTGGGAGAGGAAAGGGAGGGAGGTCTCCTTCTCAACAGGAGCAGCTCATGGCTTCTGGACAGTAGTTGGCTGTGTGTACGGGCACAGAAGCACCATTCATTGGAGTGAGGCCTCGGAGCCTGGCCAGGTGCTCCGAAACAAACTCCCCTGTATGAGGTGGGCTGCATCCTGTGACTGGCATGAATTTCCAAAGCCCCCCTTGGTACTGCCAGAGCCTTTGCTCCAGTCAAAGCTGTGCTACCCCTCCTCCTTCTTCCTCCCCCATTGCCAGAGAGTTGTGGGGATGAAGAATATAAAACCGCTCACTGTATGGGAAGAATATATGCAACCAAGTGGGGATCCCAGCCTGGAGAGCAGCAGGCTTGCAATCAAGAAGGCAGTAAAAGGATGAAGCTCCTTCTCCTTGCTCTCTTGGTCTTGGCCTTATGGGCTCCTCCTGGCTGGGCTGCCAGGAAAAAACCCAAAAGCCCGACCCAGGGCTTGAGTCCCCCCTCCTCTCCAGCTGCCCTAAAGGTGCCAGCCCAGCCAGCGAAGAGCCAACACCAGCTCACAGCCAGTGAGCTCATCCCAGGAAAAGGTGTGGCAGTGGAAGGTGAGTTGGGGCAAGCGGGTAGGAGAAAAGGTTAGGAGTGTTTGCTGGACTCTTATCAGGAAAGGGCTTTAAAAAGAGATGGGGTGGGAAACAGAACAAAGCTGGGGGAAACAGAGAGATCTTGTAGCACCTATGAGACTAACTGAAAGAAAGAAGTTGGAGCATAAGCTTTCGTAGACTTTAGTCTACTTCCTCAGATGTATTTGTAGACTTAAGTAGACTTAAGTCTGTGAAAGTTCATGCTGCCAACTTCTTTCTTTCAGTTAGTCTCAAAGATGCTAAGATCTCTGTACATACTGATTCTACTGTGCATGCGTCTGTGCATGGCTGAATCTTTGAAAGCTGGTGAAAGTTACTGGTTTTAGACTACAGTTTCCAGATTCCCCTCGCTGGCACAGACACTGTGGGATTCCAGAGACTGTAGTCCCAAAATTTAGTTTTCCAAGCAGTAAAAGTAAAAAAGTAACAGGGAGGTGAGATGGGTTGGTTTGTGAACTACAGTTGTCCCTCTGTATCTGCGGATTCTACCATCCACAGCTTGAAAATATTTGTTGTTGTTGCATGCCTTCAGTTCTTATGGTGACCCTCTCTAAGATGACCCAAGCATTGGGCTTCCCTGGCAAGATTTGTTCAGAGGAGGTTTGCCATTGTCTCCCCCTAAGACTGAGAGCATGTAACTTGACCAAGGTCACCCAGTGGGTTTCATGGCTGAGCTGGGAATTGAGCCCTGGTCTCCAGAGTCACAGTCCAATGCTCAAACCACTATGCCATACTGGCTGTCTTTGAAAATATCCCCCCACCACCAAAAATAAAATAAAATAAAATAAAATAAAAATCCCCAAAGCAAACCTTGGTTTTGCTATTTTATATGAGGCAAAATTATACCATTTTACTACGTCATTGTCTTTAACAGAACTTGAGCATCTATGGATTTGAGTATCCATGGAGAAAACCAAACCCTGGCAGATACCAAAGGCCCACTGTACTGCAGAACAGTGAAAGGGATCAAACTGAAACTAGCATCTCACCACTGGGGACAATTCCACACAGAGTAAGCTTCAAATACCTAAAACTGTTTCACTATCCTCTGTACCATCCAATCAGCTCCAAATCTCAACTTGCCCTTCCCCAGGTATGACAGCCTGCACTGGTCCATGCTTCCTCCTCTCTCAATCCTAAGAGCTATAGTTGCCACCCATCCAAAATATTACAGGCTCAGGTAGGATTTTACTCCCACAGCTGGTCACCATCAGTTGGGTGTAGACAGAGCAAGAGGGACATTTCATCCAAGTTCCTTTTGTGGTGATCATGGCTGCAGGAGACATCATAATGCACACAGTGTAATGGAGTGGTGAGAAATGTGTGCATTATAGAGTGTGTGCTCTAAATGTTATGGGTTGTGAGTATATGAGCAGTCTGCTCCCATAGGAGTGAGTTGAGCCATTGATCAGGACCTGAGGCAGAAGCACATTCATACATTTGCTTTTCAGTGATTGCAATGGCCTAAAAGAAAGCCCAGATTACTTTTGGGGATCAAAAAAGAAATGTTAGGTGTCCTGATTGATTCTTTGGGCCATCAGTTGAGCAACTTTAGGTAAAATAATGGAAATTTCCTATTTTCAATTAATATTTATCAGGGAGCCAGGATCCTATCCCGCCTTTCATAGTTGCCTTCACAATACCTGAACTTGCCATCCTTCATGATTCACTTTTTAATGGAGAAAATGGATGCTTTTATTATCAAACCATTATTTGTTGTTGTCTGTGTTGTTCTCTCAGGGTTTTTTTTTCTGACTTGATTTGTGATGTTGGTATTTATTGGGAGAAGGGAGTGATTCCAAAACAGTGCTGTTCATGACAGGCAAAATTCTTCTAAAGCTCTGCAAGACTCCTGTGCAGTAAAATGCTATGGTCACTCTTCTTTGGGGTTCAGATGCAAGTGAGTCCCAATTGGCATGAGACTGCAGCAATTGGATGCCACAGTCCTGAAGCTGGGCACTGCCATGGTACTGAATGGACAGAAAGCAAAAGGAGCAGCATTTTGCCATTCCTTTTCTTGTTGGCTTCATGCTGCTTTAAGCAGCCTTGGTGCAACTTCTGGCCACATTGGGGGCATGTATTGTGTGCATGCCATACCCTCGAAGAAGCCAGAAGACGCACTTTGGGGCCCATCTTTTTTTGGGCCACAGTGCAATAGACAAAGTACTATTGGCTTCTTGGGACTCCTGTGACTTTAATGAAAGCTTTCCTGTTCCTAGGAATAATGGAAACATTATTGATTCCTGTTTATCATGATTAATGATGAAGCAGCAGTCTATTAATGGGCCCATGGATACTGGTGCAATCATACTAGAGAGTAAGATAAGAGGGTGAGAATTACTGCAGAATAAACCATGTATCAGACTCCATTGTTAGCGTGCAGGAGGAGAGCTCTTATGCAGGAGGAGAGCTCAGGAAGTTAATGGTAATGTTGATTTATTTACATGTGTACAATATGAGGTTTTCCATATGTAAGCAGACAACTATCTCAAGAACAGCTCCTTCCCTTTCACTTTGAAAACCCAGATTTCTGTGCACTTCTCTGTGTATCTTCCAATCACTCCTTTTTCTTATTCTGGTACTGTACATACATTCACTCAAACCTGTATTGTACCTGTATTGGTATGATCACCCAGTGACCTCAAATGGAAGAAGGAGGTGGCTGGCCATTAAGCTTTCTGTGACCTGCTATAGCCTGGATATGAAACTGAATATCAAAGTTAGGCTTGTCTAAGCCATTGTATTTCCCATCACCATGTATGAATGTCAGAGCTGGACAGTGAAGAAAATCAATAGAAAGAAAATCAATTCATTTCAGATGTGGTGCTGGAGAAGAGTGCTGAGGATACTGCCAGAAAATCAAACAAATGGGTCATAGGACAGATAAATCCTGAACTCTCCCTGGAAGCCAAGATGACTAAACTGAGGTTGTCATACCCTGGCAACAACATGACAAGAGATGACTCAGTAAAACAGACAAGAATGCTAGGAAAGGTGGAAAGCAGTAGAAAGAGAGGAAGACCACATACCAGATGGATAGACTCAATCAACAAGGCCATGGAGCTGAGCCTGCAGGACCTGAGCAGGGCAGTTAAGGACAGAGTTGCCATGAGTCAAGGCTGATTTGAGGGCAGTAAACAATAAATGCTGGCCACATGACCACCGGAGTTGTCTACGGACAACGAAGGCTCTTTGGCTTTGTAACGGAGATGAGCACCACCCCACTACAGTTGGTTATAACATGCAGATCAAGGAAAACAATAAATAGCCTGGGGTTAGATACCAGTGCCCATCTACTTGGTAGTGATAAATGCTTTATGCAGCTGATCTTCTGCTTTGTGCTCATGGACACTACCAGAGTGAGTGATGGTGGCCATCTAGGTAGATCATTCTGGGCTCTGGAAAGGGTACTTTTTAATAATATAGCTCCCAGATTGAGCACAACTGGTGCAGGAGCTAAACCTGCTTCTTCCTACTAATGATTCCAACCACTGAAAAGCAAATCATCTCTGCCTGCTCAATTAAAGGTATCCTAGGGCAGCCTCCTTCAGTCTGGGCCCTTCCAGATTTTTTTGGGACTATGGATATTATTGCATGAGACCCTTTCTTGCCACAATTGTGTCAGTTAAAAAAATAGAACATACATCTTTGAAATAGTGAGGCTGCTTCTGCCATCACACTTTCTTCTGGACTCCCCCTTATCTCCACCTTCTTGTCCTTTGCCCTACCTTTCCTTCCTTCCTTCCTTCCTTCCTTCCTTCCTTCCTTCCTTTAAAAATTACTTTTATTTTCACTTTTTCACACAACTCTGAAATTCTGCTGCAGTGATGTAAGTTTAAAAGGAAAAGTAAATAAACAGAAGGGAGAAAAAAGGCAACCAGCCTGCTTGGGGACAACGGGAGAGGAGAAGACACTGGCATCATGTGACTGCCAATATCACAACTGCCCTGGCATTGATGTTTCACATCTGGGAACTAGCATGATTGTAAGATCATTGACGGGTTTCCTGCATCAATGAATAGGGACAGACTAATCGAGCTTGTGAGACTCAGGGGCTATAGGTCAGAAGCATCGTCATGCAATAAGTATTGCCAAAGCTGCTCCCCCCCCACTATAATCATAGCTTAAAAGCCATGTGTAGTAATCCCCTACAGCTCCAATAATTCCCGTTTGTCACGATGGCTAGAAATGATGGGAACTGCAGTCTAGCACATATGTGAGGAGGGGCTTGAGAAGACTGTATTTCCTAGCTAGTTTTTGCGTCACAAACGTGGTGCTATGATAGGAACTGTCCTTGATACAGATCAAGGTGTATGTTCATAAGAAAATAACACAGATATCCTGGTTTTCTCTTTCCTGACTGATTTCTATAGAGACAACTAAGTCTGCAGCAGGTGCAGGAAGTGTGACAGCAGAAAAAGAGTTCCACCGGAAAGGAAGAACGTTTTCAGTTCAGAAGAACAGCATCTTGAGGAGAAAGGAGCCAGCTGTTCGTCACCTGGACAGCCAAAGTCTGGGAAAAGGAGTTGTAGTCAAGAAGGAGGAACTAGCCCAAGCTGGGAAGAAGGTGTTGGGCACTAAGAAAAACGAGGCCAACAGTACCACTGCCAGAACCGAAGTTACTGGCTCTAATACAAACATCGGCCTAAGCCACGCAGGGGGTAAGTACACCCAAAGAAATATGAACAAGGGTGGGGATAAGGGAATAGGAACAGGCCTGTCAGCAGGTATACAACCCTACTACCATTTTTAAAGTGTATCTTCCAAGTTTAGGGCCCACCCTCAAACAACCTCACACCCAAAAGGGAATCCATTAAACACAGTGGATGTTGCTTCTGAGTAACTGCCCTGAAGTTCTTGCTACTCACCTGATGTAAAGAGATGATTTGGGATTAATTCGTATGGATTACAAGGGCATGACTCTCTCTGTGTGTGTGAAATGTGGATTTGGTTTTATCTGGAATCAATGTCTGATGATGACAAGCTGTCATTTTAAATTTCACTGCGAGTGTAAAAAACTAGGAAATCTAATTTAGAGCTGGGAGGTAACTACTTACAAACAACAAGTTGTTATTATATAGTGTCAAGTCAACTCCAGTTTATGGTGAACCTCTCATAGGGTTTTTGTGCGTGCAAGATTTGTTTGGAGAGGGTTTGCTTTTGCCTTCCTCTGAGGCTGAGAGAGTATGACTTGCCCAAGGTCACCCAGTGCGTTTCCATAGATGAATGTCTCTGGTCTCCCAGTGTCTTAGTCCAATGCTCAAACTATTATACCATGCTCTCTGGAACACATTAAATTAATTATCTTCTTTATCTTGGATCTTGGTCTCTTTCTGCTGTGATTTTCCAACACAGCCCAAAATTGCATTGATCAAAGAGCTTAGTGGGACATATAAAATGGCAGATATCCCACTGAGTCCCAGATGTCCCATGCTAGACCCAGTACTGGTAAACCCCATGAGGGCACCAGGCTCTAACAGTTGTCCAAGGGTGTCAGGTTTCCATGCTGGGCTTTACTACAGGCATAATGGAAAATGTGTCTCAGCAGTGGGAATCCCTACATTGTATGATGTCACAGGTGGCCACAGTACAGGAGGCTGCTTGTGTATCCCATTGGTTTGATCTGGCAAAAGAGCAGTATGCAAAGCTAACTGGTTGGCCAATAAAGTTTTTTTCCCCCCTTGGTTCTTCACTCTACAGAGAGGACTTTATCATATCAGCTTTAACATGGTGAATTTTAGGATCCACTGGCTGTACAAGGCTTGTTTATGAGTTGCATTTACATGATGCCTTTCCTCCAAGGAACTCAAGGTAGCATGCATGGTCCTCTTCCTCATGTTTAGTCTCACAGCAACCCAGTGAGGTGTAGGTTAGATTTAGATATAAGTAAGCTTCATTCATGGCCAAGTGAGGATGTGATTCTTGTGTTCTCAAGTCAGGATTTGAATTTAGAAAGTTCCATACCTTCCAACTGTCCCGAGTCCTTTTCTCCTAACTTTTGTGCTTTTCCTCATTCATATCTTTTGCCATCTTGACTACAATTGGCAGTTGCTCTGCCCATGTGTCAATGTTTCCATCTGTGAAATGTAAGAGGGTATGCAGTCTTCATCCAACACGCTAACCATCCCATTCCCTCTGGCTATCAATCTATGAGTAGCAGAAAAGTTCTGCATAGCGAGCCATCTTTGCAGGAACAGGGCCTTTTCAAGAACTACGCTCTACTTGTGCCAGAGAGCCTCTGGTTTACTGTGTTCCATGCTGTCTATTTATCAGGTGCTGGACTCCATGTTAATTGGGGAGTAGGGGTGTCCAATGGGTGCCTTGGGGTGGAATTACTTTTCATTGTACATATCCTATCCTTGCAGGTTTGAGCCATCATACAAAGGAAATACCAGTGAAGGGAGAGGTTGCTTCCCACCGGACAAAGACAAGAAAAGAATATGTTGCAGTCACACACAGGAATGCAACTCATTCACAGAAAGGAAAAGTGTCAAGTTCTTGGCACAGAAATGAAAGCCAAGAACGTTCTAGTTCTGCTCCCAAAAATGTTCCTCTAAAAAACAAAAAAGAGCCCAAATTCCTCCCTAGAAATGCCACCCGGACCTTGTTGCCAAAGAAGAACCTCTTCTCATCAGGGAAGGACCATCACACTCACCACAGAAATAACAGCCACACACTGATGCAGAAGAAGCCTAACAATACCTCAAGGAACATCACTCAGGCACAGGAAGCAAAAGAGGCTAGGTTTCTCCACAAAAATGTCAGCCGGGACCTGCCAGGGAAAGACAGTGGCACACTTTTCACGAACATCAGTGGGACATCGCCAGAACTAAAGCAAGCCATCTTCCAGAGGAATACTAGCCGGGCACAGTCATATAAGAAGTCCATTGTCCCTCACAGAAATGCCAGCCAGGTACTACCAGAGAAGAAATCTGGCACTGTGCACAGGAATATGAGCTGGGTTCAAGCTAGGAAGGCTCCCATTCCTTCCCAGAAGAATGCCAGCTGGGTGGTGCCACAGGAAAGGCTCAGGCCTTCTCTTAGGAATGCTAGCCAGGCTCTGCCAAGGAACAGACACAGCACCCACCAAAGGAATATCACCTGGACTGAGGTTAGAAAGGAGAGCAGACATCCTCACAAGAATGCCAGCTGGGACTTGCTGAAGAAAGAGCCCATTGCCTCCCAGAGAAATCTTAGCCAGGAACTGGGAAGGACAAAGCATGGGGCTCGCCACAGGATTCATGGCCACACAGGGGCAAGGAATGTATCTAGTGCCCCTTTGAGGACAACTTCTCGAACAGAGACTGTAGTGAAAGAACATGGACCATCTCATCGGAAGGGCATCAGAGTTGGAACAGTTACACCGAGATGGCGGCTCACAGTACCAACAGGAAGGGGTGAACCCATAATGCCATCCCTGCCAATGACCTGCCTGCTTTCTGAACATGCCATTGCTTGTGGCAATGCCCGCCTTAAACACGTGCCCAAACTGAATGACTCCGTGCTCAAAACCCTGTACCTGGCAGGTGACTCCCTGAGGGAGTGAAGGGGATCTCCAACCCACCCTTGCAGCCAGCTTCCCTTTCCCAAACTTGTTCCTGGTTTATACACTCTGCTGGCCCCAGTAAGAGTGCAATCCTGTGCAGGTCTAGGAAGAAATAATCCCTAGTGATTTCAACAGTACTTAGTCTTAAATCAAGGTGTAACAGACATTATCCATACCCAAATTCCACTCTGGGGTCCTCTCTGCACCTGCAGAATTCACATACTAGGTTGGGATTGGGAATCGTGCAGCTCTTCAGATGCTGCTGGGCTACAGTTCCCAGCACTCCTCCTCACCATTGGCTATCCTTGCTAGGGCTGCTGTGACTTGCAGTAAAAAAAAACAAAACAAAAAAAAAACATCTGGAGAACCACATGATTGTCATCCCAGTAAGATCTATATCAGGCTGAAACCAAAGCTGCAAATACCGTATACAGTCAGCCCTTCTTATACACAGATTTTTTTATACACAGATTCAAGCATCCACGGTTTGAAAACGTTCAAAAAAAGTATAAATTTCAAATATCAAACCTTGATTTTCCATTTTTTATAAGGAACACCATTTTGCTCTTTCATTATACAGTATTTAATGGGACTTGAGCATACACAGATTTTGTTATACACTTTGGATCTTGGAACCAAACCCCAGCATATAACAAGGGTCCACTGTATACTCCACTATAAGTCAACCTCATGTAAAAACTGAGGGCAGGTTTTAGGGCCCAAATTATGGATTTTGGTATGAAGTGTGGATAAATCAAGGGTAAAGCTTAGGGGCATGTAACAAAGGATCTAAATGGATGAAGCAAAGGAAAACAATGCCAAAGAACTTAGAAAATTTCAGCAGGCATAACTTTTTGTGCTCACCCTAAAGGCTGGATGGATCAGAGAACGGGGTGGGGGGTGGGGGGTGTCAATGCTTCTAAGACAGGTTACACTCTTGCCTTTCACCAAGGGATGGTTCCTTTTTAAAATAAGAGTTAAAGTACAGTACTTACATTAACTCATGGATGGGCTGACTCAGGTTTTTTTGGGTCAATTTTTAAATTAAAATGTTTAGACTTATACATGAGTATACACAGTATATTTTAGAGACATAACCATGTTAATCTGGAATATCATTATGCAAAGAGATCTTGGATCACTTTTGAGTCTGAGCAAAAGAAGTTGTAGCATAAACTTTCATAAACTTGGTGCATTTGATGAAGTAGATTAAGGGGCTGTACAGATCAGCCAAATGGGCCAGCGCTGGGGTGGAGTGAAGGTTTGGTGGCTGCACACTGCACATCCTGACTTTATCCCCAGGCTGCTGTCATGCTGCCTGCTCGACCAGATGATGGACGGTGTGGGTAGTTGCTGCAGCCCCGATCTGATGCTCAAAGAAGCACTGGCAAGCTGGCCCAAAGGGGCCATCTGTTCAGCCCCTATGTTTAGGATAGCTTATGCTACAATGTCTTTCACTCAGCTAGTCTCAAAGGTGCTACAAGATCCCTTTGCATACTACAAATATTTGCTAGCATTCAAGAACCCTTGTGGAGAATTCTGACTGTTCTGGTCACACAGAACTTTATCACACAGGCCCTGGAATGGGCCTGTCCCATTTTAAAAGGGGACATGATGAGAATGGGAGGCGGCTTAGAACGCTGTTTACCACACAAGAAGAATGCTGCCGCCGCTGCCGCCAAACACTCCCATCGTGTTCTGGATGTGTCCCAGAGGGGGTGATTTTCAGGAATGCTTGAGAAGCAATCCTGAAAATCGCCACCTGGGGAACACATCCAGAACGCGATGGGAATGTTTGGCGGCAGCTGCGGCAGCGTTCTCCCTGTGCAGTAAATAGCATTCTATGTTGCCTCCCATTCTCATCACATCCCCTTTTAGAACGCAACAGGCCCGTTCCAGGGCCTGTGCAATAAAGTTCATAGTTTGCATGGTCAGAGTCTTAAGGCGATGGCTATCCCTGCTTTTTGTAGGACCGGCATATTTTCTGCTGACTTTGCCCATGAGCTCTGGGGTAGATAAAAACCAGCTAGAGCTGAAGTTCTCAAAAACTAACCAAACAGCAATACTTTCCTTTGCCATGTACTGAAATATGGAGAGATTCTTTGGAATAACCTATGTTGTACTCCATTATTAATTCTAAAGTGACCTTCTTAAACCTGGTGCCTTCCACTGGTTGGGGGTGATGGGAGCTGTAGTTCAGCTTTTGCAAGGAGGAATTTGAATCAGGGCAAAACAGGCAAGGGGAAAGAGTTAAAATCCCATCCCAGATGGATCTTCTGTGTTTATGTCTAATCTGCAAGGTCCCTTCCAGGTCTATGATTTTGTCATGAGCCCAGAAATTGGTGTGAAGCAGCCTAAGGCTGCTTCACACCAGAATGACAAGTGGGAATGATGGGACTTGTAGTCCAACATTTATTTTAGAAGACCATAGAAGTTGAAAGCACACACAAGGCCAAAACTGTTTTTTTGTGGTGTCATTGCCAATACAAAATCCAAACAGCTCATTCTACCCTCCTTTTCCTTGCAACTATATCCACCTTGGTGATGATCCTCTTCAGCTTCTTTCCCCCTTCTTCCTTTTTTGCTTTCCAGAGAATGAGATCACCAACATCCCAGGTGGGATTTTCTTGGGTTTGCCTAATCTGGAATGGTTGGATCTCAGCAAGAACAAGCTGGATTCTGCAGGTCTGCATCCAGAAGCATTTAAGGTTAGCGGGAAGGACTGCTATGTTAGTGAAGACAACTGTGGTGGGAGGAGAAGGAACTGAACTTGGGGCCAGCGACATCAAAGAGGATGACTTTTCATAAGATCACTCATAAACAGAAAAAGTCAAGGGCTACATCCAGTTTTGGACAGAACTGCAAAAACCATACATAAGTGAAGTTTGAGCAGTATAGGATTACTTTTTCCTCTATCATCACACTACACTGTTATAGTGCTGTTATTCCACTTTAACTACTGAATTCCTCCTGTGGAATCCTGGGATTTGCAGTTTAGGGAGGGGTGTTTAGGAGTATGAGCCAGGGAGCTCTTGGGCCTCACTAAACTACAAACCCTAGAATACCACAGAAGCCAGCCATAGCAGTGGAAAAATAGCATACTGTACTACTACTACTACTAATAATAATAATATTAATGTAGTGTGATATTGACTGTCTCTCTGCTATGCCATTTAGTTTTCTCTTCCCCTCTTCCCTGTTTGTTCCACTCCATCTCTCTTTCTCTATGCAAACCCACCTCCTTCTTTGTCCCCTCTGTTCTCAGTGCCACCTTATCTCTCTCTATGGGCTCATTCCCCCTATGAAATAGAGCAAATTGTTGATTGATTTATATGACCGTCATTCCCATTTGAAACCGGTTCTGATCCTGGTGCGGTCAATTGCAATTGCGATGAAATGAGGCAAATGCAAAAAAAAAAAACCCCGATTTATCCTGACATTAGTTTCAAAGGGGTTCTTTTGGGGGGGGGGATCAATTTTGCAGCATGTTTAACAAATGGGAACGACGGATCTGAATCACATCATTCTGGAGGGGAGAGACTAATTCTAGAGGGGTGTTTACCATCCCTCTTTAGTTTTTGGTAGATCCACCATTCCCCTCCTTTCTCAAGCGCTGCCTTTGTGCTTGTGGTGTGACTGATGGGTGTTGTTTTTTTAAAATTAAGTTCATAGGAAATTTGATTTACTGATCTTGCAACTAGCTGCAAAACCAATGAATCGAATTTTCTATAAATTTATTTTTTTTAAAAAAGACCTCTGCCATGCCTCAACTGAGTGATTCAGGCATGGTGAGGTTCTGGCTGGGACCCATGGGTTCCCTCTCCCCCCACCATGCTTGGAACGGGTGATCCAGGGATGGAAGGGGTCTTTTTTAAAAAAATTAATTCATTGAAAATTTGATTGATAGGTTTTGCAATTACTTGCTGCACTTTGATTGCAAGTATTTGCAAAAACAATGAATCGCATCTTCTATCAATTTATTTTTTTTAAAATATATATATAAAATAATTCCCAAGCCGGGTTGCCCAGGCTGCCGCTTACGTCACTGAAGACACACAGATGACTGACATGCATTTTGAAGTGGTTCCAACTAGTGGGGACAACAATCGTGCCAAAAAAGAATTAGTTGCAGGGGGGTAATGAAAAGCTCCGCTTTTATAGTGAGAATGATAGACCTTTTGGAATCGATTCACCAACATGGAGTGAACGTGAATCATGCGCCAATTCAAAATGTAAGTGGGAATGACCCCTTTGTTTCCCTTTATTTTGCTCTGCAGGACCACATCTCTTTCTCTTTTCTCTCCTTCCCCCCTTTCTCATTCTATCACTTCATCTTCATAGGCTACATGGAATTAGGTGACATCTACAGCTCATACACCTCAGGTTCCACAAACTAGGTCTATAAACAAAGCATGCACTGTGCCATGGCGCTTATTGTCTAGCTTATCTGGAGGATAGTAATAGATGACTAATTTTAAATACTTATTAGAATTCATCACCACAAGACATTACCATATCTTCCAGCTGTTCTGACTTGCCAAGGACAGTCCCAGTTTATCATCCCACTTTTTCAGCTACTTTGAAAATGTCCCAGTTTCTCTCTCCTCGTCCCACTTTCCCCCTTTGTCCTCAACTTGCAGGTGCTGTATACTGACTTTGTTGTTGTTATTGTCTGCCTTCAAGTCATTTCCAACTTAGATGAACATATCATGCAGTTTTCTTGGCAAAATTTGTTCAGAGGAGGTTTGTTCATGCCTTCCCCTAAAGATGGGAGGATGTGACTTGCTCAAGATCACCCAGTGGATTTCATGGCTGAACTGGGAATTGAACCCTAGTCTCCAGAGTCATAGTCCAACACTCAAACCACTATGCCACTAAACTGAGTTTAGTGTGCAAAGGTGCATTAGTTTGCCCTCCATTAACTCACAGAGGGAGAGAAGAGACAGGGACGTAGCTAGGATTTTAGGAAGGGGGGGTTCCAGACTAAGTGCCACCATTATAATGGGGCTTGGTTGGGGCGGCGGAGCAGCACCCACCATTTTTTTTTCTAAGGGGGGGGGGGGGCCCCGCCCCCCCAGCCCCCCCCCCCCGGCTACATCCCTGGAAGAGATCATAGTTTTGTCCATCCCAGTAGATTCAGGCAAAAGCAAACTGCTTCAGCCTCCCCTAGCTTGTCAGTTCTTCTTCTTTAATAACCTTTGCCATCTTGACCAGACTGTGATATTGCCTTGTCCACATGTGTTCGAGTTTTCATGTGAAATGGAGGCTATATAAGACAATAATATCTGAATAAATGCTAAGGCTTCTCAGTATTAATCATGGCCATGTTTTTGTCACTGTGCCATCTTCTCCCTATGCAGAACCTCACCAAGCTGAAGCGTCTGAATCTAGATGGGAACCAGCTTACCACAGTCCCAGCCTTACCCAGTTCGCTACAGGAACTAAAGATGAACGACAATCACTTAGAAGGTCTTCAGAGGCACAACTTCCGAGGTATGGAAACACTCTTCTTTTTTAAGTCCCATTCCTAGGATGGGAGTATGTATGGTTTTTTGCACATGCTCTGATGACCTTGTCCCTAGGTGCCAGGACTTTCCTATACACAAGGTGGCACTCTATTAATTCAGCTTCCTCACAGCAGGTACAACTCTGCCATAACCAGGTTATGGGCTGTATCTTGTGTTTCCTATAGTAGAACACACAACGAGAAGAACAGCTATTATTTATACGTGGTGTCAAATTTGTCACAAACGTCTTACACATAGGGGTATGTCCTTCTTGTCAAAAATTAAATTAAATTAGCCCAGAAGCACTGATCAGATTATTTTTTCAGAGATCAGTTACCTGATTACCTTTGATGCAATGTTTGCCATTAATTTCTTGCAATATTACATTGTTTTTATTACTTGAAGATGCTCAGTTGTTTTAATACTTCAGTGGTTTGTTCTGACTTCAGCAGATTTTTTATTTGTTTTAAATTCTTGTTAGCCATCAAGAGCTTTTTTAAAATTAAAAAAAAATTGCTATAGATTTTTCCCCCCCATTAAAGTCATAGTTCTGATTGTTATAGAAGATCACTGAGGAATCGAGTACTTTATTGCATCAGTGATTTAGGAGTTGTACATGCCATTATTAAAGGCATATTTTACAGAGAAGATACAATATACATGTTGCAAGCTTTTGAAGCTCCACTGGCTTCTTCATCAGACAAAAGGTGCTCAAAATCATAGAGGAGAATTTAAAAGAAAGGTGACGATGTCAGCCATGGTCTGCATTTTGTCAAGACATTGTGGTTGTTGTCTTCAATTCAAATGGTGTGGAAAGGTATTCATGCAGGTTGGCTACTCTTTCTTCTGGCCATGTGGCCAGATGCCCTAGTTTGTTGTTGCTAACTACCATCAAGTCAACTTTGACTTAGGGAGCCCTCCTAGTCCCCCTGTCATCACTCTCCCTGCTCAGGTCTTACAGATTCAAGGCTGTGGCTTCCTTGATTGAGTCTATTCACCTAGAATGTGGTCTTCCTCTTTTCCTGCTGCCTTCTACCTTACTAAACATCATTGTCTTTTCCAGTAAGTCATGTCTTGTCGCGATATGGCCCAAGTACAATAGCCTCAGTTTAGTCATTTTGGCTTCTAGGGAGAGTTCAGGTTTGATTTGCTCTAGGACCCATTTATTTGTCTTTTTAGAAATCCATGGTATCTGTAGAACTCTTCTCCAGCACCACATCTCAAATAAGTTTATTCTCTTCTGCTCTGCTTAGTTGATAACCTTGTAGTCCACCATTAACATCCCTATATTTCAGATGCAATAAAAATACATCCTCATTGTTGTTGTTATGTGCCTTCAAGTAATTTCTGATTTATGCCAACTCTCAAGTGAATGACTTGGACAAAGGAATAGGAATGATTTGGACAAAGGAATATCAAATTTGCAGATGACACCAGATTGGGAGGAGTAGCTAATAACCCAGAAGATAGGATCAAATTTCAAAATGACTTTAATAGATTAGAAAGCTGAGCCAAAACTAACAAAATGAACTTCAGCAGGGAGAAATGTATTTAGGCTGAAAAAAAAGAAACACATAGATATAAGATGGGGGACACCTGGCTTAACGAGACTATGTGTGAAAAGGATCTTGGAGTCCTATAGACCAGAAGTTGAACGTGAGTCAACAGTGTGATGCAGCAGTTAAAAAGGCCAATGTGATTCTAGGCTGCATCAATAGAAGTATTGTATCTAGATCAAGGGAAGTAATAGTGCCACTCTTTTCCACTTTGGTCAGGCCTCACCCGGAATATGGCATCCAGTTCTGGGCCCCACAGTTATAAAAGTACAATATGTTGACAAACTGGAGCGTGTCCAGAGGAGGGTGACAAAAGTGGTGAAGGGTCTGGAAATCATGCCCTATGAAGAGAGACTTAGGGAGTTGTGTATGTTTAGCTGGAGGAGAGACGGTTAAGAGGTGATCTGATAGCCTGGTTTAAGTATTTGAAGGGGTGTCATGTTGAGGATGGAGCAAGCTTGTTTTCTGCTGCTCTAGAGAATAGGACTCAGAGCAATGGATGCAACTTATAGGAAAGGAGATTCCACCTCAACATTAGGAGGAACTTTCTGACAGTAAGGGCTGTTCAACTGTGGAACACACTCCCTTGGAGAGTGGTGGAGTCTCCTTTGGAGGTTTTTAAACAGAGGCTGGATGGCCATCTGCCAGGGATGCTTTGACTGAGAGTTCCTGCATGGCAGGGGGTTGGACTGGATGGCCCCTGAAGTCTCTTCCAACTCTATGATTCTGTGGTTCTCTGAACCTATCACAGGGTTTTCTTGGCATGATCTTGGTGTCCTTGCCTTCCTCTGAGGCGGTGAGAGTATGACTTGCTCAAAATCACCCAGTGGGTTTCCATGGCTGAGTGGGGATTCAAACCCTGGTCTCCAGTGCTCTACGCCATGCTGGCTCTCAAAGTACATCTAGTAACACTATAGCTATACTGAAAGAAGTTGGTAGTGTGAACTTTTGGAAACTTGAGCCTACTTCCTCAGATGCGTGTTAACAGGTAATGTACATTTGAGAAAGTAGGTTCAAGACTATGGAGTTTATCACACGGGGGAAATCCCATGCAGAAATGGGGGTTTAAATCGGGGGGAAAAGCAGGTTGATTTTCACATGATATCCCGAAAGTAAAAAGGAGTGGCTTTTGTCTACTTTCCGTTTGGGTTAACACCACTTTAACAGTGATGTGTGTGAAAATCAACATGCTTTTGCATTTTTTCCCAGTTTTTTATTTCCGTTTTTGCATGGGATTTCCCTTGTGTGATAAATTCCTATGAAAATTCATGCTACAAGATCCTTTTGCTACCAGCTTCTTTCTTCCAGTTAGTTTCAAAGGTGCTACAAGATCCTTTTGCATATTGATTTTTCAGATTCATACTGCTATGTCTTTGAACACTATAGCTATACTCTTGCTTCTAATAATAATAATAAATAAAAATTTTATTTATATCCCGCCCTTCTTATAATCAGGGCGGCATACAACAAGGATTAAAATACAATCAAAACACAAAGACAAGAAAAATTAAAATACATATACAGCAATCATATAAAAATAACAAACAAAAAGCCCCATAGCCCAACCTCTTGGCCACGGAAGAGGAGGGAGGCCCACAGGATTTTATTCGGGGAATGCCTGTTGGAACAGGAAGGTTTTCAAGTCCTTCCTAAATTGGGCCAGGGTAGTGGACGAGCGGAGCTCGGTGGGCAGCGTGTTCCAAAGGGCTGGGGCAGCCGTGGAGAATGTCCTCCGTGTGGTGGAGGCTAACCTAGCCCCAGGCACCTTTAGTAATTGCTGCCCAGACGTTCTGAGGGTGCGAGGCGGAATATATGGGGAGAGGCAGTCCTTTAGGTATCCTGGGCCCAAGCCATTTAGGGCTTTATAGGTAATTACCAACACCTTATATTGAGCTCGGAAGCGAATGGGCAGCCAATGGAGATCTTTTAAAACCGGTGTTATATGGCTGGTCCTGGGAGCACCAGTGACCAGCCGGGCTGCCATGTTCTGCACCATTTGCAGCTTCCGAGTTTGGTATAAGGGTTGCCCCATGTAGAGTACATTGCAGAAGTCCAGTCTCGAAGTTACCAGAGCATGTACAACAGTTTCTAGGTCCCTCTGGGCCAGGTATGGGCGCAGCTGGCGAATAAGCCGAAGCTGATAACAGGTGCTCTTGACCGTCGCATTCACCTGAGCTGTCAGGTGAAGCGACGAGTCAAGAAGCACCCCCAGACTGCGCACGGAGTCCTTCACAGGGAGCGTGACCCCATTCAGGACAGGTGGAACCACCGCCATTCCTGGACCGGGGGAACCTATCACTAGTACCTCCGTTTTCTCTGGATTCAATTTGAATCGGTTTTCCCTCATCCAGCCCATTACTGACTTTAGACAGGCCACGAGAGGAGAGACGCCATCCTCAGTCACTGCATCAGTCGGAGACATAGAGAAAATAATTTGGGTGTCATCAGCGTACTGATAACCCCGCGCCCCATGTCTCCGGATGATCTCTTCCAGCGGTTTCATGTAAATGTTAAATAGCATGGGAGACAGAATGGCTCCTTGAGGGACCCCGGTTTTAAGGGGCCTCTCATCAGAGCACACGTCTCCCAGCTGCACCATCTGGGACCTCCCGGAGAGGTAGGACCGGAACCACTGGAGCGCAGTGCCCCCGATCCCCACCTCTGCCAGGCGTCCCAGAAGGATACCATGGTCTATGGTATCGAAAGCCGCTGAGATGTCCAAGAGCACCAACAGGGACACACTTCCCCCGTCGATGCTCAGACGGAGATCATTGACCAAGGCGACCATGGCCGTCTCAACCCCGTAACCCGCCCGGAAGCCAGTTTGAAATGGGTCCAGATAATCCGTTTCATCCAAGACCGCCTGAAGCTTAATCGCAACCAGTGGTCCCTTCAATGTCTCTACCTTGATCTCCACACAACCTCTCTACACAATATCCATGTGGCACACAATCCAGTCCAACTCTACACAATGCCGGTATTATTTATTTATTTAACGTGCCACCTTTCATTTAAATTGGACCCAAGGTGACTCACAAAAGCTACTTTAAAAATGGTACAATTTTAAAAGCCCGATTAAAAACATCACATTAATATAACAAGTTAAAAATATAAAATCATTTTAAAAAACAACACAAAGTTAAAAATATAAAGCCATTAACAACACAGCAAAGCAAACACCCCTACTAAGAAGACTCCCTGGGTGCTGTTACGTATTTAAAACCTGTTTTTGCTTCTAGTAGTAAAATCATTATTTTGTTTCCACACTCAACAGCTTAATGTGGATCATATGTTAGTCTAGTCTTGTTTCTTCTTCTGTATCTGCAGCAGGAGTGGACACCATGCTCCCATAACCCCTCGCCATTGGCTATAAGGGCCAACCAGGACTGATGAAATTGATAGGGCAAAAACATCTGGGAGCATCACAGCTGCCCCAGTCCCTGCTGTAGGAGGATGGATGGATGTGTGTGGGTTGTTTCCTGAGCAGCTTGTTAGCAGCTGATAAATGGTGTGTAAACAGGAAGCTCAACATACACACTGGCTAGCTGTGAGCAAGCCCTATTCTGGATACACTCAACAGAGACCCTTTGTTTCTAATCCTCCCTCTGAGGATGTACTGGTGGCCACTGGAAGGAAATGTGAAAACTGGGCTGATTTGCACAAGAGTGGGTCATTAGCAAGGCCTGGGGTTTTTTTAGTTCATTTCTTTGAGCATCTGTTGCTCTGACACAAGTTAGAGGATATTTGGAATAATAGGGAGACCAGGGTTTGATTCCCAGCTGGGCTGTGAAACCCACTGGGTGACCTTGGGCAAGGCACACTCTCTCAGCCTCAGGGGAAGGCAATAGCAAACCTGCTCTGAACAAATCTTGACAAGAAAACCCCATGACAGGTTCACCTTATGGTCACCATGAAGGCACACAGCACGCGCGCGCACACACACACACACACACTCTCTCTCTCTCTTTCCCCCCCTCTTTATAACTGGCCTTGCTCATGCGTCTTTTGCAGCATCCTGAATGATGGAAATTCAACAAGTGAAGCTTTCTCTATCTTTTTGCTAAGTCCCTGAATTTCAAGCAGACAATTAAGGGCTTCAGAACAAGACTGGCAAGGAGGTGGTGGACTCTATATGCCTCTACTTGGGGTATATAGAGTGGCTTAGTGGTTTGGGTGTTGGACTGTGACTCTGGAGACCAGGGTTCAATTCCCACTTGGTCATTAAACCCACTAGGTGACCTTGGGCAAGTCACATGCTCTGGCCTCAGGGGAAGGCAATGGCAAACCTCTGAACAAATCTTGCCAAGAAAATCCCATGATAGGTTCACCTGAAGGTTGCCATAAGTCAGAAATGACTTGATGGCACACAATAATAACAACCACCTGGGGTCAACTCAAAACAAAGCAGCACCCCAAGTCAAAAGCTGGTCATGTTATTCTGCCTCCTGAGGCAGACCTCTGTGCCACTACAATGGCAAATGAACTTGGAAAAGTTATTCCTGAATCTCCCAGGATGAAGGATTATGGGAGTTATAGTCCAAAAACGTCAAGTTTCCCAGGCTCTTTGTTGGTCTTTCTTGTCATCCCAAATCGTCTCACTCTCTACCTAATGGTAAAGCCAGTCCTCCCTGTCCTGTCTTTTCCATCATGATTTCAGCACTGAGTCATGTTTGGAGAGTCACATCATAATGTTTATTTTATTTTATTTATATGCTGCCTTTCTCCAAGAGTGGAACCCAAGGTGGCTCACAGATAAACCTGGCTAAAAACTTACCAATAAAATTTGAAAAATAATAAAAATAATTTCAGTATAAAATTACATTTAAAACAGAAAAGTTAAAAACATAAACACAGCCTGCACCCCAAGGAGAAGCCTCCCTGGAATGATTACACATTAAAATCCTGCTTGAACAAAAATGTTTTTGCCTGCCAGCAAAAGGTGAGCAGAGAAGAGGCCCACCTAGCCTCACAAAGGGGGGGTGTTCCCACTTGGCAGATAAAACAGATTATATTGGCGCGATTCTGATTCAGATTATGTTCCGGGAATAATTTCGTTTCCATTACGAAATGGGGCAAATTACCCCGATTCATTTAGACCCTGTTTTTGTTCCCATTTAGTTTAAATTGCTTTATTTTAAAGCAGATTAATTTGCTCCCCGTTCCCATTTGTGTCCACAAGCTGTCAATCAAGCGCCTAGGCTTCAGACGTCACAAGTCTTGGGGTTGTTTTTTTGGGGGGGGGGCAGCCAATGAAAATCGGCTGCATCCACTTCCGGGATTGGTGCGGAGGCGAGAGGAGCGCTCCCGCGGTGTTCCGGGGGACGCTCGCTTCGCGCGGCGGTGCTGCGGTTAGAGCGGGGTCCGCTTCTCCATGCAAAGGGACCCCAAAGCAGCTTTAATTCCCCCAGAGATAGGGGTCTCAGTGGGTAGCCCGCAGAGGCTCTGGAAGGCGACAAGCCCCCCTCAGGAGGCGGGGAAGAAGGTTGGGGGCGAGGCAAGCCGAGGAGCCGTGGAGTCAGCTTAGGCGGACGCCTGAGCCGAAAACCCAGCGGCGCGGTAGCAGCCTTTAGGCACCCAACGCCAGCACCAATTCTTATAGTGCAACTACAGGCTTTGAAGCCAGTGAAAAGCGACTTATTAAATCAACTGGTCCCCAAATTGACCAGGACGAAGAAGGAGATAAGGACCCTACTAAGTAAAACCCTCCCAAGACAACAATGCGCAAGCGGGTAGGAAAGTCTTTACTCCCTCTTTCCTGTTTGAAAGAAAGCTTGAACTGTGCATTGCTTTATTTGTTGTCCTGAACCCCTTTCCCACTTGTGGAAAGAAAAAGAAGGAAAATTGTGAACTGTGAATGTTGAATTTGTGGAAAAGAGCCCTTTTAAATACTTTTAAAGTGTTTAGAGCATTGTAGTGTCCAAACTTTGGAAGAAGAAGCTGTCTCCAAAGAAACTTGTGTTAATACACTTAAGGAGTCTAGCTATCTTTCTCTTTCCCTCCTCCTTTGCAAGTTGCTGAAGTATCTTTGAATTTGCCTGTGAACTTTTGGCCTGGGCTGGTGAGATGTGGATACTTTTGATATAGAAATTGGTCTATTTGGACTCAATAGAGGCTTTAAACAAAGTATCTACCTCACTAAGAGAGAAAGTAATCAAAGAGCTAAAGGCATAAAGCCACAGAGTCACAGGGCTAAATGGCTACAGCTGCCCGAAAGGGAGCAGCTGCTCCACAGTACTACTCTTCTAATTACTCCCAGAGGAGATATTCAATAGAAAAAGAACAACTGTCTGTAGTGGAGGAAATCAAGAAACTGAGGCTGGATATGGAGCAAAACTTGGCAAGGGAGATCAAAAACCTGAGGGCTGACATTAAAAAGGACCTCCGATCAGAGTTGAAGGAATTTAAACAATCTTTAGAAGCTGTTACTAAAGAAATAGCCCATGTCAACTCAAGAGTGCAGAAATTGGAGGATAGAACAAATTCAATGGAAGAAATGGTCAAAGATATCAAAACAAACCAAGATACAGACAAAGAGAGATTTTTGGACATGAGAGCCCTGGAGGAGCAAAGGATGAGGCAAAATTGTCTGAAACTTAGAGGGATAAAGGAAGTAAAAGGACAAAACTTATATGACTTATTGATACCAATCCTGGCAGAGTTCATGAATATCTCAATCCAAGAGCTAAGCTGGAGTATAGATAAATTATATAGGATTAATTCCAGAATTGCCAGGGACAATGACCTGCCAAGGGATGTAGTAATTTATTTTCTGAGACAAAATGTTAAAGATCAACTCTTGCAAGTAAGCTATCAGGAGAAATTAATGATAGAAGATTGTGAGATCAAGATTTTCAAAGATGTCCCCAAAAGGATTCTCCAGAAACGTGAGGGATATAAATTCTTAACAAATCAACTTAACAGACACAATATTTTGTATAAGTGGGAAAAACTGGAAGGGATATCTGTTTTTTTTAAACAGAGATGGATAAAACTGAACTCAACCTTCAAGGCTAAGGAATTTTGGAAGAGACATGGAAAGGAAATTGAAATGAATAAAAAGATGGGAAAAGATTACAAAGAAGAAAGACGACCTGAGGACAATAAAGAAGAGGAGGAGGAATTTAAGAAAGAGGAAGAGAAGGACAATCAGTCCTCGTCGGAATCAGAAAACAAAGATGAGGATGATGAGGGAGGTTCAGGGGAGTCTGAAGCAGAGGGTGAAGAGGAAGGAGAAATTAGAGTGGAAGAACAATCTGATAAAACTGTGGATATTGATGCTAGTCCAGAAGGAGCAAAAAGTAAGCCAAGAAGGAAACGACGAAAGACAAAGGCAAAATAAACTGTAAGTGGAAAGGACAAATGTCCCAGCATCTACAAAATTTACGTATCTTATCATGGAACATTAACGGTTTGAACAATAAAACTAAAAGGAAAGAAGTCTTCCACCTTCTTGGGAAAGAAAAATATGAGGTTCTATGCTTACAAGAGACCCATATCAAACAGAAAGATGAAAGACTCTTGAGAAATAAAAGACTGGGCACACATTATATAGCGGCAAATAAACAAAAAAAGAAGGGTGTAGTGATCTACGTTGCAGATAAACTGAACTCCAAACAATTATTCTCTGATAAAGAAGGTCACTACGTAGGGGTAGAGCTACAAATTAATGAACGACACATTCTTCTTGTGGCAATCTATGCACCAAATAATGGCAAGGCAAGATTCTACCAAAACCTAAGTAAGAGAATACAAGAGTATAGTGACAAGGAGATTATATTATGTGGTGATTGGAATGGGGTTCTTGAGCCAGATTTGGACCGTTTATCCACTAAACCAATAAAAGAAAACCAAGGCAAACTGCCGTCTTCCTTCTTTAAGCTCATAGAAGAAATGTCTCTACTTGAAACTTGGCGATTTAAACATGGAGATAGGCGCGACTTTACTTTCTTTTCAGATAGACATAAAACCTTCTCTAGAATAGACATGTTCTTTATTTCCAAATCATTAGCACCAAGTGTGAGTAAGGTGGAAACACTGGTAAAATCATATTCGGATCACAATCCTATAATGCTGACTATGAGAAAGGAACATACAGAATTCCGATGGCACTTACAAGACTACCTGCTCTCCTGTCCAAAGATAGTACAACAAGCTAAAGAGTTAATCAACAACTACTTTGCAGAAAACTTAAATAAAGGCACAGACATAAAGATGGTTTGGGCTGCTTGTAAAGCGGTCCTTCGAGGATACTTCATGAAGAAGCATTGTGAGACATTGGCAAAAAAAAGGCAGAAAATAAAACAAATCACGGAGGAAATAAACAAAAAGGAAGAAGAACTACAACGAGAACCAGGAAGTGTAAAAATCTCAAGGGAAATAAAATTGTTGCAAAAACAATATAACATGCAGAATGCAGAGAATATGGCCAACATGATGAAAAATGCTAAAATTAAGCATTTTCAACAAGCAAATAAAACTGGTAGATGGTTAGCGCAAAGGATATGTAAAACCAAAGAGAAAAAACTGATTACTAGAATTAATGATGGGACAAGATCCCACACAGATACAAAAGGAATTTTGAAAGCTACGTTTGATTATTTTAGCAACTCGTTTAAGAGGGGTTCTGTGTGCAAAGAAGAGGTAGAGGATTATCTCCAGAGATGTCCACTACCAGTATTGAAGGAAGAACAGATCACAGAACTAAATAAAGATATTTCATTAAAGGAATTAAAAGAGGCCATCAAGCGAGCTAAAACAGGTAAAGCACCAGGGCCAGATGGCTTTACGGCTAGATTCTACAAGATTTTTGAAGAGGAACTCGTACAATACCTGAGGGATGTGATGAATTCGATTAAAGGAGATGCTCTGCCACCTACATGGGAAGAAGCTAATATTACTCTTATCCCGAAGGAAGAACGAGACCATCAATATTTGAAGAACTACAGGCCAATTTCGCTGCTAAACGTGGACTACAAACTGTTTGCAGACATAATGGCTAATAGATTGAAAGTGGTACTACAGCTAATAATCCAGGAAGATCAGTGTGGTTTTCTTCCAAAAAGACAACTAAAAGATAATCTGAGATATATTCTGAATGTGATCGAACATTTTGATTGGCACAATGAAAGAAAACTCGCCTTGATCTTCCTGGACTTAGAGAAGGCTTTCGACAGCCTTGACTGGTACTCTATTATTAAAACATTGGAATGCTTAAAAGTTGGCCAGAGATTTATTAATTGGATAAGATCTATATATACTAAACAATCAGCCAGAGTTATAATCAATGACCAAAGAACAGATACAATTTCGTTATATAGAGGTACCAGACAGGGCTGCCCCCTTTCCCCTCTGTTGTTTATCTTGGTTTTAGAAACTCTGTTAATTAATATAAGAGAGGAAAGGGAAATTACAGGTGTCAAATACAAAGGTCAATGCTTGAAGGTGAGAGCTTATGCAGACGATATTGTAGTTACCCTAGAGGATCCCCTCACAGGATGTGATAAACTAATACAACATTTAAAAAAATTTGAAAGAATAGCGGGACTCAAAATAAATGTAGATAAATCAGCAGTGATTACAAAAAATATGGATCAGGAAGATCAAGATAGGTTAGTGAAGGCATCTGGTTTTAAAATTACTGATAAAGTGAGATATTTGGGGATTATTTTGTCCAGTAAGAACTCAAATCTAGTTAAGAATAATTATCAGAGGAAATGGTTGGAAATTAAGAAAGATATGAAGAATTGGCAGGGATTAAATCTATCATTATTAGGTAGGATATCTGCAGTGAAGATGCTGATTGTTCCTAAAATACTGTTTTTATTTCAAGCAATCCCCATCATTAAGAATGAAAAAATCTTTAAAGAATGGCAGAAGCAACTAGCAGAATTTGTTTGGGCCGGCAAAAAGCCGAGAATTAAAATAAAAATACTCTATGATGCCAAAGAAAGAGGAGGTTTTGCCCTCCCTAATTTAAGTCTATATTTTGAAGCTAGTGCTATACTGTATTTAAAAGAATGGATAACCCTACAAAACAGTAAATTGTTAAAGCTTGAGAGTACCAATAACAGGTTTGGATGGCACGGATACATGTTCTATGGTAAAGTTAGAGTTAATCGAAGTTTCAATGACCATTATATCCGAGCCTCAATTTTCCGGGTTTGGAATAAATATAAGAGAAGAATCTCTCCCAAACTTCCCGGGTGGCTTTCGCCACATGAAGCATTATATTGTTGTGACCCCAAAAGGGACCAGAGATGGATTAGATATAAGGATTTAATAAACAAAGATGGGTCAATGAAAACGTATGAAAGCCTGAAAGAGGAAGGATGGGATATTGGCTGGTTTTTATACAGACAGCTCAATCAGAGGTATAGAGAAGACAAAAAACAATCAGGGTATTCCAACTCCAATAATGAGATAGAAAATATAATATGGAAATCAGAGACCAAAACACTGTCAAAAATTTACAAAAAACTTCTGGAATGGTACACGGAAGATGAAACTGTAAAAGACCCAATGATTAAATGGGCACAGAATTGTGGGAGGGTTATCGAAATGAGTCAGTGGGAGAAATCATGGAATAAAAGAATGAAATACTCCTCATCGCAATATGTTAAGGAGAACTATTATAAAATTTTATACAGATGGCACTTGACACCAGACAAGATAGCCAAGATGTATAGAACAGGTAAAGGATTATGTTGGAACTGCCATAAGGAGATTGGTACTTATTACCACCTATGGTGGTCATGTGACAAGGCAAAAATTTTTTGGAAACAAATACAATTAGAAATCTACAATATTTTGGGAATCAAACTAAAAGTTAGAGCTGAAGTAATGCTATTATGTATGTTAGAGGAGAAAGATGAAATTAGATATGGAAAAATTTTGTTTTATATGCTAACAGCTGCTAGATTGGTATATGCACGATTTTGGAAGTCTGATAAAAATATAGAGATGGATGATTGGCGAGAGAAAGTATATGATATGATGGAATTGGATTTATTATCGAACAAACTGCAAAATCAGGACAATGCTAAATGGAGAGTAGACTGGGAAAAAGTTTTGGGCTCGATGGAAATAAAATGGGGGAAGGTGGTGAATTGGGCATCAAATATCGAGGAAATTATTTGATGTGTTGACAAGCAGAAGTTGCTTCGCTACAAGTGCTGGTAATAACTGGTCAATTCAAAACAAGTTAATTAATTAGTAGACAGGAAAGTTTATCTAAGGAAATTGAGGGATTGAAGGAACAAATCAGAAGAATCACACTTCAGGGGGAAACCCGGAATGATTGGAGGGTGATGAGAATATAGTTTATATTAAGGATAAATCATTTTGTTGCTATCTCTTTTCTTTCTCTCTTTTCCCCCTTTAAGGGATGCTATACTATTAAAACAAGGCTCAAGATTACTAGATTACTAGTGAAGTTATATAAAAGGCGTGGGAGGGAGGTAAGGATATTTACTGATTTGTATATAAGTGTCACAAGGACAGACATTGAAAAAAAAAATACACAAGGAGTCGTTCTGGGTTTCTTTTTGGGGGGAAAGGAAGTAGAATAACAGTACAGATAAATCAAACTGTATAGAGAGGTTAGTGTAAGAAAATACTTATGTGATTGTTTCTTTGTTCTACGATGGATTTATGTAATGTAATGATGTATAGAGAATAAATAAAATTTGCAATACAAAAAAAAAAGGGGGGGAGCAGCCAATGAAAATCGGCTGCATCCGAGGCTCTTCTGTTGTGTCTCCCCAGACTAGAAGGAGCCTCTATTCGTCCTCTTCTGTGTCTCCCCATATTAACTGCCATAACTCAGTGCTAGGGAATCCTAGGAATGGTAGTTTATTATGGCACCAGCACTCTCTGGTAGAGGAGGATAAATGTCTCACAAACACAACAGTTCCCATAATTCCTTAGTACTGAGCCAGGGCAGATTAAGGGGTCTCAAACTGTATTATTTCTACAGTGGGTTTGGAACTACAGATGAGTTTTATTTCGTAAATTAAAAAGGTTGTTACAGTACTTTATAATTTACTTTAGAAATACACACACACACACACACAGACACAAATATACATTCATATGTGTATATATATGTGCGTTCACACACACAAATATGTATGTGTATGTATACCTATGTTTGTGTGTGTGTGTCTGTGTGTGTATATATATATATATATATATATGCATGTGTGTGTGTGAGTATTCATATATAAACATATGTGTCTGTCTGTCTGTCTGTCTGTCTATCTATCTATCTATCTATCTATCTATCTATCTATCTATCTATCTATCTATCTA